>NC_087449.1:64834742-65134742 GCF_036321535.1 Camelus dromedarius | reverse complement strand
GTAAACTGACTATATCTCAGTTAAAAAAAAAGACAGAGAAAGAAAAGTGAGCTTGAGCTGAGATGGGAAGGAGGGATGAGAAGAGTTTACCTAAGCAAATGGGGCTGGGGATGGGATGGTGGAGAGAGTCTTCTGGATAAGAAAAAGTACGTGCCAAGGCCCTGTGGTAGGAGAGAAATTGCAAGGTCAGTGCAGCTGAAGATCACAAAGCAGGGAGGAAGAGGAGACAGAGGAAGACGCTGGGAGGTGGGCAGGGCCAGACTCCATTTAGCACTTGTAGACCACGTTAAAGAGCTTGATTTTTGTTCTAGGAGCAGAGAGAAGGCACTGAGAGTCTTGGAGGGTGCTCAGATTCGTGTTTCTAAAAGTTCCCTGTGGCTGCCTAGAGGAGAACTGATGAGGGGACAAGAACCCAGCAGAGTTGGGGAAGAGGAGAGGGAGCAGGAATTCTTTGTTGTAGAGCAGGTGAAAGATGATGGTGACTTGGACCAGCGTGCTGGAAGGGATTAGAGAAGTAAATGCATTTGAGAGATATTTAGGATGTAAAATTGACAAAGCTTGGTGACTGATACCAAGGGGAATTAAGAGCTTTTTTTATTACTGCTGTAAAAAAAACAAAAAATAAAGATGATCTTTCTGAAAATGAAGCATTCCCAAATTAAAAAAAAAAATGTATATAGGAAAATTTAACCAGAATGTAAGATGTTGAGTTAGCATCACAAAGCAGGTGGGCAAATCAGATCCCCGGGCTGTTCTGAGACCAAGCAAGGATACCAGGACTTCAAGTCACTGCTGGCTCATTTCTGTTAGGAATGATCTTGAATTTTAAAGTTTTGTCCCAGGCCTCTATTGTACAGACTGCTATGGCTCCCCCAACCCATCCCAAATCCATTTGCCCAGTCCCTCTTCAATAGTAATAGAACTGGAGGCAGGACCTGAGGCTGCCCGAAGGAAACCTGTGTTTCCCCATCACCCTTGCAGCTGGCATAGACACATATAAATTCTCTCTGATGGAGCGTTGAGAAGGTGTCATGCACTTTGCTTCTAAGAACCAAGCTCTCTTCCTTGTCCCTTTTGCCATCCTGATGCCCCAAGTGTGGATACCACCAGCTTGGACCATGTCACTGAGGCTACACAGGACAGAGCAACAAGATGGAAGGAGCTTGGGTCCCTTACCCTGTGGAGTGCCATTCCAGCCCAGACCACTACCTGGACTTCCCAAGGGAGGAAAAAAAAAAAAACAAAAAACACTCCTCTTTTTCATCTTCTGTCCCTTGCAGCTGAACCTAATTCTTACTGATGTAACCATGAAATATTTGCCTGAAAGTCTGTTAGGACAGAAAACCGGAAGGGACTCTCACCCTTAAAGAAGTTATGAAGACATTTTCATATAAATGTATTTGTTTGTTTTAATTGACTACAGCCTAAATCAGATTTTAAGTTGTGATTTTAAGCTCTCTCCTGAAAGCCAACGGCCTAAGGACCCTCGTTTTAAGGGGGAAGCGAGAACCCCCAGACTGCTGGGTGCACGTGTCAGTGGAGAGTGACCCAGGCTGCTGTTTCCACCAAGACTGCATTTGATTTCGTTTGTGCTCAGATTTAAAAATTGCATGGGATTCGAATGGTCTGCCCCAACTCTCTCTTCCCTTAAGCCTTATTATTTTCTAAGTGCCACGTGACAGAATGTGGGGTCCTCTAGGATCACATGTATTGCACTATAGCAGGGGTGTCTGCACAAAACGAGGCTGCAGCAAGGGTGCAGTGTGTGCGCAGATTGCTTGGTTGGAGGGAGGGGCAGGAAGGCAGGAACCAGCTCCCGGTCATCCCCCTGCCAGGCTCAGATGAGGAAGGGGTAATTAACAGGTCTCAGCACGCATCCAGCTCTCTGTGCAGGCAACGTCCCTGGTGCGAGGGTCCAGTAGGTTGACATAAGACTTCCCAAGCCCAGTGGGGCCAACCACACCTCACCAGGGCCTGCCTGGGTTCTGGCCATCAGAACCTAACTCTGCTACGTGGGTGGGAAGAGGGCGAACACATGCCTGATCTGAACTAAATTTCTTGCTCCACAGGCCAGTTCCAGACTCTGCCATCCATCATCGAATCAGGCCCAAGATTTTATCAGACGCCCCCAAGGGAGAAAGGCTGCGGATCTTGCTGACACACCTGGTGAGTAAATGCTGGAGAAGTTACAAGGTTCCTAAGTTTTCTTTCCAAGAACAGAATTTGACCTCACCTGTCAGAGTGCTTATGCACAAAAGGGAGTGACCCTTAGGTGTCAGGAACAGAATGCGTAAAAGCCAGGGGGTCATTAGGCTCCTCAGGGACCCGAGTGGCTTGTGATGGTTACACATTACCCTGGGTGGACAACCTTGTTTTCCCCAAACTGATTAAAAAAAATACAACAGAATTGACCATTTTTAGGTGTCTTCTTCAGTAGTGCTAAGTATGTTCATTGTTGCACAACCAATCTCTGGAACTTTCTGATCTTGCCAAACTAAGGCTCTGTATCCATCAAACGACAGCTCTGGCAGCCCCTACTCTACTTTAAGTTACTATGAACTTGACTATTTATTTGTTTCGTGTGAGTAGGATCATAGAGTATTTGTCTGTATTTTTTAATCTTAAAAAAATCTATTGTCTGTCAGGCATTTAATTTTTTTGTCCAACTATTTTATTTTTATTTTTAAATTTCAATTTTTAAATTTTTGGTGGGGGAGGTAATTGTAATTAGTTTTACTTATTTATTTATTTAATGGAGGTTCTGGGGATTGAACCCAGGACCTCCTGCATGCTAAGCACACACTCTCCAAGCATTTGTCTTTTTGACTGTCTTATCATAGTGTCCTCCAGGTTCATCCATGCCGTGAGCAAGAATGGGGAGAAACTGGAACTGTTGTCCGTGGCTGGTGGGAATGTAAAATAAGGCAGCTGCTGTGGAAAACAGGTTGGTGGTTCCTCTTCAAGAAGTTAAACCTAGAATTACCATATGACTCAGCAATTCTACTCCTAGAGATAATTTAATTCCAAAAGATTTTTAAAAAAATACTCAAGCAAATGTATGTATATGCATATTCATTGCAACACTATCCCAATAGCCAGAAGGGGGAAACAGCCTGCATGTCCACCTGTGGATGCTTGGATAAACAAATTGTGACGTAGACACACAACAGAGTACGCCGCTGTGAAAAGAAATGAAGTCCTGATACGAGCTCCCAAGCCTGGAAACCTCATGCTAAGAGAAAGATGCCAGCACAAATCCGGAAAATGCGTATCCCATCGAAACAGAAAGCAGATTGGTGTTTGCCAGGGGCTGGGGGGAAGAAGGGAGTGAGGAGTGACTGCTTCACGGCTATGAGTTTTTCTTTGGGGGTGATGAAGATGTTTCAGAACCAGATGGAGTGGTGATTATACAACAGTTTGGATGTGCTAAACACCCCAGAATTGTATACTTTAAAAAGGTTAATTTGGGGGAACCCAAGGGAGGGCAAAGAAAACAAAACATATGTAGTCCTAGTGGCTTCTGCTCTCATCCAGGTCTGGGTTCCCTAAGTCTAACCTGCACACAACTGAGGGCACGGGAAATAAGAATTTTAGGCAGTATGCAGGTAGATTAAAATTTTCTAATGGCTTTGTATTTATTTCAATAAGTATAAAAACATAACTGGCAAATCAAAATCATGATTTCACTTACATGTTTTCTTAAGGATGAGCCCACACTAAATATTCATGTAAAAAAGTGACTTCATTTAAAGAAAAAAGATTTTTAAAAAAGGTTAATTTTATGTCATGTGAATTTCTCCTTATAAAAGAAAGGGAATAAATGCTGAAATACTCTGTAATGGTGTCCCACTGCCCATCTCTTCCTGACTCGGTGGTTAGTGACCTCACATTAATAGTGTTAAAAGACAATTTTCCAAAAAAGGTAAAAATTATGACTTTTTTCCTTCCAGGTTTGTTGAATAGAGTTGACATGCGGCACTGTGTGAGTTTAAGGGGTACAATATCATGATTTGACTTATGTCATGTAATGATCACCGCAGGGAGGTCAGTGATCATCCATCATCTCATACAGACACAAAAGAAAAGAAAAAGATTTTTCCCTTGTGACAAGAACTCTTAGGATCGACTCTCTTAACAATTTTCATATGTAACTTTCAGCAGTGTTAATTATCTGTATCATGTTGTACGTTACATCCCTAATCCTTATTTCTCTCATAAGTCTGTACCTTTTGACCACCTTCATCCAATTCCCCCTCTCCCACCTCATCCCTGCCTCTGGCAACCACTATTCTGATCTCTTTTCCTATGAATTTGTTTGTTTGTTGTTCTTGAAGTATAATTGACCTACCACACTCTGTTAGTTTCTGGTGTGCAACAGAGTGATTCAATATTTCTATATGTTTCAAAGTGATCACCACGAGAAATCTAGTTATGATCTGCCCCCATACAGAGATGTCACATAGTTATTGGCTATATTCCCCACACTGTACATTTCATACCTGTGACTCATTTATTTTGTAACTGGGAGTTTCTACCTCCTAAACTCCCTCACCTACTTCTCTCATCCTCCCACCCTCCTCCCCTCTGGCAACTACCTGTTTGTTCTGTGTGTCTGCGGCTCTGATTCTCTTTTGGTATGGGTGTTCACTTGTCTTGTCTTTTAGATTCCACATAGAAATTTCATCCATGTTGTGGCAAATAGCAAGATTTCATTCTTTTTTGTGGCTCAGTAGTATTCCATTGTGTGTGTGTGTGTGTGTGTGTGTGTGTGTGTGTGTGTGTATGTGCGCATGTGTGTATACTACATCTTGTTTATCTATTCATGTATCAGCGGACACTTGGGTTGCTTCCATATCTTGGTTACTGTAAATAATGCTGCAGTGAACATAGCGGTGTATATATCTTTTCAAATTAGGGCTTTCATTTTCTTTGGCTAAATACCCAGAAGTGGACTTGCTGGATGATATGGTAGTGCTATTTTTAATTTTTTAAGGAACTTCCATATTGTTTTCCATAATGGTTGCACCAATTGACATTCACACCAATAGTGTACAGGGTTCCCTTTTCTCCACATCCTCACCACTGCTTGTTATTTGTTGTCTTTTTGATAGTAGCCATTCTGACACGTGTGAAGTGATATCTCATTGTGGTTTTGATTTGCATTTCCCTGAGGATTTATAATGTTGTGTATCTTTTCATGTGCCTGTTGGTCATCTGTATGTCTTTATAAAAATGTCTGTTTGGGTCCTCTGCCCATTTTTTAATCAGGTTGTTTTGTTTTGTTTTGTTTTGTTTTGTTTTGTTTTTAATGTTGAATTCTGTGAGTCCTAGCGTCAGTTACCTACAACCTGCAGAATTGTAAGCTCAAAGGTTTACAAGGGCAGAGCCCTGTAGCGTCAGGAAGTTAAGTTATGTTGTGAACAGTGCAGGGCTTTCCACTGAAGCGGATGCTTTTCCCTGCAGTCGTCTGAAATCGCCCTCAGTGGGAGCATCAGCGGTGCCAACAAAGGCTAGAAATCAATGCCTCCCCTCCCAGCCCGGCCTGTTGTTGAGCATTTGCAGCGCCCCACGGAACTGAGCACTACACGAGGCCCCAGGACCAGACAGCACAGCGTGCCTTTCCAACCTGGGACCCCGAGGGGCTCGTTAATGGAAGTCGGCAGCCCAGCGGGTGCTGCCCGGCCCCTCAAGTTCCCCTCAAAGCCAAACACGCAAGCATCAGCCCACACTCTTGAAGCCCCTGGAACCAGAGTTCCTCCAGGCCTCGCAGGTCTGCGGACCGGCAGCAGCCGCCTCACCTGGGAGCTTGTGAGAGATGCAGATTCTCGGACTCCACCCCAGACCCACTCAATCAGAACCTGCGTTTTAACCAGAACCCCCGGTGGTTCCGGCTCTCATGAAATCAGCGCACTGCTCAGTGCTTTTCCCGAATACGGTGTCAACGATTTGTCCCGAGACACCCAGCTCCGAGGTGTCCGGGACCTGTGCCCAGGACCTGGGCCTGGCCAGGGCGGACTTACCCCCAGGCTCGACACGGCGCCCCCCGTGCTTCCATCGTCACTCATCTGGGTGCTGCTTGGCTGACTTCAGACGGCACTCAGCTCCTGCCCTCCGCTGGCTCTGGACTCTGCCGTCTGCTTTTCCTCCCAAGATGGTGGGGCAGAGACAGGGAAGAGACAAACGCTGGCTACTGGTTTTTGAGAGGCTCTCCCAGGTGCAGGAGGCCCAGGCAAATCCAGGGACTGGCTGTGTGCCGGGGAGAAGAAAGGCTACCGAGAGTCTTAGAGGGGAGGAGGGCCTGCTCCCATCCCTGACCTAATGGTCGTGAGAAATTCCCCAAACACTTGTTAAATAGGGGCTGCCCAGGGAGAGGCAGTGTGAGATTTTCTCTTCCGGGGGCCATCCGGAGCGGGGCCTGGGGCGCTGGAAGCAGAGGGGCGGAACCAGCTGTGGGGGTGGGGCGGGGGTGGGGCGGGAGCAGGGACTCCTAAGTGGCCCTTGGGTTACACAAGAAAGATTCACTGATGCTAACGATAGCGGGGGCTCGTAGAGCTTGGCCCTGGCTCAGTCACGGTGCTGAGTGCCGGGTCTCATCTCAGCCTCAGTGTTATTTCTGTCTGAGGTGAAACGGAGACTAAGAGAGGTCACAATTTTTTGCCCAGAGTGACACAGTTCAGAAAGGCAGAGTCATCATTGACTCAGTTTCTTTCCTTCCGGAGACTCATCATTCACATACCTGGTTGTTGGGCTCACCTGTCTCTTCTGACCCCTTTCCTTGGACCATGGCTTGTCTGCCAAGACGCAGCTGAGTGAAGACATGAGTGCCCTCATCAGCATCACTTTACGACTCCCAGGAGACTGGTCCAGGGAGATGCAAAGTGCACGTATCAGCTGGAAAAAAAAGCACAACATTAAGAGCTGTGGGTTGAGGTCTATTCAGGGTCTTACTGGAGCCTGGGAGACAGCCTCCCAGATAGCTCTGAGAGACTGCCCTGAAGAGGTATTAGAAGAGCCAGGACGTATATGAAAGTTTTTGGCTGGGAAATGCATGTAGTCAAGCATACATCTTGGTAAAAGATTACTGCTAATCACACAAAAAAAGCCGATCTCTCCAGTTAGTGATTTTAGTGCTTTGCTGTGTATGAGAAGGTGCAAGAATCTAGGGTCATCAAAATTCTTCCTTAGATATGCATCTGGACTGTCTAGGGGCCCATGTACCCAAAACACAGGATGTTTCACCCTGAATTCCTTTCAGGGTGTATTATAGGTCAGGGGCTAATAACTTGATCTTTGTAGGACTGGAATCGTGGGCAACATTTTTTTTGTTTCCACAAGTAACTTCTAGTTCTCTCCAAGAACTTCCAAGACACACTCAATGATTTTTTTTTTTTTTGGATCTGTCTTCTAAAGCAAAGGAAACAAAAGCAAAAATAAACAAATGGGACCTAATTAAACTTAAAAGCTTTTGCACAGCAAAAGAAACCTTTGACGAAACAAAAAGATGACCCACTGAAGGGGGCTGCAAATGATATGACCAATAAGAGGTTAATATGCAACATACATAAAAAGCTCATACAACTCAACATCAAAAAAAATCAGACAACCTGATTCAAAAATGGGCAGAAGACCTGAATAGACATTTTCCCAAAGAGGACATGCAGATGGCCAACAGGCACATGGAGAGTTGTTCAATATCACTAATCATCAGGAAAATGCAAATCAAAACCCACAATGAGAGATGTCACCTCACACCCGTCAGAATGGCTGTCATCAAAAAGACCACAAATAACAAATGTTGGTGAGGATGTGGAGAAAAGGGAACCCTTGTACACTGTTGGTGGAAATGTAAATTGGTGCAGCCACTATGGAAAACAGCACGGAGGGTTCTCAAAAAACTAGAAGTAGAACTACCCTATGACCCAGCAATTCTACTCCTGGGTGTATATCTGAAAAAAAAAGAAACATACTAATTAGAAAAGATACATGCGTCCCAATGTTCATAGCAGTATTATTTACAATTGCCAAGGCATGGAAGCAACCTAAGTGTTCATCAACAGATGACTGGATAAAAAAGATGTGATACACACACACACATGCACACCCCCCCACAATGGAATACTACTCAGCTGCGAAAAAGAATGAAAAATTGCCATTTGTAGCAACATAGACGGACCTAAAGGTATTATGCTTAGTGAAATAAGTCAGACAGATAAAGACAAATACTGTATTGTATCTCTTATATGTGGAATCTAAAAAAATACAACAAACTAGTAAATAGAACAAAAAAGAAGCAGACTCAGAGATACAGAGAACAAACTAGCGGTTACCAATGGGAAGAGGGGAGGGGAGAGGGGTAATGTAGGGGGAGGGGACTAAGAGTTACAAACAATTATGCATAAAGTAAGCTACAAGGATATGTTGTACAGCACGGGGGATGGAGCCAATATTTTTTTATAACTATACATAGAGTATAACCTTTAAAAATTGTGAATCACAATTTTGTGCACCTCTAACTTATATATCAACTATATTTCAATTTTTTTTTAAAGCCACTAAACGTTTATTCCACTAAATGCCCCTCCTGCTCTGAGACCCCACTAGGGCCTCGTTGTGAGTGCTTTTCCGTACCCTGCAGGCAGTGCCCGGTTTGATTTTATCAAAAGGCAGGGCAGACTCTATGGGTCTGCGACCCGTGAGTCACTCGAGGCTCTGCTGAGAAGGGCCACCTCATTTAGCCCCAGATGCGGTGAGTCAGTAAGCACTACTGTTACCTACTCACAGTGTCTTGACCCCATAGCACCAGGAAAACCTTTTCTTCATGGAGCCTGGATTCTGGATTCTGCTCTAATAAGTGATTCTGAGCTTTTTTTTAATTTTGTTTTTTGGTTTTTTTGAACCTACAGGCTTCATTCAGAGTGTGGCTTACTTCTTCCTCCCAAACTCCACCTTCTCAGATGTAAAAGGCGTTCAGCTGTAAGCCCAGGTGCGTGCTAGTCTGGCTCTAATTGGGAACAGGGCAGGCTCTGGGGAAACAGGCCCAGGAGAGTGGTCCCGGGAACGTCTGGTCTCTGCGGATACTGTGGCATCCAAGTGGTCTGCTTAGAATGCCACAGAGCAGAGGGAGGTGCCCTTCAAGGTGTCTGTTGGTTAAAGAAGCTGGAAGCCAGGCAGGAAGGGAAAAGGAAGGCTTTCCAGGGAGAGGGAACAGCATGGGATGATATGGAACAGCATTGTGATATTGTGATTTATAGTGGAAAAGTATGTATTTGGTCTTCCTCTGTTCCTGGCACATAGATCCTAAAATACTTGGAACTTCCTCAGCACTGAGAGTGTCTTTGTTATGTCAATGAGATGACTTTTGGATAAGCCCCTAGGTGAGCCAAGGATGGAGCTGGTGGCCAGCCCAGTGATTAGGGGGTTGGAACTTTCAGTCCGACCCCACCAACCTCCTGGGATGAGAGAGGGGCTGGAGGTTAAATCAGTTACCAACAGCCAATGATTTACTCAATCATGCAATGAAGCCTCCATAAAAACCTGAAAGGACAGGAGAGCATAGAGGCTTGGGGATAACTGAACTCAAAGGGCACGGACTCTCTGTGTCCTTTCCCCGCGCCTTGTCGTGCACATCTCTGCCCTCAGCTGTAATTTTGGGAACAGTCCTTTATCAGGTATGTCTCCCTCCGCCCCCCCCCCCCCGTTTCACTGAGACATACATCACAATATAAGTTGACGGCGTAGAGAATGAGGGCGATTTGCATATATTATGAAATGATTACAGTAGGTTAACAACCCTCATCCTACATGAATGTGTCTCTTGTAAATATTTCTCCTAGTTTGCGGCTCATCTTCTCGTTCTCTTCAAAGTTAATGTATTTTTACCTTTACAAGATCCAGGAAGTGGAACAAAGAAACAAGCAGCATCTTTAAGAGCAAAGTTCCCAAGATGTAGCAATTAAAAAAAAAAAAAAAAAGACTTGAAGGCAGGGCTGCACGGGCTGTGAAGTTCTGCACAAAACCAGGCAGCGGCTCCGAAGGCTGATTTTGGAAGGCTGCTCCCTTCAGAGAAGAGCCCTGGTGCGCCAGCGGTCCCGGGCTGCCAGGGAGCCTTAGCTGCCATCGCGGTGGGTCACAGGGCTGTGACAAAATCGTGCAGGAAGGGAGGCACAGTAGGTGGCCCAGTGCTGGAGTGTCTCACTTGTGCAAGTTTAGCCCCAAAGTGTGGGTCCTTGGAACTTGGATCTGTTGATCCTCATATGGGATGAGGCCTGGGAATCTGTATTCTAACCCTCCACCTCGTCCACAGACACCTGTGATTCTATCAGGCCAACTCAGGAGAAGCTGGCTATGCCAACCCGGCAGCCTCCTACGTGACCACATTTGCTCACGGAGAAGGGCCCAGACGTCGTCTCCAGGGCCCAACCTCACGGAAGGCTCTGGACCTGCGCCCCCACTAGCACAGGTCGGTCTGAGCCGCCCTGCCCCATCCTTCCTCCCCGCACATCCCCCTCAACACACACACATCATGGGCAATCAGTTCACCAAACACGCAAAAGAAAAATAATTCTTTTATTTAATTGAGAGCAGCAAGACTTTGGCCTTGACCCAGACGGTGAGGGTTTTCAGTACAATCTGCACGTGCAAAAAACCGCATGAGATGTTACTGTGGCGTGATGGGAAGTTTGAAGAAAGGTGTTTTCTTGTCGTGGGTGTATGACGAGCTGTCTGCACCCTCAGCCTGGGCCAAGTCCTCATCTTTATTGAAAAACAAACGCAGACAGAATCGACTCAGGAGCCCAAAGAGGCAGAAAGTGCACAGGAGACCTGAGGAAAAGACCAAGCACCCGAGGAGAGAGGGGCACCGGGCTGAGAACACACTGGAACGAGAACTAGCACCTGTTCAGGCTGAGGACACACACCTGTAACCGAGGGGTGAGGGTGGACAGACATGAACCACATGGACAGAAGAGAAAGAACCCCCTGAGGCCGAGCAAAGTGTGAGAGGCTCACAGCTCGTCTTGCTCTGGTCCGAGGCAAGAGCCCCTCCTGGACTTTCAGGAAATGACTTCCTCCTCACACATCCTGAACGCCACCCGCCGAGCTAGACTGACCCGAGAAAGAGGTGATGCTGTGTTTCCAAGGTTCTGCTGCCGTCAGCACCGGCCCCGGGCACTGGGACATGCTCCCCCCACCCCTCCCCAGTACTAACACATCCAGTCATCTGCAGAGACGTGGTGTGGAGCAGAGGGAGTTGAAACGGAAACAGCCAGGTGCAACTCTGGGGTGGTTTTTGCACCCCACAGCACAACAGCAGCAACGAACAGGTGGAAGGAGAATACGAGGGAGGCCCGGGCACACAGAGATGCTCTTCTCGGAGCCCTGACTCCCTCTGCAGGTCCTTCCCGGCTGGTCTGGGGAAACCCAGGTCTCAGGCTGGTTCTGGAGAGGCCACGCCCAGCGGGAGCCGGCATTGCACCACCTGAGCCGAGGAATCCGGGGCCCCCTTCACAGCAGGCTTTATTCCGGCATCATTGTCCCATGGCCCATGCTCTAACTCAGCCGTGAGTCATTTTCTTTTCTGCAGCAAGGAACTTCCTGAATTTCTGCTCCATTCCAGAAGCTAACGTGAGGGTCCTTACCAGTCAGGTGCCCGTGACGTGCTGTAACATCTTCAGGGGAACCAGGTGCCCCGCATATGGGCCGTTTCTGTAAGGAGACTGACCTACTGACAAGCAGCTTTCTGCAGGGCAGCCCAGAGCTTTCTCTGAATCCTGAGGGGATGTCTACCTCTTGCTGATTTTCATAAAACCTTTTTTTAAAGGAAACCCCAAATGAGCACTCTGGACCTAGCTCTGTAGAGGACAAGCCTATTCAGATTCCCCTCCGGTTACAGAGTTTTGCTTTTGGGAGTAAAACGGGCATCAACAATACGGTGTGGCTGCGGTTTTAATCCAGAACCGTATTATAGGTTCAGAAAGTCATTCCAGCTTTGCAGAGTTCTCATGGGACCCAAGGGGGGGGGCATCTACCGGGTAAAATTGTACTTCTCCCCCTAGGCTCACTCCTGGCCAGTGCCTTCTGTGACTTCACAGAGAAACTGTTTTCTGAAATAAGTGGAACGTGTTGGTGGAACAGCCACTTCTCACAGAGATACATATGCTTATTTTAAATGCTTTTTCTTTTCAATGTAAATAATCACCCCGTGATGTGTGTGTGTCAGTTTCCCCTAACCAATTCCCAGAACCTTCACCGTCAGGGAGGAATCAGGATCTGGATGATTCACTCCCTCTCTGGTCACCTTTCCTATAAAACATTAAACTAGGAAGTTGATAAGCCAGGTCCTCCCCCACCCCAACCCTATTTCAGTCTCCACAAGGACAGACCCGGGTGGCAGTGGGGAACCCGGGGGACTCCCTGCAGCGGCCTCTTCCTGTCCTGGTCCAGCTCTTGCCCTGGAGGAGGGACCTGTATTTTAAGTGTCAGGATTCTGGCCCGTGCTTGAAACTCAAACACAATCTCCATCAAGGGCTGGCAGCCCACAGAGAGAACCTGGGAGGTCCCAAGGAGACCGGCTGTCCTGAGCAGCTGTGCTGGGCTGTGCTCACGGTGGTCACCAGGGAACCTCCTGGTTAAAGGTAACTGGCACTTCTGTTGACCAGCAGAGCTATCCAAGAAAAGCCAGGCTCTTGGGAGAATCGCAACACTCTGATAAACAAGGAATCTGCTCCGTGGCGTCTGGTTGGGGACACATCTCTGGTCCCCCCGACATTTTATTTAGGATGGTGCACAGTGTACAAGTCTCTTCATGCTCTTCCCACAGGTGTGGGTCCCTCAAATTGTAAACAGTGCTGCGTGGTCATGAGGCCGAGGACCCCCGGACCACAAGGTGCCCTGATAATGATCACATACCTCTAGTTTCCCTGAATCTCAGTGCCAACCCTATGCAGATGACTACCCCCGGGTGCAGAAGGATGCAGTGTGAGGGGCACGTGCGCCTGAGGTCGAGGAGGTAGAAGAAGCTGAGACTGCGCTGCTCCCCAGCGGGGGTCAAGAGCTTGGCTAGCGGAAGGCCGGCAGCGCACCGACACCCACGCCCGCTCCCTGCAGCCGGCGCTCAGACCGCCGGGCCCCAGGTCATAGCACCCATGCACAGATCTAGGAAGGGAGAAGCTCAGGTGCACGGAAGTTCGCCTGGGGTCCGCGTGGGTCGCTGGGCCTGGCCTGTCTGGGAGGGTGCCAGTGCCTTGGGAGGGCTCTGGGCAGGGGGCTGAGAAGGGCAGCAGCAGCAGAGAGAGAGGAGCCGGGTGCGGACGGCGCGTGTGCAGAGGGCGAACGTGATGCAGTTGGCACCTCCCTGAAACGTGTTCCCGATACCCTGGCCGGGAGAACAGAAGAGGTGTCAGGGCCAGGGCTGGAGCGGGTCTGATCCCCACATGTGAGGGGGCTGGGGAGGGCTGGGACCCCAGGACCTTGCCCTCCACCCCCTGAGGCTGGTCTGCGGTGACCCTGGCAGTGTGGTTCAGCTCGGGGCGGGCCTGAACTTGCAGGTGCAGGTCTCCAGGTCTTCCGGGTGGGGGAGGACTTCGGATCAGTCAACTCCCCTGGGGCTACTCCTCAGCCACTGGGCAGCCGCGCAGCTCCCCCGGGCTGCCCCAGGGCCACACTGACCTCCCACCTCCTCTGGTCAAGGCTCCCTGTGGGCGAGGGGAAGGAGGGGTGCAGCTTGGGCTGGATGAGCCGGGCTGCGCCGGGGGAGGGGCTGGGCAGACCTACGTGCAGAACAACCAGCACCGGCGACTGCACCACTGGGGAGCCGTAGAGGGTCAGGATGAAGCGCACGGTGCTCCAGACCCGGAGGAAAATGAAGATGAGCGGGATCAGGACCAGTTTCTTATCGGCCACGGATGTTTGGCGCTGAAGCTGCTGCGCCTGGGAGATGATGGGCCGGTACTCGGAGAGCGCTGCGTGCTGGGCGGGAACACAGAGAGCTGGGGTGAGCCAGACGCACCTCCCGCCCTGCTCACAACCCTTGCAGGGACAGGCCGGCTGGGGGAGGATGTACGGTGGGCGATGCCTTCTCCCAGGTTCCCTCCTCTGGCCCAGATCCTTCTGATCTCCCGTCTCCTCCATCTGCTGCCTGCTCCACATCCCCACGTGGGTGTCCAAAATGGGTGATGGAGGTGACCTCCACCGTCAAGCCCACTGCATGCTTCCCCATCTCAGCTAAGGGAACTCTGCCCTTCCAGCTGCCCAGGCCCAAAACTTGGGAGCCGTCTTTGACCCTTCTTTGTGCTCCAGCTCACAGCCCATCCCCGGGGAAGTCCTGAGGGCTCTGCCTCTAAAACAGACCCAGACCTGGATGTTCTATCCACTGCCACTGCCGCCAGCCTGGTCCAAGCACCACCACTGCTTCCTTGGATACTTTCAACTGCCTCTTAACTGACCCTCTCCATCGCCCTCCCCACCCTGATCCCTCCCCATCTTAGTCTTATTCTCAAAACAGGAGCAGTGCAGTTCCTTGAAAACTGAAGTCGGACCAAGCCAGTCTTCCACTCAAAGCTCTCGGTGGCTCCCCATTTCACACGTTCCTTACAATGTCCCCACCCCAGTGCAGCTCTGACCTCATCCCTGCTGCTATCCCCCTGTTAACTCCACTCCAGTCACACAGGCTTCCTAATGCCCCAGACATGCAAGGCACACCCCCACCCCAGGGCCTTTGCACAAGCTGCTCCCTCCTTCTGGAATGCTCTTCCCCAGAGGTCTACGTGGCTCACTCCTCACCCTCTTTGAGTCTTTGCTCCAATGTCACCTTCTGGAGAGGGCCTACCCTGATAGCCCTCTTTACACAGCAAAGGCATTCCCCGGGTGGTCCTGTCCCCACAGCCAGCTCTTTATTCCTATCTGCTTTTCATAGCTTTTATCATCCTCCTTCCTACACACCACTCACCCTTGTTTATCAAACCTATTACTCACGATCACCCTCTCCTCCCATAATGCAACCACCCCCCAATCTAGGGCACAGGGCTGCTGGGCCCCACTCCGGCCTGCCCCCAGCAGGGGTTTCCACCAAAGCTGGGGCGGAAGGAGAAGGTGAGCAGGCACCTGCTTTGGCTTCCCTGCTCCTCTGCATGCCCTTCAGTGAGAGGAAAGGGAGTTCCAGATCACAACTGCACTTGTAAAAATAGACGGGAAAAAAAAACCTACTCCAAAACAAAGATGTGGTTTTGAGCCTGGTCATCTGTGGGGACACTGAAGGCCCAGGTTAGGAGAGAAGCCACACACCCTGGCATCTCTGGGCACCCAAGCTGGTGCAGCTCACCTGCTCAGAGCACCTGCCGCCTCCCCTGGGACCGTCAGCAGCACCCAGAGAGCTGCACGCCCCACCCCTACCCCCCAGAACCACTTGGGCGGGGGTGGGGGGAGCCGCCGGGCACCAGCTAGGGCTGCTGGCCCACTCCTCTTAAGAGCAAAGCCTGCTCCAGCTCATTTATGTTCAGCTCTCCCTCCTAGCTGGAGGCAGGAACAACTCATTCTCACCTCCCTGCCCGTGATTATTCCTTTTTTCCGGAAACATTCACAGAGTTGTAAAAGACGCCCCATTCACACTTGTGAGGGTCAGCCTCACAGGCAGGGCCCCAGGCTTCCTGCCCCGCTACAGGAAGGGAAGAAGAAAGACACGCAGCTGGAGGTGGGGTGGGGGTGGGGCTCCTAGGCAGAGCCAGGGGGAGCTCCTGGGAGCTTTCATCGGGGAGCCTGAGACCTTCCCAGGGCCGCAGAAAAAAGGAGATGAGCAGCGCAGCCCCAGCCCAGGCAGGAGACCAACCAGAAAGCCTGAAGAAGACAAAGAGGATTTCAGACCAGTTGGGAAGCCCTGCCAGCATCTCTGTCAACGACTCCAAGCTGAGCCAGAGGAGGGTGGCAGGGAGGAGTGAGAATCAGGTAAATTTTGAAGTACAAAGAGAACAAGTCTGTGTCCGGGAAGACACGGATGGGAGTACAGGGTGCGGATCAGGGTCAGACAGCTGCGGGAGCACCCTGCACACTTGGCAGTGGCAGCTGACACCAACAGCACACCCTGAAAGATGGGGACACACTCTCCTACGACGTCAGCCTTGAAAACTCAGAGCAAAAAGGAACACAGGACCCCACACCAGCAGCAGGAGCTTGGAAGTCTGTCCCCAGAGTGTTCACGGAAGCCTGTGTTACTGCTCCAGCCACGGGTCACATTTTCTTTTCCATCGTAATCACTCACACTTCTGCCTCCTTCTAGGAGGGCAGGACTCACGCCTGAGTTCTCATTACAAACTCCCGGGCCACACAGAGCTTTTGTGCATTGTAGATGCTCAGTAAAGATGCACTGAATAAAATGGTCAAGCAGATCAATGGATGGGCTAACCTGAGCCTTTTTTTGGCAGCAGTTTGCCTGTGGCCAGGAGGAAGCCCATGCTTTACATCTGCAGAACCAGGAGGCCAGAACAAGGGACAATTTCACCAGATTATCAAGAGGAAAACCACTCCTTCCTAGAGCTGCAGGCCAACCCACGTTGTCAGAAGTCTCCTAGACTCCTGGCCAGCCCTGCCTATTAATTTATGAATTCCTGCGAGCCTGAAAAGTCTACCATTTATGGTATTTTAATCACCACGGATAGTGAGGTGAGTTATTTGTATCACTGATTATAAAATTCCACGGCCTCCCCTCCCCTCCCCAGCACACGCCAGTTCCCTTCTTATTGGATACTGCTCATCTTTCATCCAAATTCCTCTCAAGGTTAAGCAACCATGGCAGACTTCCAGGAGGGGGCAGTAGAGAGCTGTGGCTCAGAACACAGGCGGAGCCCTCAGCCTTCTGACTCCAAAGCAGCTCATTCTGAGCTGGGCGAGTTTAGGGGGGCCCCTTAACCTCGGGAAGCTCCTGTTTCCTCATCCACAAAAGTAGGAATCACAGGACCCGCTCCTGACAGGGCTGCGTAATTAGCAAGCCAGACAGCCCACAATTCTCGTAATTAGGTGTGGTCCCGCTGCCCAGCACAGCAAACCCTCTGTCCCTCTGGCCTGTCACTAGGCCTGTCCCCAGGGGGGCTGGCCTGGGACCCCGCGGCCGCACAGAGCTCGGGCGGGGCCCCGAGGGGCACCTACCGCTCTGCCGATGTGCTTCCGGATGAGCAGGTAGAGCACGGGCAGCGTGACGTAGGCCAGCAGCTCCCACAGCTTCCCAGTCAGCAGCATCCACAGCACGCGGTCCTCTGCCTCCAGGTCAATCCAGCACCAGCCCACGGACACGTCCGAGGCGTCGTAGCCGATCTTCTTTAGAGCCACGGCTATTACGGTGATGACCAGCGGGACCCCCCAGCTGAGGAATAAGGAGCAAACGGGAGGCAGCGAGGTCAGGCCCGGTTCCTGGCAGGGCGAGGGCGAAGTGACCGGGATGCCATGTAGACAAGGAGAGCAGTGCCCTCGGGAGTCTGGAACAGACAGTGTCCCTGGAGAAAAGAGGGGCAGGAGTCCTCAAAGCCCCCAACCCCACCCGCCAGGCCCACCCTGAAGTTGTAGAGCCTGGGGAAGGGGACACCAGGGATGTCCCGGCATCTCGCCTGGACAGACACACCCTCCCAACCCCTCAGGTTCTATTTCGAACTGCCAGGCTCCTTGGAGGCCGGCTCTGGGATGCTGTGGCCTGGGAACAGCTGGCTCCTTCCTGCACCCAGGGGCCTGCAAACACCAGCCCACGTGTCCGGGCCTCATCCACACACCCTGCTGACAGTCAGCCCTCCCTGGCCAGCCTGGCTCCAGGGGAGCACGCCCTGGTGGCATGGGGTTGTCTGGGTGGGGAATTCCAAGGTCCTGGGCGCCTGCAGCAGGACCTGGAAGGGTGAACATGGGCTCGGGGCAGACACACCTCCTCGGTCCTCAGGCCCCCTTCCTCTATGGGAAGGGGGTGGGCCCTGGCAAGGGTCAAAGGGGACCCTCTAAAGCAGAAAGCCCAGAGCAAGGTCTCCCTCTCAGGGGAGTGCTGGGCTGACTTTTCAAGAGCTTAACGCAGTGGCAACACAGCCCGGGTTAGAGCCGAGCCCCAAGGCCCGCCCCCCAGTGCTCCCCACATCAGTCTCTTTGCAGAGCCTTTTAAATCAGGTAGCGAGACACACAGACACTACATGGCCACCTGGCAGGGTGGCGAAGAGCTTGGGCCGTGATGCAAGGGGCTGGGCGTGCTGCGTCCCAGCCTGGCCCACCTGGCTGACCGTGGCAGTGTTTTTCTCCACCAAGTGGGAATGATCACAGAGCCTCGAGCACAGCGCCGCTCCGGGTCACCACAGGAATAAACTGACCAGCGTTACGCCCAGCACACGAGACATGGTGAGTGTGTCTGTGTTGATGACCGCTGTTGTCAATGAGTTCTGACCCCACGTCCCAGGATTCGGGCCTGTGGTGCAGGCGCCAGGAATGTGTGAGGCCTGTGCGGTCCCTGCCCCCAGGAAAAGGACACATGGGCCTACGTCCCGGCCCAGTTACCCACAGAACAAGCAGTGAACGGGACAGTGTCATCAGTAAATGAAAGGGAGGAAGTTGGCTCTCTTGGCCTGGGAAGGACGGGGTGCAGGAGGCTCTCAGAACCACCTGTCCCCTCGCCTCCGCAGCCTCCACAGGAGGGACAGCGCAGCAAGTCCTCCTCGAAGTCACAAAGGCTCAGAAGGGGCAGAAACCCTACAGGAGTTAAAGGGTTATGAGAAAGGTACCAAGTTACACTTTAAAATGGAGTGTGTCCATTTTAAATGCTAGTCCTATGCAAAGTTATTCATCTGGTAAGTTTAACAGATATTAGTGTCAAGCTATTTTGCCTTAATAAAGGGTTACCGTTTTAAAACTCAGGCCGTCCTGGGATTTTACACAGGTCAGCTGTGAGCTCCAGGAGCCTGTGTGGGTTCACTGCTGTTTATCTCGGCATCTACAACAGTGCCTGGCACGTGGGAGGGGCCAAACTGGGACCTGCTGAATGAATGAGTGAGTGAGTGAACGAATGAAGTTTGAGCCAAGTGACTGAGACAGCTTCCCCAACTGACTTCCTAAATATTCACTGCAAAGACATTATGCAAAGGAGCTAAAAGGCTTTTCAAGAACTGCATCTGAAATCCTGAAGTCAGAGGTGGGCTTTCTCATCACTTCACGGTTCACAGGGTTCCTCTGAGGAGTTCTGGGAAGAGGGGAGCGCAGTGCGTAGGGACAGTCACCCGGCAGGACTGGAGCCGAGGATTCCCACTCAGGCAGGAAGGGAGAGCAGGGTGTGGCAGGAGGAAGGGGCTCCTGTTCCTCCTCGGCATCCCTAGGGCCCTTAAGGGAAACCCGGGGACCACAGGGTGACAGCCCCACGGTTTGCAGCTTTAGGTCTGTCATACGAAAGCTGCAAAGTGATGTGTTTCCTCTGTGTCCCGGAGGTGTGCCTGGAGCTGAGTCTGTGTTGGGAAACATCCAGAGGGGAGCCCAGACAGACAGACAGCTCTGACAGGGTTAAGACCAGGGGTTGATCAATCAGAGTTGCTGTTTGAACTTAAGCACAGCCAGCAGCTCTACGGGGGCCAGAAGCTGCCTGGGGAGGCACTTAGGTGGGGGTGGGAAGGAGGGGTAATCTCACGGAATGGAGTGGGAGGGATGGTCCGTAACCCAGCCAAGCAGGCTCACCCAGACTCATAATTTGCGGGCACAGACAATGGGGTGCTGGTGATATTTCAACATCAGAAAGACGTATATGCACAAACGTGTGTGTGGATGTATACACACAAACTATGAATTTTACTGACATCAAGGATGTGAGGCACACACTTTAAAAATAATAATAAAATGCACGTAACCCCCTCTTGTCAATTCCATGCCGCCAAGTGAGGCTCACACGATGCTGCTGCTGCTTTTTGCCAAACTCAGGTATCCGCAGCCAACCTGTGGCCGCAGTTAGCAAATGAGGGTGGCTCCATGACGTGAAGGTGGGCGGTATTTCCATCCTCCTTAACCGGTAAGATGGAAGTGACATGAGGAAGACCTGGGGAACAGACAAAAGCTGGAACCTCACCGGGTCAGCATGAGGTGAGCAACCTCTCTGTGGGTCAGGTAATAATTTCCCAACCCTGGAAGAATATGTCTTCTATTTTCCGGCTCTGAGATCCTGCCCCTTCTCATCACCTCCCGCTCAAATACCCAGCTTCCTGCCTGCCCTCATGTGGCTGCAGCCTCTGCATAAGTTCAGAGATCAGTAACACTTTTATGTTTAATCTTTATATTTGACATTTTCTCTATCACTTCCTTAAATCTAGATCAGCCGTCCAGCAAACTACGGCCCTCAGGCCAAATCTGGCCCAAGGTCTGTTTTTTTTCAATAAAGTTTTATTGGCACACAGCCATACGCACTGGCCTCATGTTGTCTATGACTGCTTTCAAGCTGCAAGAGCTGAGCTGAGCAGCTGCAGCGGAGATCACCTGGCCTGCCGAGCTGAAAATACTCACTATCTCGTCCTCTACAGGGAACAGTTTGCTGCCATCTGCTCTGCAAATCAACAAAATAATAATTAGGACTGAAGGAGTTTTGAATATTTACTAATTTTGTTTTTAATGTAATTTATTTAATTGTAAGTTTATATAATGTAACTTTTAATGATGGTGGTATCCAACAATCAGCCCACAAAATGCCCTGAAATTTTGCAATCGGGTCCCGCAAGCTGGCTCCAGGACACCATGGGACAGAGGAAGGGAACGGTAGGGAGCTGAAGCTGCCCCAGGTTCTGGACCCAGAGAGCAGAATGAGGAGGAAGTCATTTCGGCAAGCTCAGATAAGCCCAGCTCTTCTCCGGCCAGTGGCCACCCTGAGATGGAGGTGGTACGAATCTGGAAGGAACTCTACAAAGACACCTGTGATGTAATTCCTGCTTTCCGTAAATGCATACTTCTAATTTCTGACATGTATCACATAAGAGTTTTTACCCCTCCAAAAAAAAGAAGCCATCCATCAAAAAATAAAATCAGAACGAGTAAGATACAGCTCAACAGCACGTGTGAAACAGACCCAGGGTTTTAGCTGACCGTGACCGAGAAAGTCGTGTGGTCAGAGGGGTCGCCCTGACGCCCAGATGTTGAGGGGGAGGTCAGCCGGCAAACTGCCCTGCCTCCGTGCGGACACCTGTGACCCACGTGCTAAACCTGAGACTGGGAAGCTGGCACCAGAGCCGGGCCTGGGAGGAGACGCAGGGCCTTGAGCTGTTCCGGAACATTTAAAGACTCTGAGGAGGTCCTGCTAGTGGGGTGGAGTCTGGTGGCCGGAGGAAAGGGCAGGTGTCCTGCTCAGTCAGAAAGCTGAGGGCTGAACTGGCGGCCTCCCCAGAGGGAGTGTGCCGGGGGCGCTGGGAGAGGTGCCGAGGAGGGACGTGGTTAAAGCAGGTGACCAACAAGGCCCCTTTGCTCCAAACCTGTGACTCGGACTGAGAAGAAGCAGGGCTGGGGTCACCTAGATGCAGGGGGTCAGAAGGCCATTCTGAGCAGTATCCCCCACTGGGAGGGGCACCAAGAGCTTCTTCCGGAGGTGCCTGGGCCCAGCCCTCACTTGTGTTCTGCGGGCTCTGTTAGGGCAGCCAGAGCAGACGAAGGTAGAAGCTCCTACCAACCGTGGGGGAGGAGTGCTCCCTGGCAGGGCGCAGTAGCCCAGAAACAGGGGACCCCCTCCCACCACAGCCAGGCTGGCGGAGCTGGGGGCCCTCAGGAAGCTTAGAGGAGGGGGAAGCCCTTCAGACTGCTCATGAGCTCGGCCCCTGGGACTCAGCATCCACTGTGTTCCTCGGTCTCCCAGAGAGAAGCTGAACCACTGTGGGATCAGCCAGGTGGTGAGCAGGCTACGTCCCACACCTGGATTCCCTGGCATCTGTGAGGTGAGCACGAGAGGCGGCCAGTGCCCACAACAGCAACACTCTGGGTTTCCCAGTGGGTCCCCAGTTTGCCCAGCTGGGCATCTTCTGGAACCTCTCCCACCAGTCAGAGGCGGGGGGACACCCGGGGTGACATAGCCTCCCCCATCTCGTGGAAGGGGGCTCATGGTCTGCTCAATACACCATTGATTCCTGCACTTTCTCCTCACCCCAAACCTCCCCCTTCCTACAGATCTTTGTGGGGTGGGTGGCACCTGCTGGGAAGGCCACAAAAGGGTCTTCTCCCCCAAAGAGCAGAGCCTGGTCCAGGTGCCCGTGGCCTATGAAAAGCCTTGAATGTTAACATGACCTCAGAATGCCCTGATCTGCTTGACCATTTATTCAGTGCATTTTTATTGAGCATCTACTATGAACAAAACTGTTAGCAACAGTGTGCCAATTTAGAAAGCTCTTGGGAGCCAGACAGAGCCTGCCGGAGGGACCCAGCTGGGACGCAGCTGCGGGCAGCAGGCCTGGTGAAAGGACTCCAGGGCTCGGCTGCCTGGAGGTTTCTGTCCGGAACAGTGGGCTCTGATTGTTAAGCATGGGGCAGAGGGGCCGGCGTGGGAGTGCAGGGAGTCGGCCACTGGCCAGGCCACCACCAGGGCCTCTGAAGCTCTGGCCACAGGAGTGGGGAGGGATGTCCAGAGAGACTTTTAAACACTCGCCCCCAGGGCACCACCTTCTGCAGCCCCGCTTCCATGGGCGCCCAGGAGCTCCTCAGAGATGCTTTCCTGCCCACCTGGGCCCAGGGAAGGGCCAGTAGGATCTGACTTTGCCCTGGAAGGGTCAAGGGGTAGCCACTGGTGCCACAGTGCAGCCCCTGCAGTGGGCTCCCCTGAAAGCAGTGTGGAGACCTCACGCTGTAGCAGTGCCCCCAGGAAACGTCTACGGGGGAACAAAGCCAGTTCAACTCTTGTTATTCTGGGGAGGACTGACCGACGTGGGGTGCTTCTGTGTCCACCCCCTATTCTGACCCTGCCCGCTGGGGCCCTGCCCGGCCCTACGGTGGGCCACTTTCTGCTTAGAGAGCTTGCAGGCTTTCCCCTCTCTGGGCCCATAGTTCCCCTTTTCTCTGTGATGGAACTTCCCACGCCTCACGGGGGGGGGGGTTCATGGTGAACTTGGGGTGCCATCGACTCTCTTCTTCCAGAACCCCCCAGCAAATGCCAGAGAGTGGGTGGGCACGTGGGCCAGGGGTCATGCCCACACCTCCTCCCACTTCAGTGGGGCCAGAAGAAATCCTACGACGGCTCGAGGTGGCCAGCCCGGCCCAGGCCCTGACTTCTGACTCGGTGAGAGGAGGCACCCCTGGCCTGACCTCCCCCCACGCTCACAGGACACACCAGTGGGTGCCTGGCACAGCGGTGGCCAGGGGCACACAGGTGGGGAGACAGTTAATGACCCTGCCGGCTCGGTTCAGAAGGAACCCACTACCTTGCTGCAGGGGGAGAGGCGCTAACGACTGCTTCTGAAAGGCAGGGCACCTTCTGCAGGGGGACAGAGATGGTTTCAGGCTTATCTTATCAGAGGGGAAGTGACCCTGCCCACAGCAGCTGCCAGCTGACCTGCTCAGCACGTTCTTAGGCCAGCACTGCAGATAGATGGCCACAGATGCCTATCCAGTGGATGCAGAATTCGGGGCACTGGTATCATGCTGCCTCCACAGCTAAGATGCAACAGAAGGGGAGTTAATACAGGGCTTTCCCTCCAACACGGGATATTCTCACCCAACCTTAAAAATGCAGCAACAACCAGAAGATTCACCTCCAAATACTGTCGGCATCAATGGTTGTGCAACCTTTGGGCAAAAGTCTGAGGACTTACAAGAGGTCCTCGTTAGTTACAAAAGGAAAGCGAAGCTGCGGTGGAGAACCGGCAGATAACATGTTGACCCAGGGGTCAAAGTGAACATCACCAGTAAAGGGACAAATCAAAGTTGTCGGGCACTGCTGTGAAAGAAGCGAGAACACGTTTCCTTGAGATTCCAGCCCAAAGTGCAGATCCTGAGTCCACTCACGAGAAAGCATCAGGCAAGCCAGGCAGGGGACATGCTGCAAAGTAACAGGCCTGTTCTCTTCAAAAAGATCAAATGTGAAACCCCAGGGAAGATGGAAGAAATATTCCAGATGAAAGGAGGGTAGAGAGAGGAAAACGAAGTCAACGCATAAGCCAGGACCTTCCTTTGCTATCGGGGACCTTATTAGATGACTCACAAAACCTCAATAAACCTGCAGTCAGACACTGGCATTGCTCCGTGTTAATCTCCTGCTTTGAGGAGGTGTGTGTGGTTATGCAAGAGACTATCTTTGACTTTTAAAATAAAGACACACTAAAGGATTCAGGAGTTGGGGGGCATCAGGTCTTCAACTTCCTCTTAAATGGTTTCAGAAAAAAAAAATCAGACAAGGTAAAGCTAACATGGTAAAATGTTAATAATGGTAGAAATCTGGAAAGTTAAAAATAAATTATTTCCAAATTCTCTCTCAGTTTAAGAAATTATTGTCAAGGCCTGGAGACAAGATGGAATCCTAAAATGAGCACTGACCTTCGAGTTCTAACTCTGAGCTTCCCACTAACAGCTCATGCAGCCTCGGGCAAGTCTCATGGGCTGTGCCGGGAGCGTGATCACCTGGAGCACCCGGGTTACAGATGACAGATGAGCTGAGGAATGGGACCTCACTTTGCAAGACCTCAGGGGCCTGATGCAGCTTGTGATGACATGCAGTGTCCCTGAGGATCAAGTCTAAGCTGCCCACTTTCCCCAAATAGATTTAAAAAAAAAATTCTTTCTGTAAAGGACACTATGTCAGACATTATGATGGGCCCCCCGGGGCCGTGCAGGTGCTTTCTGGGAACTTGCACGTGAGCACCACTCTCTCTAGCCTCCTGCTGTGCCTGGCTTTTTTTTTTCCTCCCCACCCCCCACTTAACACTGTAGCATACCAGTTAAAAAATATATGATTTAATAGAATTCACGGTCAATATTTAACGGCAGTGCAACACTTCCAGGTGAGGTGAAGTCTGTAACTTACCATTCCCCTATTTTTTGGACATTTAGGTTGCTTTCAAATTCTTACCATTAACAGTGCCGTACAAACTCCTCTGTACATCCGGCTTTGCATGCAATTTGGTTTATCTCCTTAGACCAGGTCCCTATAAATAGGATTACTGGGATCAAGGGGTATGAACCAAATACTTCCTACATGGATTATACCAATTTACATCGCCAATAATGATGTACGAAAACACCAGTTTCACCTGCATTTATCACATCAGTATTCTTCCTCGCTAATTTTTTCCTTCTAATTTAATGAGAAAATGATACCTCACTGTTACAACGTGTGTTGTTTTGAGTTCTCATGCTTTTACTATTGTTAGAATGTCCTTTGTCTATTTATCAGGATATGTGTCAGTTTTTTTTTAAAAATCAACTCATAAAAACTCCTTACAGACTAGAGATATCAACCTTTTGTGTTGTCATATTTTAAAATATTTTCCAAGACTGAAAGGTTTAAAGAAGAAGACTGATTTCCAGTCGTTTGAAAAGATTAACCAGTGGGTGACTGTGTCGCCTGTGTCTGAAGATGAGATTCCCACACTGAGAGGTCCTTCAGCAGCAAGAAATTAATCCTCCAAAGAAAGTCGCTGGACAGTCCTTAGCAAGACAGTCTTGGAAGATCTAGGTCAATACACGAGCCTGTTGGACAGGTTTTACCAATTCTTAGATGTGCAACGTGCGTGCTAACTTCTGAAAGGGAATAAACTGCCAAAGCTCCTTACTAGCTTGGATTTAGGAAACTTTTTTTTTCTTTTTAAGAAGCACGTGGGTCACATCCAACAGACAAGATGAACAATTTGCTTCTTTTTTTATGGCCAGAGAAGGCCACGCAGACTTTCTTAGGCCTTCCTTAGGCATCACAGAAAACATCCCCAGAAGTGAACAGAAAGAACTTCCAACTCAGGGTTCTTAGGAAATTTGTCTTTTCTACAGGAGCTGCACCAGGCTCTTTATCACTTAAAAAATACATTGTATTCAGAATTTTTCAAAAGAGGGGGGAAAAGAGGAGAGATTCTTGCAGAGTCTTGGCTTCTTCTCAAGTGCACGTGCGCCCCCCCGCTGCCCACACCCACGCAGCCTGCCAAGGATGGGGTCTCGGGAATGGACCTGGAGACCAGGAAGGATGCAGAGAGAGGAAAGGCAGTCCTGCTTGGTGGGCCCCCTGAGGCACGTCTGAATGGCTCTGGGCAAAAGTTTTGACTTGAACAGCTGAGAAGCAGGCCATTGAGTTTCCCAGGGACTGAATGGCCTCGATCCAACAGCTCTGAGACCTGGAGGTCAAGTGACTCTTGCAGGCTTGTGACCTCACTGTTGTGACACCCAGGTGACCTGTCTCTACCAAAGTGCTGACTAGCCTCAGTTTCTTGGAAAGAACTCAAGTATTTAACATAGAGGACCTATAATTAGGGCAGCATTTGGTGCACTTATCTGGAAGGAGAGAGGATAGAAGCTCTATAAAATTGCTGCCCTGGGTTCAGCACAGGACACCACCAGATGTCTGAATCTTGAGATTAACACCAGGAAGGGGCCAACCTTCCTCCATAGGTGAGGGTTACTTGGATGAGACACTCCAAAGCCAGGGCAGGACAAGGCCTTGGTTTTCTCTACTCTTAGAGACTTCAGGCAGCTGGCAGCCCTCTTCCAGACCAGCCTCTGCCACTGACCTCAATTTCAGAGCTACTGAACTCTAGAAAGTAAAGATTATCTAGAACAGCGATAACAAGCGACTGGGGCCTGATTTAGAGATGGGCAAAGATAAAATAAACAAGGCTGTCCCTCCTAAATGTTTTAGCTGAAGCAGTGTGTCTGGCAGAGGGCTGAGTGGAGGGGCAGCCTGGGAGTGGCTCAGTGCACCACACCTACCTCGCCAGCCTGGGGCAGCCACCTAACTTATCTCCCAGCCCCGATCCCAGGTGCTTCTCCCCTTGGGCAGCGGGGATGACCAGAACGCAACGAAGCAGGAGACGTAGGGCCTAACGTGCCTTCGCCAGCTCTCCAAGTGCTTCCAAGTTACCAGGGTCAGGCTCTGTGGGCCAGCTCTGGGCCCCCACCCTCCAGGGGCTGCGCTGAGGCGCCCACCTCCTCGGGAGGCTCAGGCTGGGGTCGCCTCAAAGGAGCACCCTTGCGGAGAGGCTCAGGAATGGTCCATCTCTCAGGCAAGCCTGGCATCATCTCGCTGGCCCGCTAGCCTAGGGCGGTCGCGGGGCATGAGGAGACTGCCCGCTGGGCGCCCGGCCAGGGGTCTCGGGCTCGGGCTCGAGGGAAAGCAGCGCGGCCGCCACCCACCTGACGATGTGGAAAACCCAGAGCAGGCGGCGGGCCTCGGGCCCGCACATGGAGCGGACGATGCTGAGGTACAGGTAGAGGGCGATGGCCACTGTCCAGAAGAAGGAGCTGGTGCTGGCGAAGGTGGAGACCGCGCCCTGCAGCACGCAGTCCCACGAGGAGCCCTCGAAGTCCTGCAGAACCCCGTAGAAGTAGGAGGCAGCCGAGAGCAGGTCGGCCAGCGACAGGAAAAACAGCAGGAGCCGCGCCCGGCTGCGCAGGTCCGGCCACAGGGCGTGCGTGGCCACCAGCAGGCCCGAGCCGAGCGCGGAGAGCGCGCAGGACAGCAGCACCACGGCGCGCTCCGACGGCACCAGCACGGTGGGCGGCGCGGGAGGAGGCATGGCCGGGCGCGGAGGGGGCCGGGGCCGGGGCGCCGCAAGGCCAGAGGTCGGGCACCGTGCACGGCCGCCGCCGCTGTCTGGGCACCCACCCGGGAGCGGCTCTCGTACCGGCCCCCGCCCCGCCCGCCCGCCCGCCCGCGCGCGTCCCGGCCCCACCGCCCGCGTCCCGGCCCCTCCTGACTCCTCCGGGCCCGCGCCCTCCACGCCCCACCCCATGGCACCCGCGTCCGGACCGCCCCCGCGCCCCGCCCCGGCGCCCCGCCCCCGCTCTCACACCACGCCCCTGCGACCTCCACGCCCCACCCTGTGACCCCCACGTCCCGGTTGAAGCCCTGTGCTGGACCCCTAAGCCCCTCCCATGAGCCCTGTCCACGCCCCAGCGCCGTGTCCCTGCGGGCGCACCTTCTACCCTCCTTCCCTATCCTCCCAACTCCCCAGCACCACCCCCGTGCCGCCTCCCCAGCCCTCACACCACACTCTTGTGCCCTCCACATTCCACCTGATAGTCCCCACATCCTGTCCGAATCACCGCGCTCCCTCCCCCCCACCCCCTAGAACCCCCAGCTCTTGCCAGCAGGCTAGGACGTCCAGTCCTGGGAGAAATGGACTGGCATTTCTAGGGCTAATATTACCTTCCTGCCTTTTAGCCAGCACACGTGTGTGTGTGCGTGTGTGTGTGTGTGTGGTGGAGGGGGGTGTATATTAGGGAAAGGGGATGGAGGTGTTCTTTCCAGTGGTAATAAAAGCAACTCTAGAGTGTGATCCTCATTCCTTAAGCAATGGTACCTGTCATCGAGTGGTGCTTCCCCCAGGGAGTGTTCCCAATTTTTCTTACAATAAGCACGCTGTTTTTTAAAATTGAGCTATAAGGCAAGCTTTTTTTTTTTTTTTAAAATGAAACATTAACTCCCAATTTTTCTTCTTTTTTGAAAATTTCACTTTAAAAAATTGGGATACCAATCACAGACCATAAAATTGGCCCTTTTAAGTGTGTACAGAGATTTATAGGACACAAATTTGTGCAACCATCATCATTACGTAATCCATAACATTTTCATCACCTCAAAAAGAAACACAGTTAGTAGTGTCAAAAGAGAGGTAACAGGTCCAAAATGGAGTCACTTGTTCTAAGCTCACATCACGTAACCTAGACCTCACACCTTACCTAGTTGCAGTTTCCGTCTCTCCCAGGAATGTACTTTTAACCATTTGATCTGGAACTTCCTAGTTAGCACTAGTAAGGGAATCCATCTGATAGACCCCTGCCATCCCCCAAAGGAAGGTGACCTTGCCTGAAATAATCAGCTCTTTGCTAGAATAATTTCCTTATCCCATCTTCTGCCTATAAAAATCTTCCATTGTGTACAGCTCTTCAGAGCTCCTTTCTGTTTGCTAGGTAGGATGCTGGGTGATTCATGATGAGTGAATAAAGCCAATGCAATCTTTACAATTTACTCAGTTGTATTTTGTTTTTTAATAGTAGTCATTCCCCATTTCTCCCTCCCCCGAGCTCCTGGCAACTCTAATCCACCTTCTGTGTCTATGGATTTGCCTATTCTGGACATTTCACAGGGACGGGATCAGATAATAAGTGGTCTTTTGTGACTGGCTTCTTTCACTCAGCTCATTTTCAAGGTTCATCCACATTGTAGCATGTAGGGTGCTTCATTCCTTTTCATGGCCTAATAATATTCCATCGTACGGCTATCCCACATTTGTTTTTCCATTTATCAACTGATGGCTACAATTTGGCCATTATGAATTATGATGCTAGGAACATTCATAAAGAAGCTTTTGTGCCGACATATATTTTCATTTCTCTTGGGTATATACATGTCTTGGTTATATACCCAGGAGTGGAACTGCTCTGTCATATAGCTACTCCATTTTTAACTTTTTGAGGAACTGCTGGATTGTTTTGCAAAGTGGCTGCACCATTTTATATTCCTACAGCAGTGTATGAGGGCTCTCATTTCTCCACATTCTCCTGACACTTTTATCATCTGCTTTTTGATTCTAACAATTCTAGTGGTATGAAGTGGTGTTTCATTGTGGTTTTGATTTGCATTTCTCTAATTAATAATGATGCGGGGCATCTTTTCATATGCCTATTGGCCATTTGCATATCCTCTTAGGAGGAACGTCTGTTCAAATCCCTTGCCTATTTTTCAGTTAAGTTGTCTTTTTGTTATTGAGTGGTAGGAGTTCTTCATATTGTCTAGATACTAGACTCATCAGATATATGATTGACAGAAATGTTCTCCCGTTTTGTGGGTTGTCTCTTCACTTTCTTAATAGTATACTAGGAAGCACAAACGTTTTAATTTTGATGTCCAGTTTACCTAATTTTTTCCCTTTGGTTGCTGTGCTTTTGGTGTATTATCTTTGGTGCCATATCTAAGAAACCAGTGCCTAATTCAAGCTTATGAAGATTGACACCTGTTTTCTTTCTTCCCAGTATGACACTGCTTTGGTTACTGTAGCTTTGCAGGAAATTTTGAAATTGGGAAGTGTGAGTCCTCCAATGTTGTTTTTCTTTTTCAGTATTATTTTGGCTGTTTGGTTCCCCTTGCAATCTGTATCAATTTGAGAATCAGCTTTTCCATTTCTGAAAAAAAAAAAAATCCAGCTGGGATTTTGGTAGGGATTACATTGAATATACATATAATTTGGGGGGAAGAATGCTACCTTAATATTAAATGTTCTTATCTATGTCCAGGGGATGTCTTTCCATTTAATTATATCATCTTTAATTTCTTTCAGTGATGTATTGTAGTTTTCAGTTTACATGGATTTGATTTTGCATGTGATTCATAAAAGGCAAAGATTATCATCTGCATAGATTATCTTTTTGTGTCTAACCTTAAAAAACATACTGACAAGTACCTAAAACACAAATATACAGTTTAATAAATAATTATAAAGCAAATACCCACCCAGAGCAAGAAATATAACATTACCAGCACACCAGAAACTTCCTCCCAAACCTCTTTCTTCCTCCTCAGTGACTTCCTTGCTTTTTGAAAATTATTCATGCATGCATCCCTTAAGAAAACAGTATAATTTGCCTGTCATTGAATTTTATACAAGTGGGAATCACCTGTTTTCCCTTTTGTGTCTTCTATTTTTTGTTCAACATTTTTTTTGTGTGAGATTCATCCACTTTCTCATACAATTCTTTCATTTTCATTGCTGTATAGTATGCCATTAAAAATATTTTTGGATCTATTTATCTTTTCTACTGTTTGGGGACATTTGGGTTGTTCCCAGATTTTGACTATTACAAGCAATGCTGGAAGGAGCATACATTCTTCTTTAATCAGGAAAAAGTTACTAAGAAGAATTCTCAGCAGTTTGAGTAAGTGTATTCACGGGCTGTGTTCTGCAGAGGCTGAAGAGCAGCTGCTTCCCTTCTGAGTCACTTAGGAAGCCCCTGACCTCCTCCTGAGAGGACCCCAGACCGTGAACAGATCCCAGCTGTCAATGAAGCCTCTCAGCTTTTCACTAGTGTGAACAGTTTTAAGCTTGGATTGTGCAACCAGCCAGGTCTTTGGCACATGGCCATGCAAGAGCCTGGAATGGACTCTCTCCCCAGATCACAATCATTTAATCTTCTGGTTATTTAGGGAAGAATAGGAGACAGGAGAGGTCTTCTGGCAAGTATCTCCATCACAGATCAAGCCTGACTGTATTTTTCCTGCTTTGGTGAAATAAGAGCCCTTCACCAACTCCCCCAGGTGATCGGTTGGTTATTTCACAAGCAAGTTTGACCAGGAGATCGCTTCATCTTCTTTGCACTGGAAAACAACATTCAAAGAACATTCAGACTTGCCACGATAGGGAAAAAAAATGGGAAAGACATGCAATGATATAGCGTCAAATCGCTTAGATTTAAGCTTGAAGCTAATTTCCCAGTCTGATCACACCGATGTTGCCCCGATGAGTCCAGGGATGAAGCAGGAGGTGAAAATCACAAGTCCCAAGTTGCTGGGTGATCTGAAACCAGCTAGTGTGGTCTCCGCCAAAGGGAGCCGTGACATCTGACGCCCTGCCTGGGCTCTGCTTCTCCCATCCCAGGGCTGCTGGTCCTCCAGGGAGGCACGACCAAAGCAGCAGACCCAGAGAAGCCCAGGCTCCAAGCTCCCGCTGATGGTTCTCTCCGCCTGTGGGATGCGGTGTCCTGTCAGCCACCTTCTAAATTCTGGTCTCTCAGGCCTCTCTCTCCCTCCTCTTCCTTGGGGGAATTGGTGAGAAACCTAGATAGATTCTTCTTTTGACCCTGAGTCATCTCTCTAGCATCTGTGCCAAGCCAGCCGGCAGTTGTCTGCTACTCCACGACCAGGGCCAAAGGGGCCATGTCTCAAGGTCCTGGCACATCATGACAGCCCCCCTCGCCCTGCAGTTGTCTGGCAGAACTCGGGGCCCAGAGCCAGAGAGGCCAGTGGCCTGGGAGCAGGCTGGCTTCGGTTTGCTTCTCGGGAGGGGGTAGTTACTTGTACCCCAGTAACTGGCACAAGATGCTTCTTCTCTGACAACTGTAAAGGAGGTGACAGTTTGGAGTTTCTAGACTGGAGGAGCCCGAAGTGACTTTCTAAGCTCAACTTCAACCTAAGTAACAAGCCATGTAGGTTATTTTAAAATCTAGGACAGAAGAGGGACTTTTCCTCACCTTGGTGCTAGAAATGTGGGCTGGCCACCTTTCTCATTTCCCTCTTTGAAGGTGGATATGGCTTGTCTTGCCTTTTCTACTGAGGTACCACTGCGAGCAACGGCCATGGAAGAGGAACTGGGTTCATGGGGGGCCCCTCTCTGTGCTCCCCCACTCCCAGCATCCACAAAGGAGGTTGTGGAACCCCTGGCATGCTCCTGTGACCATCAGGCCACACAGATGGAGGAACAGGACAAGCCTGACTTGCCATGCTTCTGCAGTCAGGGGCCTCTCCCTCAAGGGGCAGAGCAGGTGGGTGGATTTTTCTGCAGAAGCCCTCAGCACGCAGTGGGCTGTGTTTAAGCTCGCCCCGCCGTCCCCTTGAGCCCTCCCCCTCCCCAGCCCAAAGGCTGAAGGCTGTTGCCCCCAGCTCGCCGGGCCCCTGGCCCTCCCGCCAGCAGAAACTCTGCAGCCCCTAGTTCTGCCGGGCTCTTAACCTTGCACCAGCCCCTGGGGGTGGCCACTTCGGCAGTTCCCAGCTGCCTGGGCCAAATTAGAGAGCAGCTGAGCCGCTAAGGGGAGAGGCTGTTTTCCTCTATACCTCTGCTGGGGGACTTGCCCTGTAGGTGAGACTGGCTGGCACTGGCTGGACGCTGCTGGCACCAGGAGGGAGGTTGTACTCTCTAGCGGAAGACCCAGGTTCTAGTCCGACACCTGTCCTGGATATATTTTGCGGGCAGAATTCTAAAGACATCCCCAACTCAAGATTCCTGTCCCCTGGTTATTTCTTTAAACACTAATCTAGGTACTGCAAGGGGGTTTTGACGATGTCATTAAAGGCCTGTTATGGTCGGAATGTTTGTGCTCCCTCTCCCTCTCCCCCCAATTCCACGTGTTGAAACTAACCCTCGATGTGATGGTCTTACAAGGTGGGGCCTTTAGGACGTAATTAGGTCTCGATGAGGTGGGAGGATGGAGCCACCTTAATGGGGTTGGTTCCTCTGTAAGAGAAGAGGAAAAAAGCCCAGAGCTTCTTCTCTCCACCATGTGAGGACATAGCAGAAAGGCAGCAGGCTACAAGCCCAGAAGCAGGCTCTCTCCAGGAACCAGATCTGCCGGCACCTTGAACTTGGACTTCCAGCCTCCAGAACCGTGAGGAATAAACGTCTACTGTTGAAGCCACTCGGTCTGTGGTGTTGTGGTGTTTTGTTATAGCAGCGCCAGCTGACGAAGTCTATCTGGCGCCCTCCAGAGACCAAGACGGTCCAGGTCGGTCTAGTCAGGGAACCATTTACAAGTGGAAGGTTTTCTCTGGCCAGTAGCAGAAGAGGAAGTCAGGGAGAATTGAAGAGACGGAGATTCCGTGTGAGGGGGATTCGGTGTGAGGACACAGCCCCCTGGGGTGACAGTGTGAGAGGCCCTGAGAAACACTGCTGGAAGCTGAGACCCCCAAACCCCACCAACCGCCTGACAGAGCTGGGAACACAGCCGCCAGCGCCTGAGTGTGAGACCCTGAGCAGAGGACCCTGTCCAGGCAGGATAGACTTCTGAGCTGCAGGCACTGTGAGATTAAAATAAACAGGTGCTGTTTTGTAAGCCACCAAGTCTGTGTAATTTGTTACAAAGAAATAGGAAATTAAAACACTACAGGGCAGGGACCAGTTAATCTTTCTAGACCCCTAGTGCCTCATCCAAAAATAAGGACAGAAAATCCTCAGAGTTGTTGTGAATAAGGGCTATTGGGGCTTGTAGACCGAGCCCTGGACTTGGTGACTTGAGGCCAAAATTTGCTTGTTGTGTGGCCTTGAGCAAGTTACTGAACTTCCCCTAGTCTCAGTTTCCTCACCTCGAAAATGGAGCCCACAGCAGCTAGCTCCTTGGTACCTGAGTAGTAAGTAGCTGAGCTTATGGCCACCCAGCCGGAGACTACATTTCCCAGATACCCCTGCAAGCAGGTGTGGTCACATGACCAACCCTCACTGGTGAAATGTGAGTGGGGCATGTGGGCTGCCTTAAAACAGGGCCCCTGTCACCCAGCTCCTGCCCCCAACTATGACCAGAACACTGAGGTGCCAGCCACACAGCTTCAACAAGCAGACACGGAACATAACCTACCGGATGGTGGAGAAAAAAGGAAAGAACCCAGGTCTCTGAATGAGGGGGTGGCTGAGTCACCCACTGACCTGGAATGTGAGAGAGAAATAAACGTCGGCTTCCTCGGAGCCTCCGGCTACTGGGGGCCGCTGTTAACGGCAGCCTGGGCTCTGCCTTAACCCCGACAAGCAAGTAATACAGGGGAAACGGGTCCAGAGGCGGCAGTGAGGACTTGGGGATGCCATGTTTGCATGAATGGGCCCAGAGCCCCCCTTTCACCCAGGATTTTATTTTGTAAAATGGACCATCAGATCTCAAGTGATCTGTTAGTGCTTATAAATGTGATCTGCAGAATATTCTGGAAGCTCAGCAAATCAGGGATTCTAGTAATTTGTTTACTCCACAAATGTTTATTGAGCCCTTACTAATTGCCTGAAGATATGACATTGAACAAAACGAAATCCTCGCCTTGGAAGAGTTTTCCTGACTCCTCAGGAGATCCTATCATCTCTGCAGCTAGAACACGTCCCTGACTTCTGCCTTCGTCAGAGACAGATGATAAACAACCAGCAAATATGCAACGTGTCAAATTACAAGCGTGGGCGAGAAGAGTATATAAGCGGGTGAGGGTGTGCTTTATACAGGTGTCCAGAGACCTCCTCCCTGATGGCGTTTGAACAAGATCCTAAAGTGAAGGACAGGGTCCTGAGACACCGGGGGGAAGGGCCATTTTTCCCTTTAAAAGAGATGCTGGGTTAAAAAAAAAAATCTAAAAGGAGTGGGGAAAGAGTTCTCCGCTGCAGTAAAAACCTTCAGGCACGCGGGGGGTCCACCTGCACTTGGGATCCTCAGTCACACCCTTCCTCAAGTCTGTCATTTGGGGATATTTTACTTCTTCTGGTCCAGCTCATTCTGAGCCCAAAGAGTAGTTTCAGTAACTTTGCCAGCTTGGGTGTTGACTCACAATTTTCATAATTTAGGACAGCTAGGTTAATGTGCAAAGGCCCCGAGGCAGACTGCAGCCTACGTGGTCCGGGAACAGCAAAGAGCCTCTGGCTGGAGCCGTCACGAAAGGGGAGCAGAGGGCAGAGAGGCAGGGAGGTCATGAGGGGCCTGCAGGCAACAGGAAGACTTCAACTTTTCCACACGGAGTGACACGGGAGCCACTGGGGCTGAGCGGAGGTGTGAGGTGGCTACTTGGAAAGAGTAAAGTTTGGCGTGGAGGCTCCTGCATCGTCTAGGTGAGGGACGATGGAGGCAGAAGTCAGGGGCGTGTTCTAGATGCAGAGATGATGGGATTTCCTGAGGGGTCAGATGTGAGTGTGAGCAAATGAGGAGACAAGGAAGATTCTAGACATCTGCTCTTCCCTGGAGGGAGCGGGTTTGTGGGGAGGCAACAGGAGAAGCTCAGTTCTGGGAGCGTTTGATTCCTATTAGACATGGCAGGGGGTGGGGGTGCGGGGTGGGGAAGATAGTGCGAAGCCAGGAGACCTGAGAGTTCCCCGGGACAGAGTGTGGAGAGAGACGTCTGTGGAGGGAGCCCAGAGACTGCAATGGCTGGGGTGGGCGGGATGAGCCAGTGTATTCAGAAAGATGTCTTTAAGCAGTCATTTTTTCTTTTTTGTATCGTGGCAAGACATATATCATAAAAATTGCCATTTTAACTCTAAGTATACAACTCACTGGCATTGATGACAGTCACAAGATTGTGTAACCATCACCACTATTTCCAAAACTTTTTCATCACTCCCAACAGAAATTTTGTGCACTTTAAGCAATAACTCCCCACTGCCTCTTCTCCCCAGCACTGGCCACATCTACTTTCTGTCTCTGTGGATTTTCCTTTTCTGGACATTTCGCGTCAATGGCCTCAGACAGTAGGTGGTCTTTTATGTGTGGCTTCTTTCACTCACCATAATGCGTTCAAAGTTTATCCATGACGTAGCACGCACTGGCACTCCATTTCCTTTTGTGGCTAAATAATAGTCCACTGGATGGATATTTTGTTTAGCCATTCATCTGTTGAACACCTGGGTTGTTTCCACTTTGGGGCTATTGTGAATAAGGCTGCTGCGAATGAGCAGTGACTCGACATGGGTTCGGGGAGGAAATATAAAGTGTGAGCACCTCTCCTTCCCAGAAGCCCTTCAGAATCTTCCAGAGGATGCAAGACTTCTCTTGCTCTATAAAAAAGGACTATGGGTTAAACTAAGTTGAGAACTTGGCTTCAAAGCAAATGGAATTAAAAGAAAACTTTTAATGAGAAGAATTATATCTCAGTTATGCAGGAAACATTGCTAGATATTCCATACTATGTTCAATAGGAACGTGGGGCCTAAATGTGGAGCACGCAGAGGGTGCGCTACGTCCTGTTTATCACCCGTCTCTCTGTGGAACGACCCATGCTTGGTAAGGGGCAGGGACGGGTCTGCGTTGGGCACGGTGTCCGTCACACAGTAGGTCCTCCGTCAGTCCGTGGAATGCATGATGGGAATCTGACAGATGACAGTCGCTGGAGTGGTGGTGAGGGAAGCAGAGGACCCCCCACGGCCTTGTTAAGGCAGGGCTCTTACCTGTGGGCCAGTAACCTAGAGGGCGTCCAGGTGTGTCTGTTTTCACCAACTTCCCACGAGAATCGAGCAGTTCCTTTACTTATGAATATGGAAACAAGTCCCAGGAGTTTTTGGGTTTTTTTTTTAAAGCAGTATCTGTGAGTTTATCAACAATGGAAATAGCAGATATTTTCCCACCATGTTGCAGGTTTCTCAAAAGACCACTCGTGCCATCACTACTTTTAAATCACAGTCGTTACTAGGCCAGCTTCTGCTAGATCTGATTTAATGTGCTAATAAGGAGCATGTGTACCACTCTAACAGATTTGGTTTTATCAACTATTCTGATAATTATATTACACTATAATTATTCTACTTATTAATCCGTGTATTTGTTGGCCTTTTGGGTCTATAGGCATTGGTAAGTGGGCGAGGGGTCCATGGTAAAACCAAGGTTAAAAGCTTGCTCCAAGGGCTTGCCTCGTCTCCCCCTCCACAGTCATTCCTGGGACACACACCTTCCTGGTTCCAGGTTCACACCGTCTCCAGGTCATGACTCAGCTGTTAGTGCCGCCTCTGGCCACCAGGGGGCGCTGCTTCCTCCGTGTCAGAGGAAGCCGGCGCCAGTACAGGCTTCCTCCTCCCATCTTTGTTCTGACCTGGGCTGGCATCGGAACCTCCTCGCAGCTTTTTTCTTGTTCTCATTTTCTCTTCCCCCATGTCTCTCTCCCTTTCCCACCCCCCATCCACTATCTCTTGAGAAAAGTTTTTTTTTTTTTCCTTATGGAAAATTTCAAAATGTACAAAAATACATGAACCCTCAGGGAGCCATGAGCCAACTTCAACAATGATGGCCTCACGGGCAATCTTGTTTCATCTACATCCTACCTGGGGACCTTTCTAAGTGTGCAGGCGCCCAGGCCCCGCCCTAGACGGGGGTGGGGTGGGAGGGTGGGGAATCAGACTCAGGGCTTACAAAGCTCCCAGGCCATTTGGGAACCAGTTACAAACCTGGTCCCGCCTCCTGGACACTCCCCACCCCCACCCCGTGACCCAGTGCGGGTCTCATGACCTTGGCCTCCGACCCTCGCTTCCCCTCAAGCCTGATGGTCTTTTCCCATCTCTGACCCGAATCCTCCACCTCACACTCATTCCTCTTGCTCGGGCCCTGCAGGCCCCAGGCACGGCTGGCCCCTGTCCTCTGTATGGTCACTCTTCCTGTGTCCATCTGAAAGTCAGTATTAAGTCACCAGCCTCACAGCCTTAAGCAACCTCCCACAGCCACATTCTGTGGCCGCGGGGTCTGACGCTGCCTGTTCCTGTGGATGGAGAACAGACTCCAGTCGGTGATGTCTTGGCTGGAAAGATAACTGTTAAGCTATTAAAATCTGATTTGGAAGTGTCCAGAAAAACCCCAGTGATGGGCTGAACTGTGTCTCCCCACTCCCCCAAATCCACGTGCTGAAGTCCTAACCCCTGGGCCTCAGAATGTGACTGAATTAGGAGATAGGATTTTTTTTTTGTATATATATATTTTTATTGAAGTATAGCCGGTTTACGGTGCTGTGTCAATTTCTGGTGTGCAGCATAATGTTTCAGTCATACATGAACACACATATATTTGTTCTCATATTCTTTTTCATGACCGTAAGTTACTACAAGATATTGAATATAGTTCCCTGTGCTACACAGTATAAACTTGCTGTTTATCTATTTCATATATATTAGTGTCTGCAAATCTCAAACTCCCGATTCATCCCTCCACCACTCCCTTTCCGCCTTAGTAACCGTTACGTTTGTTTTCTATATCTGTGAGTCTGTCTATAAGTTCATTTATGTCCTTTTTTTAGATTCCACATATGAGTGATATCAGACGGTATTTTTCTTTCTTTCTGGCTTACTTCACTTAGTAGACAAAGAAGGCAGGCATTCTTGACTTCAGCCTAAAACCGGGAAAAATGTAAAGACTTCGGCTCACGAGTGATCCCAGTGCTGCCTCAGTCCAAGCTCCCGTGAGGGCCCGAGCTGGCCCTGCCACTGCGTGTGGCATCCCAGGCATCCACGGCCCCACCCCCGCCCCCGCTGGCCCGGGGAGCAGAGGGGAGCTGGGCTGGGCGGCCGGGGCGTGGTCCATCCAGCGCGCTTTACAAAGGGACCCTCTCTGAAGCAAGCCCTCTGAGCAGAGGAGAAACGGAACAATTCCCGCAGGAATCCGATTGGGCTGCTCGCTCTGCTCTCCAGCAGTAAGAGGAAGAGCCCTGGCTTCCACTGGAGGAGGGGCCTCTCAGCCACAGTGTGTCAAGGCCAAGGAAATCTCTCCAAGGGCCTTCTGACTCTCATAAAGCGGTCAGAGTGGAAACAGGCTCCTCTCCCCTCCAGTGTCAGGCAGGACTGAGTCAAGACAGAGCCAAGAAATGGGGTTCGGGTGGGTAGGCACGAGCAGGGGAGCTGCCCTGGGCAGTGGCTGGAAGGGGAGCAGAGGGGACATGCAGAGGCTGGCGGTCACAGCAGGTGCTGTCCTGAGTCTGCATCAAAGGAACCTATCACTTCATGGATGCTGGAGACTTATCTTAGTGGGGTCAGAAGAGGCAGCCACTGGCCTATGGCTTCACCTCTGGGACTTGTGTGAATTCCTATAAGCGCCAGGCTGGAGAACAGCGGGACAATCAGTGGGAGAGAGAACCGGTGTAGTCATGGGCCAATGGCAAAGAACACAAACACCACACCAGCAGCAGAGAGGCAAGGACCCAAGGCTGACCGAACAGACTCTGGGGAGGCACAGGGCCTGCTGATGGGTTATCCCGGGCTTGCTGGAGGCCGTGGGCAGTCCTCGTGGTCCAAAACCTGGAAAAGCCACCACTGTGTCTTCACTCTCCATCTTCTAGTGGCTTGGGTCCAGTTCCTGTTGCCATGGCATCCAGCTGGCCTCACAGTTCACCAGACCCAAGGTTGGCATCTGTAGGTGGAGCTGGTGGGAGCTGGAGAACTGAACTCTGGTCTCAGACGAGCTCCTTGGAGGAGCCCTTCTCAGCCACCAGAGCAGAAAACACCACCAGCTTCTCACTGCCATCAGCATCCTGGGCCTGGCTTCCGCTGAAAAGGAAACCTCTCCCCAAGGCAGACATATCTTCTAAGGCCCACGCAGGCACATTCTCCAAAGCATATGACTGCATTTGAAATTCGTCTCATGCAGGGAAAGAGAAAAAGTGGAGGGTGTTCATGTTCAAGTCACTGGGCAAAGAGGGTCCACAGGGTAGTGATACCATCCCAGCCCATCTCCAAGGACAAGAGCCAGTGGTTAAGAGATCTGGAGCCAGACGGCTTGGACCCCGGTTCCGTCAACTGCACCCTTCATTACTTTTGCTCTTTGTATTTCTGTTTTCGTCTCTGTAAGATGGGGATAACAGCAGACTCTTGTTCCTGGGAGAATACATCTAGGATGCTTGGGACAGGGCTTCGCACATAGTGAGTGCTCCGTAAAAACTGGCCATCATCATTCCTACCTGCAAACTTCTCCCAGCCAGGAACCACCCATGGCTGGGCCTGTGCGCGGTTTCCCTCCAGCATCCGTGAGCAGGCCGGTTCCAGGGGCCCGGAGCTTGCCCCCCGCCGCAGCCCTCACCAGCTGACACGGCGGAGCGGAGCCTCCACCGCCCTGCCCGGTGCCCCACGCTGGCTCGCGTCTCCTGCCCGCTTCTTCCCTCTTGGGCCCCATAATGTGCAGCACTTCTAGGGCAGTATACTTGCTGATTGCTTCCTTCACTATTACTCACAACAACCAGCTAAGACACTGCCAAAGAAACACTCACAGCCGGCCCTGCCGATGACTCAGGGGCAGGCCTGCCCCGCCTCGCCCTAGGACCTGTGGAGAAGAAGGAAATGTGGGGAGGAAAGAGAGGACGGAGAAGAAAGCTGAGGCCGGCAACAGATCCCAATAGGGCTGGCCACTGACCTGGAGGGAAACACAAGTCAGCCCTTTCCTGGAAGAGAAAAAGAAAACGACAGAAGTTGAAAACCCGCGTGTCTACATGAAAAGGAAGCCACAGCATAAAGCTGCACAGACTGCTGCCCCGTCCCGGGTACCATTTAGAGTGCGTATCAGAGTTCTGCCATGGGAGATGTGGATCGAGAGCTCAATGTCAAGGAATGGGCTCTCGGACTGCAGGGGCTGAAATCTGCAGGGCAGCCTGGGAGGCTGGAGACTCTTGGGCAGCAGCCGATGCTGCAGCCCACGCAGGGACTTTCTTCTTCCTCAGAAGCTCCAGCTCTGCTCTTAAGACCTTCAGTGGACTGGATCAGAACCCCTCAACCCCCACATTCTCGAGAATAATCTTCACTCAGAGTCAACTGATGGTAGATGTTGCCCCATCTGCAAAATACCTTCACATCAGCACCTAGATTAGTGTTTGGCTGAGGTTCTGGGTACCACAGGCAGGCCACGTGGATGCCTCAAACTGACCATCACACTGAGGCGGCCTGAAGATCTCGTGACTAACTGCTTTGGATGCAGACCATCCACGGGACTGCTCCTCTTTCGTGGGGTCCTGCAGGAGTGTTCTCAGTGTGACTTCTACCCCAGCATGGGAGGTCCTGGAAACCTGTGTTCCAGGCAAGGTGGTACAGATCAAAGCAGCTCACAAGCCAGTACCATCTCCTTGCTGAGGAGAAACCCCTCAGAGGGCCTCCCCCTCACACAGCGGGACAGCAGGAGGCAGGGCACAGGCTTGTCCAGGGGGTGCTAACGGGGGTGCCCTCCTATCTTATTCCTCTGCTCCCAAACAGGTGAATGCATGCTCTGTCTAAAAAGCAAGCCAGGCCAGACCTTAATTATTATCTTTCAGAGCAGAAAAAAATATGCCCCAGTTTTACCCCAAAGGTCAGTTCTGGCAGAGCCTGTTCATCAGCTTGGAGCACCGGCTCTCAGCTCTCCTCTGTGTTAAGAGTCGCCTGGGAGCTTGGTGACAGAGCAGATTCCCAGCTGCACAGCAGAGCTTCTGACCCAGCAGGTCCGGGAAGGAGCCAAAGGCACTTTCTTCTGCAGTGACCGTGTCCTCAAGTGAGCACAGGGACAAGCAGCAGCCCAAGTAAAGCCTCCCCCTCCCTGGACTCCCAGCCCAGGCGGAGGACCCGGGAAGGCCGAAAGCAGAGGCAGGCTTCCCAAGGTAAAGACAGCTTCACGGAAATAAAGCAACAGTGGCACTCTCGGTCTCTGTGGGTGCTCTCCGGCTGCGGACCCGCACGTGGCATTGCTGCTGCAGATGGTGGGAGGGCCTGTGTGTTTCACGGGCTCTGAACCCCAGCAGCGTAACAAGCAGGCGTAAAAGAGTCTGGGAAGGGTGAAGATAAGGGGCCGGCCAAGTTCTGATCCAGTCTAGAAAGAAAGATGGCTCAGAAAAGCAAGAGAGGGGCCTGGGGGCATCGAAGCCAAACCAGAAGCACCTTCCACTGCTAAGCAGCCCCGGTCCCTGATTTCCATAAAGAGCCCCATTTTCTGAATCTAGGCAGTCACCTGGATGAAGTTGTCTGCCCACAGAGGGCCAGGGCTCAGCTGGCACCAGGGTGGGTCGGCCAGGGCCCTCAGATGGAAAGGACAATCTCTGCGGTCAGCGAGAGGAGGCTAGGACTTTAGGCAAGGGTGAATAATCTGTCAACACACAAAATTTGACTGTGTTCCATGAAATACAAAACACAAGAAGTCAGCAGTCTTTCACCAAATCAGATTTTCCTGGAAGTCACAACCCGAGGTCAGAGTGAACATACTTAAATGTACTTTCCTTTCTCCTGAAAGGCGTTGGGTCCAGTTACCAGGCAAGCTTCTGCTGCACAAGATGTTTAAAAGGCCTAGAGCTCAGTTCAGGACCCTGATGGTGCCTTCATGTCGCTTCTCCTTACAGAGGCCCTCCTGAGCCCCAGGCCCAATACGTCTTGCTGCAGAACCAGAAGGAATGCAAGAAAACTGGGTCATCTTCATCAAGGGCGTTTTAAGGTCCTAACACTTAAAAGTTTAAAGCACTACAGAAAAAGTGGATTCTGGTAACAAGGCTCTTGGATGTTACGATTCCTGGGAAAGTAGGACCCCTCTCCATCCATGGAGATGTGGAAACTCACCCTGGAAGCCTTCCTAATTCCACAGAGCATTTTTCATATCCCCTCCATGCACCCATCGCATGCCGACTGGAGCCCCTGTGATGTACGGGGCGTTGAGGACAAGACGGGGAGGATGGCAGACATCTCGGGCCTTTGGGGATCGATGGAGACAGAGAGCCGAGCAGGAAATCACAGGCATGCAAAATCACACCTGTGAGCAGTTCTGAACCACAGGAACAAGTGCTTCGGACGTGCCCGTCCTGGTGGAAGAGGCATGGTACTCAGAACGAGTCACGGTTTTGCATCACACACTCCTTGCTAGGCTTTCAAAGAAATTGTGGGTGTTTAATATCTGCCCAGAGTGTCCTCTTGCGTTTCACAGTGACGTTAAAAGTGGGCAGGAATTTTTCTGTCCCTGCATTGATCTCATCCAGAAAACCTGACCCAGTGGCAAGAAGGTGATGGTGGCTCAGAGGAGATTCAGAGATCCATCCAGATCTGCAGGTGACTTCTGCCCAGGTTCGAAACGGGATAGAGAGAAACAAGCCTTAAGAGTGGGAGTCTCAGGGATGGGAGAAAAAAAAGACCAACTTGGATGTTTTCAGCCTCAAAAATTACTGTCAGGTCCATGTCTTTTGGAACCAGCTTTCCCACTGTGTTCCATGTGTTCCACCCTATTTCCCCCAAGTTTCAGGAGCTGCCCACGCCTGCCTTGGAGAAAAGAGAAAACTCCAGCAAGTCTCTGGGAGGTGATGTTAGTGGAGGCCTGCCCCTTGCAAACCGCAGTGTTGCAAGCAAACGGCAGGTGCACTGTTGGCTCTGGGGAGCTTCCAGCCAGAACCCCATTGCCACTGCCCTTTGTAGAGCCAGAGACGTGTTCATCTAACACCTCTTAATATTTAGAACTCTTACTGTCTCCTATTCTCATTCTTAGGGATGGAGTCTTGAGAAGCCAACTCTGGGTGGTAGCCGGTTGATCAAGACAGAAAAAAGCTCAAACTTTTAAAAACCACCAGCCCAGATGCTTAAGGAAGAGGGCCGCCTGGGAGGTAAAAGGCTAAGGATGGACACCACGATTGTCTAAAACTGCCCTTGCATTCAGAATTGAGTATATGGGGAGAGAAATAGCTCAGTGGTAGAGCGCACGCGGTCCTGGGTTCAATCCCCAGTGCCTCCATTAAAAAAAAAAAAAGTTAAGTATAAAAAAATTACATTTTAGGAGCAAGAGTTGTTGTAGTACCCCCAAATCAGTTAGAAATCTGAATAAATGTAAATTTCCGACGTAGCAGCTACTGCCCCAGATCCATGCCCTCTCTCGCTCACAGGTCTTTATTTGGTTTGGGTAATCCACCCTCCTCTCACTGGTCAGATAGGCCTCACGAATTCCTCACGATAACCCCTCCCCTCACCACTGACTGGCTAGGGCTGGACACGAGGCAGAATTCTGGCCAATGAGGTGCATGGGAAAGTCAGCAGTGAGGGAGTGTGTAGATGGGGGTGGGGCTTGGGAAAGGTTTCCCTACTCATAATGAGGGACCCCAGGACGAGCAGGATGGTTAGGGGACGGGAGGAAAGCTGGCAGGAGAGGAGTCAGTATGTGGAGGACGGCAGAGCAGAAATACGAGAGAGTCTACCTCTGTGACCTTGCTGAGCCTGGACATAATCCATCACGAAGCTGCCCGACCTCTGCACTTACGTTTTATAAATTTGTTAATGTTCTGAATATTTAAATCATTTTGAGTAGAGCCTTCTCCTTGCAGAAGAAGGAAACCTGACTGATCTGTCCCATAATCTAATAATTGGGGCACCACAAATTACCTTGGAATTAAAAAAGTAAAAAACAAAAAAGCAAACCATGTAACAGAAAATGTCTCTCACAAAAGGTTCAACAGCAGAAGCAGCTTCCCTGTCCTCTCCCTGTACAGTGCCAGGCTCTCCGAGACAGTCGCAGCATCTGCTCTGAGCCCGTCCCTTCCCAGGAAGCATCCGGTGATGTCCCGTGGTGGGGCGGCAGCCGGGAGGGCACGGATCCCTGAGAGGAAGACGGCGCACACATTTCCACGGTGCTGAGCAGGACAAAACCAGCTGCTGTTTCGGGGGAGAGAGTGTACTGGGTTTCTTCTTCAGCCCTGTGCTCTTCCTTTCCTGCCCTCTGGCCAGTAATATCCCGAAGATGAAGGAAGCAATTCCCTGGCTAAATAAAATGCGTGTGAGAATGCTGGAGACTGGTTTTAGTCTTCTTAACAAGAGAGGTGATTTGAAATTTCAAACAACTTCAAGGTAAAATCCAGCCCAAGGGCTATAATATAAATCTGAGTTTCAGAAGAAGCCCAGCACTCATTCTTCTCTGAGTAGGGACTGCCCGGACACAGCCAGGCCTGCGCGCTGAGCAGAAGAAGCCCCCCGGCCCAAAGCCTCCTTATGGGACAGGAAGACAGCCCTAACCATGACAAAGTCTTCCTCAAGCTTTCCACTTGGAGTCACAGAAAAGTCTCATCATTTCTGGACCTTGCCTTCCTGCTGTGCCGTTTAGCATCCAGGCTCCGTAAGAAATTTGCAGAACCAAAGACTGGACGATTAGACTTGTTTTTCTAAACCCAAGGCCACATTTCCCATACACGAACACAGCAAAATCTCTCCAAACAAACTCATAATTTCCCCTGACAAACCCAAAGGCCCTTTTCTCAAGTTGCAAGTGTCGCCTGAAGTTGACAGTGAACTCAAAGCAGCAGAAAAAATTAAAAGGTGGTTTACCTTGTTTGTGGGCTGAGGGAGGATGGAGATGGGATCTTCAGCTGTGGCCCCGCAGCCGCAGGGCTGGCTCCACCTGTCCGACCTGCCGGGCTTGCCGCCCCGGGCCCGGGCCCGGGCCCGGGCCCCGCCATGGGTGTGCATTCACCTGCGGAGAGGTGCTGGCACACAGGTGCCCCCCTTCTCTGCTCCCAACCCGTGACCTGCCCCCCCCCCCCCCCCGCCAATCAGGCACCAGAACATCTCTCCTGAGTCATTTGGATCCTAAACCTAAGGCTGGTGGAGAAAAGAACGAAAGGGAAGAGGAAAGGGGATGGGGGAGAGAGGAAAAACCCGGCCCCCACACCCACCAACAGCGCCTCGGTGATGGTCAGAGGTGGAGCCAGGTGGGACCAGGAGCCTGGGCAGGGCCTTCACGGTGATCGTCAGGGTCAAATTCCAGGGCTGCTCTTTCTCTCTGGGTGGCTATTTTGGGAAAGCAGCTTTCCGCCGGCAGTCGACAGACTGGCTACCGCGGGCGCTGGAATCCGGAAGACTCGGAGCTCTGCCAAGGCCGCAGCACAGGTGAAAGCAGGGCGAACAGCCCCAGAGGACAAAGGGCAAGTTCCCGGCACCCCCGAAACTCTGCCACGAGTGCACACAGGCCTACCCATGCCTCTTGGTCCCAGCCCTCCAGCAAGGGTCCCTGAGCACCTGGGATGCTGTCTGGTTTGTGAGAGGCGGTCCTGGCTTGAGGTATGAGCTAGGGTGCTGATGGGCACAGCTGGTGGGGCTGCTGGCATCTGGTCTAGCAGCATGACTGGCTACTGTCCCGCCATCCAAGACGAAGAGCCCTTGGCGGCCAGATCTAGCTTCTGTTCCCTTGCACCATTCCCCGGCCCTTCAGGCACAAGTCGACAGTGAGTGAGCACCTGAGCTCAGCCCTGGCTGAGTGTGAGGCCATGGGCGTGCCTGGGGGCGGGCCCAGGAATCCCAGCCACTGCTCAAGATCAATCACGTGCTTTGGAGGCAGCCAATTAAGCTGAGCCTCTGGGAGCCACTGCAGAACAGGAGCAGAGCAGCCCGAGAGGAGAGCTGTGGGCACACTGAGATGTTCTGATAGAGTTTTCCAGTGTCAGGCAGGTGCTAAGATCTAAAGCCTCCTACTAGGAAACCAGAATCCATTTCCCCAAGGAGACAGTGAGGCATGGAAGGGAGCCCAAGAGAGGACCAGTGGCAGAATTCAGACAGAACCCAACCTCCTTCCTCCGCATTCCAGCCCTGCTCACCAAATGTAGGAGAAGGCGTGACCTCCGACCTCAGGATTGCATCCGTCCTCGGGGCAGCACTGTGCTTTGTGAAGCCTCAACTCAAAGCCAGAAGCTTTCTCTGTGACCCCAAGAGGGGCCACAAACAGGCCAGGCCTTGCTCAAGGGGCCTGATGCCCGGCAGTGTGGTGTGACTCCGAGTAGGTCCACCTGTGACCTGACCACCCTTCCTCATCCACCTCATTGTCCTCCTCTTCCTCCTCCTCACTCACAAACAGCCAGTGCTTTGCCTTCCTCCCCCGCCAGACCTGGGTCAGAGGCCTTAAGAAAATCCCGCAAGCACTGGCCAACTTCAGACCGCCCTGGCCCTTAGATCATCTGCTAGTCACTGGGCTAAGACCCAAACCAATGGGAGAGAAATGCTTGGCGATTCCAGAAAACTCAACTGCAAGGATGCTCACCATAAAATCCTCAGCAGGAACCCGGAAGGCCCCTGAATATTTGAGGCAAGGACTTCCCAAGCAGAGCTAAAAAAGAAGTGTCTACCTTGAATTTACTAGAAAAGAATCTTTTAAATTTACATACAGAGTCCTGGGATAAGTCATTTGGGATCCCCCAAAGTAGGAAGGCTGCTTGTGGTTAGAGCCGGGTGAGTCAACGAAACAAACAAATGAGCCTGATGAGGTCAGCCTTTTGGAAAAGGAACAAAGAAAAGCGCACCCCAGCGAGAGGCAGCTGACGATGCCGAGGCGGGGGTCGCTGCAAGCCTGCTCTGCATCCTCGAGTGCAGGGGCTCTACGGGGGGGGGGGCAATTCTGTCCCCCCAGGGCACATCTGACAATGTCTGGAGACCTTTCTGGTGGTCATACCTGGGGTGAGGATGCTACTGGCATCTACTGGGCACAGGCCAGACGTGCTGATAACATCGCACGCTGCACAGGACAGACACACAGCAGAGAATTATCTGCCCCAAAGGTCACCAGCACTGTGACTGGGAAATGGCTCTAATACAATGAAAAAGGTTTTCCTCTCTTCCTGAAAAGTCCCGGACAAATGGTCACCTTTAATCACTGGACATATCCTTCAGCCCAGAGGGCCCCCTGCTACCTGCAGTGAGGCCGGGTGATCATGGGGCCAGTATCTTCGGCGGGGTCTCTAGGAACAGACCCCAGCTTGGGCGAGCTGCCTGGCTGTTCTCGGCCAAGGGTCCGAATCCTCAGAACTCACCCCCCCCCACCGCCGTGCAGCTCCGGGGAGCTCACAGTGAAGCTGTGGAGAGAGAGCAGTGACAGTTCTCATTGTCACAGCAGACAACCTCACCTGTGGCAGGTGCTTCCCGGGCCTCAGCGACCTTTCACATAGTTTGTCTCGCCTGAATAAATAAAAGCCTCACCCATTAAAGCAGTCTTTCTGCGTTCCTGACCTGCCAGGCCAGTGGGACACGCAGAAGACACATGTCCAAGTGTGCAGGGGGATGGGAAGGGAGAGCAGGTGTCCACCTTTCCATCACACAAAGGCCAGGCACAGAGGACGCTGGGAGCTGACAGAGACCCCTGACTGAGCCCAGCCAGACTCCCCGCCCCGGACCTCGGCAGACAAGCTGAGTATGGGAGGCACCTGAGTAACAGGATTCGCAGAGTCACTCCTGTCTGGTGAGCCCCCAGGGACCAGAGCTGGGCCGGCGGCCTCAGCATCTGGGGGTTACCCTGGCTTCTAGCTGTAGAGCCCTGCAGCTGAAGGTCAGGATATGAGTCCCAGAGAAAGGGAGGCTCGGGAAGTATACAGAGCACATCACACTCCTGGAGGTTTTTCTGCCATAAGCTCAACAAACAGTCAACAGAAACCACCCCAAGAGCTGGGGAGGACCCACGCCCAGGGCTGACAGTGGCCGCCTTTGGGGAGCTGGGAGTGAGGGGAGAGGCAGGCCAGAACGGGCCCAACCCACTAACTTCGTCTACCTCTGAACTGTTTGACTTTTTATGAGCATTATTACTAATTTTATCATTTTAAAAGAATATTAAAAAAAAAAAAAAAGAGGACAGAATATTTCACATCCATGTCCTCTTTCCTGGGAACACACCTCACTTGCTCAGGAAACTCTCCACGGATGTCTTTCACTGGCTGCAGCTCCCAGTCACCAGACCCCAGAAAACTGCCAGAAGTGAGACTCCGCAAAGGCCAGAGAGAAAGCAGAGGCGACGGGAGAGAGGAGCCGGGATGGGAAAGCCAAGGCCAGGCCAGCAGCCCGGGTGGGAGGAAGGCTGCGGCCCGAACATCCCCATGTTTCCTGCCGACACCTCCTGAGCAGGTGGCTGTCACCATCAGTGGTCCCCGCAGACCAAGATGAGGTTCCGGATCTATCGCTTGCCTGCTGGGGTTCACAATGTGGAGGAAAGTGGTGCAGGGCTAAAATGTATCTCCCCACCTACTCCCCCAGCGTGGCGCCCTCTCGCCACCCAGCCTGTTCAACTCAGTTCGAACAAGGCACAGCCTCCTTGAACTGCCCTGTCAACCTCCATCACAGCCCACTTTGGGCGCTAGGAACCCAAGATCAGGTTTTCTACCTGCAGTCAGCTCCAGGCCTGGGTCCCAGCAGTGTCACCACAGTTCAGCCTCTCACTTCTCTTGGGCTCCCCTCCACAGACTCTGTTACCCACAGCCTGGTGAATAATGCACACCCAGGTGTCCCCTAGACCATTCACCTTCCCAGGTTCCCCTGTCCTACAGGAAGGACCCAGATACCCAGAGGCAGGGCTTGAGCTAGGGGAGTGGGGGCTGATGTAGAGGGACAACTCACATGCTCTAATATTTGTATGGGCTGCTGACATCAACAGTAAAACTAGAAATGCAACATTTGGCCAGAACAACTTTACATTTTAACAGCAGAGTATACATTGTAAAATGTGTAAGGAAAAATGGATACGTCGATAAAATAATATTCAAAATAATGACCTAAAGCTTGTTTGTGTCTTTAGCTTGAGAATATACAGGTACATAGAAGAAAACACAGGCAGAACACTCTCTGACCATAAATTGTAGCAATATTTTTTTGGATCTGTCTCCTAAGACAAAGGAAACAAAAGCAAAAATAAACAATATGGGGCCTAATTAAACTTAAAAGCTTTTGCAAGCAAAGGAAATCATCAACAAAACGGAAAACAACCGACCAACTGGGAGAAAATATTTGCAAATGATACTGGCAAGGGGTTAATATCCAAAATATATAAACAGCTTATACAACTCAATATAAAAACAAACAACCCAATTAAAAATGGGTGCAAGACATAAAGAAGACATACAGATGGCCAACAGGCACATAAAAGAACATTACCGATGTTCAGCATCGGTAATCACCAGGGAAACGCAAACCAGAACCACAGTGAGATACCACCTCACACCAGTCAGAAGGGCCATCATTAAAAAGTCCACAAACAATAGATGCTGGAGAGGGTGTGGAGAAAAAGGAACCCTTGTACACTGTTGGTGGGAATGTAAACTGGTGCAGCCACTGTGGAAAACAGTACGGAGGGGCCTCAAAAAGACTAAAAGTAGAACTACCATATGACACAGCAATTCCACTCCTGAGTATATCTGAAAAAAGTGAAAACTCTAATTTGAAAAGACACATGCACCCCAGTGTTCACAGCAGCATTATTTACAAGAGTCAAGACATGAAAGCAATCCAAGTGCCCATCAATGGATAAAGATAACTAGATAAAGAAGATATGGTACACACACACACATACACACACACTGGACTACTACTCAGCCATAAAAAAGGATGAACATTTGCCATTTGTGACAACATAGATAGACCTGAAGGGTATTATGCTTAGTGAAATAAGTCAAACCGAGAAAGACAAATACTGTGTGTTCTCACTTATATGTGAGAATCTAAAAAATAAAACAAAGGAATGACTACAACAAAACAGAAACAGACTCACAGATATAGAGAACAAACTAGTGTTTACCAGTGGAGAGAGAGAAGAGGGGAGGGGCAAGCTAGGGGGAGGGGACTAAGAGGTACAAACTACTACCTATAAAATAACTAAGCTGCAAGGATGTATTGTACAGCACAGGGAATGTCGCCAGTATTTTATAATAGCTTTAAATGGAGTACCATCTATAAAAATTCTGAATCACTATATTGTGCATCTGAAACTAACATAATATTGTAAATCAACTATACTCCAATTAAAAATAATCTTAAGAACAAAAATACACACACACACACACACACACACACACACACACACACACACACAAGTAGAAAGGCGAAGAAAAGCAATATTCCCAGTGGGCCAAATGGAAAATTCACTTTGATCCCAGAGAGGTGCTGCCCCACTGAGTCACACAAGAGGGGAGCAGCTCCCTGAAGCCCAGTCTGGGGTCCAGGCTCCGGGGTTAACTGATGGTCTGGGATACGGTGGGGAGAGCGGAAGAGATACAGAAGCCAAGCAGATAAGAATTCACTACATTGGACAGTAAATTAATGGGGGAGCCCACTCCCTCCCTGGGCACCCAAAAGAAGGGCTCAAGCATCTAGTCTGTTTATAAGGCAGAGCAGCAGGACCCCATGGCGCAGGGTAGTCAGACAGCTCAAGGCTGGCCCCACAGAAATGATAAAGGAGGGATGTTTGTGGATCTCAAGTGCTGTCCCCTCTGCTCCTGTCCCCACATACTGATGGGGACTTCCCACCTACGCCTGCAAGTATGCAACGTCCTCAGATCCTGCCTGACCCCCGGTTCACTGAGCAAAACCTGTCCTCAGAAGAACCAGACACCATGACCTGCAAACTGGTTGGCTGAGCAGGAGCCTCGCCCGTTCAGGGGATTTTACATTTTGGCAAAGATTAAATTTGCTATCTGGCTTAAGCCAAAAGAACGAAGCTCTAATTTTTACATTTCAGCCACAAACCAGCTCACTGAGAGAGGCTGGGTTGGGGTGATGGCAAACAGGGAGACTTCCGTGAGATCACGGCCAGAGTGTGCTGCTCTCTCGGATGCCACTGCTCCTGCCTCTGCGCTTCACGGGGCTGGTCTCAGTGCTGAGCACCCTTTTTCCAGCTTCAACAAACAAACCTTAACTTGTCCTTCAAGCCTCGATCAGCCCTCCCTCTAGGGGAAGCATGGTTCATGCCCTGGCTGTGGGCCCCCTAGGCTCAAGGATCACCCGTCATTTCCACCCCCAACCAGACCAAGGCTGACCTTCCTGCTTGTATTCTCAGCACCTAGCACAGCAAACACCAAGAAAGGCTCACAGGAGGGGCAAGCACGGGCGGGAGAAGACAGGCAGGGCTGCTGGCCAGCCTGCACTCAGAGTCAGGAAGCCCAGGTTCACACCCTTCGCTGGTGATCGGGCGGAGTAGCAGTTGGATCGTCTGTGAGCGAGTGCACAACACAGGTGAGGCAGCAGGTGGGACAGCGTTTTAAAAACTCTAAATGTACGGAATGATGCTGACATGTTAGGCTATCTTTGAGCCCATCTGATTTGTAACTCAACAGTGATTTGGACTTTTCAGAAGTTGGGCGCCTGGAACCAAGGATGCCACGCCCCAAAGAGACAACACTGTAATGTGAGCAGGTGTGCAGACCCACCCGGAGAGTCTACTTAACTGAGCGCCTGTGCTCAGAGCAGACCTCAGACATCTGGAAACACAGCAGGTGTCCCCTTGAGGGCTGGGCCACGCCTCACTTCACTTCCGTATCCTTGACACACAGCGTGGTGGTGGGCCAGGGCGGGTGCTCAGTGAATGGATGAAAGGATGAGTAATAGAACAGCCAGAGAATTGACAGTGGCCACACTGTGCGCCAGGTGCTGTTCTAAACCCTTTAGCTGCATCGCCCAGTGTGGTGAACCAAAAAACTGCCCCCAAAGGATATCCACATGAAATCCCTGATGCCTGTAAACGTGATGGTATCTGGAAGAAGGGTCTCTGTGATGGGATTAATTCAAGGTCTCAAGATGAGGGGATCACCCTGGGGTATCTGTCTGGACCCTAATTCAGTCCTGTGATAAGTGTCCTTACAAACCGAGGCAGGAGATTTGAGTCGGAAGAGGAGACACAGACATACAGAGAAGGTGATGTGAAGACAGAGGCAGAGACCGAGTGATGCAGCCACGAGCCCAGGAAGCCAGGGCCCGCCAGCAGCTGCAAGAGGCAGGAAGGGCCCTCCCCCAGCCTCCCTCTGCCGGGTTTTGGACTTCCAGCCTCCAGGACTGTGAGAGAATCCATTTCTGTTGTTTTAAGCCACCCAGTTTGTGGTCATTCGTCACAACAGCCACAGGAAACTCATATACCCCTGGAGTCATCAGTCAATTCATTAAACTGCAACAGGAAGAGAGGGAGCAGGGGCTTGGGGGCAGGGGAGGGGGGGGCGGGAAGAGCCTGCTGAGCCTCCCTGCTCCTTCCCCTTCCTCAGACTGTATCGTTACCCCCAGGACTGTGCTCTGCAGTCTCCTCATATTCTGTTCATCAATACCCTCTTCGGCTAAACACAGTCACCCCAGCTTTACAGTTAGCTGAAATTCAAAATCAAGTAAGTGATGTGACTAATATTTAAAAAAAACAAATCAAAGCAATGCCTTGTTTTCAAATGACAGCCACCCCTTTATTCTGACGTTGGGATGGGGGCAGCCTTGCCCTTGGGATCCACTTATTAACTCATACTTGACGCACAGTGCTAACCTGACATAGAGACGGCGATTTCTGACCTCACAGTAATTCAGGAGCAGCCACTCAGAAGGGAGGAGAAGTTCTGCTGAAGTCAGATTCACTGACAAAACCAAGGAGAGACAGTAGAGGGGTGCAGAGCCACAGAAGAAGTGGAAATGCTGGAAAACACACTCGACAACACTTAAAGGAGCCCGGCGCCCTGGGGCTGGGGCTTCAGGCCATCGTTCCACACCGACAGCACAGTCATGCATGTGCAGAGTGACAATCTGGCTCAGCGGGACGGGGTAAAATTGTGCTTGTCCTGTTTGAAGAAGCATACTGTTCCCTTTGTCCGCCTGTCCCCGCAGTGAACTCCAGGCCGGTCCCCCCGCCCACGGGGAGTGAAGCTGCCGAGATGTCCCAGGCAGAGGGTGTCCCACCCTCTCCTCTTGTTAACTCTGCCCAGGGTGCAGTGAGGGGACTTGGCCCAGAGCAGGGCACACACCCAGGGAGGGCCTCCCAAAGGGTGCCGAACGCCGGAACATAAGAATGAATGAATAAAAGAGTGAAGCAGTGGGGTGAATTTAAAGTTTCGATCAAACGTCTGAATTCTTCCCTGGGCTCAGCCTCACTCTCTGCCGACTCTGCCTCAGGCTCCTGCAGCTTCTTTTCTCTTTCATAAAATTCCTGGGACCATTTAACCACGGAAACAGCCATGACGATATTAATTCCCCCAGAGGGCAGGTCCTTGCAATCCAGGGGGATCAGGAAAAAATGTAAGACATGCTGCTAGTGTCCTGACTTTTTTTTTAAATTGTAAATTGTGGACATGACGAGAAACTACCACGGATAGGATTAGAAATGGTGGTGGCGGACTCTCAGTGGCTCCGTGATGCTCACGCCCTTGTGCCACCCCCTCCCCTCAAGTGTGCACGGGACCCGGGACTCACTTCTGACCAAGAGAAGAGGGTCAAGGTAGCAGCATTGCAGATCTCGAAGAGCCTTCACTCCATTTGGTTCTCAGGGCGCCTCGCAGTCTCCCCCACATCGTGGAAGCAGCAGAGTGACTAGGACTGCAGACTGAGTCAGACTGCACACAATCCGGCCCAGGCTCCGCCTTAACCACACTGTGCCCAGCGATGTAAACCCCCTAAGCCTCAGTTTCCTCATACGTAAAATGGGAACAACAGCAGCTTCCTCACAGCACTGTTATAAGGATTAACTAAGGTCATATTTGAAAAATGCTTGCGCGGGGAGGGTATAGCTCAAGTGGCAGAGCGCGTGCTTAGCATGCACAAAGGCCCTGGGCTCAATCCCCAGTACTGCTTCTAAAAATAAACAAATCTAATTACCTCCCCCCTTAAAAAAATAAAGAAAGAAAATAAAAAGAAAGAAAGAAAAATGCTTAGCACAGTGCCTACCACACAGTAAGCACTCAATAAACGTTCGCTATTTATGCATTACTTATCCACCTTCTGTTGTCCTGGTTGGACCATAAGGTCCATGCGGGCAGCGACGGCCTGTCTGGCCGGCTGTCGCACAGAGCCGTGAACACGAGGTGGGTCACGGAGTACTCTGTGAGGCAGGCAGGACGGGAATTTTTTATTCCAAGACGAGAACATGTCTTGAGAGATGAAATGAGGATTAAATTCTTACCTACCAGCACCGGGGATATGAAGGATAAAACAAGGGCCATCTCACTCCCAGACAACGTTCTTTCTGTTTCTCCACTGCTTAAAACACAACTTCTAACACAGTTCATTTGACACATATTTAAGGATAAGTGTGTTAGCCTCCAGTACAGTAATTAGGCTTAAATGGAAACAATCCATAGAAACGAGCATAATTAGCACTATATGTACACACTTGAAGTCGGCATTTCTGGAAGCATTCCGGAGAAGGCGTGAGTCTCCGGTGAAGAGGAGAGAATGGAAGGTGTGGAATGATGTGGCTTAAGAGTGGCTCTAAGGGAAGGGAGGTTTCTGAAGTACTTTGGGGTTAAATGGCTTTTGGGGGACAGGACAGAGGGGGCTTCTGAGAGCTCTGGGGCCCCAGGGTGCAGGCTGAGTCTGAAATACTGCTTTGGGCCTGTCTGCCCTTCTCCCTGCTGCAAAGGCCACCACAGCTGCCCACTCACCCTCGCAGGGTCTTTCCACACCCCAGCCCACATCCCTCACCTGGTTCTGCCCTGATCAGGGAGATGGGCGTTCCGGGCAGGGAGATAACCGGGTGGTACCCAGGGCAAGTAAATTCAACCCAGGTCCCCAGAGCAGCTGCTTCTCAGTAGATTATCAAGAACTGTTTCTCCGTATCTCCGGGTGAGAGGCGAGGGACTTGAATTTGCTTTGGGGTTTGGGTAGATCATTCTGAGAACCAGCACCTGCCTTGCAGTCATCCTGGAGGAGAGACTATCGATCAGGGGCTGATAACATGGTCCAGGATTTCAAAGTTGTTTCACCCCATCACTGGTGGCGGGTTTCATAATAAAAGGGGGTTATAACGGCAGTAGTCACCCACTTTCAAGTCTAGTTTCATTAATTTTGCTGTGAAATGATGTGACAGCCTCAGAATACGTTTAACACCAGGATTAGGAATCAGTTCGGCTCAAGTCAACTAACACCCCTCCCCCAGGAAGGACACCCCTCCCCCACGACTGTCTGGCCGCTCTTTCTTCTCTGGATGGAAACTTCTCTTCCTCCGCCCACTTTCCCATCTACTGAGTGCTGGCACTCTGCTTTCCCCCTAGGGAGCTGGGACGCCCCCAGCCTGAAGCTGACCTGCCAAGAGAAGAATGGGCGTGCCTGGGGAGGGAGCCTCAGGAGTCAGGCAGGAGCTGCCAGCCGGTGCCAGGTGGCGGGGGCTGGGAGGAGTGAGTCAGCACCGTTCTCAGGAAGCACAAGACAAGCATCAAATGACAGTGCAGTCGGTCACCTGGTACCATGGAGGTCAGGGTGGGGCCCCAGGACTAGACTGGTCGATCATGGGCACCATACATGGGGGCTGCCCCTAAGCACTGGGGTCAGTTACCATCTGCCCACAGCCAGGGATACCAGAGCAGAATTGTTTTTTTGTTTTTGTTTTTGTTTTTTGCATTGACCCAAGGCATCTTGCTCTGTTGAAATATTTGCAACACTAGTCAACAACAACAAAAATGAAAGCATCAAAAATGTGCAGTATACTGTTTATATGTATTTACATGCAATATAATGTGTATGTGCAGTCAACCTGTAAAAATAAAATAAAATGAAATAAAATAAAATAAAACAAAGAACTTATCAAAAAAAAATGAAAGCGGCAATTCCTAGGAAGGGGAAGGGAGGGATATTTGCAATGCAAAAATCCAACAAACAAAAAAACTCCAAAAATCTCACTAAATTCTATCAGGGTAGAGAAAGATCCTTCTGATTTGGTAAAGGTATTAAACATCTGTGAAGGCAAAGCGCATTATCACCGGTATAACCAGCAGCCACCACAGCCCCCACTGCATAGCTGAGGCGCATGAGCTGATTTATTTTACACCGTAACTCTGTGAAGTGGGTCCTAACGTAAGCCCAACTTTACTGACGAGGACCAAATCCAGGAAGGTTAAGTCACATTTCTAGATCCAAGCAGCCAGTGACAATGATGGGCCTGGAAGGCAAGGCCTTGATTCCAGGTCATGTGCTTAATGGATGTTGGGAGCCCCAGCAGGGAACCAAGGTGCCTTTGAACGGAGAGAAAGGATCCAAACCCGCTCCTGGACCCTGCATGGGATCTACAGCCAGGCCCGGGATGGGAGGGGACGCCCAAGGCCAGCCACCAAGTGCTTTCACTCTGAAGGACTCTTTCTTCATTGAAACTGGAATTTAAAGTAGCTGGGGCCATTCCTCCCTGACTGACCGCAGACATCAGCCCTTGTTGTCAGACAGCCTAAAAGGAAAAGATACTGATGGGTGTGCTGACGCCAGGACTCAAGTGGGATACAAGCAGGTGTCTCCATCCTCTCCTGTCCTAACACGAGATGCAGGGAACCCCTCCAGCAAAGGCCACCAGGGTAAAATCAGCAGGATCTTCTGGAGAGCTCTGGGGGGAGACTGTGCCCACATCACCCTCTAAGGAGCTGAGTCTCATAGCCTCCCTGCACCTCACTTTTCATCTATCAAAAATGAGGATCATAACCCCCACGCCTTCCCTACCGCACAGACCAGAGGATGTGCCGTCAGGCGCTCCGCCTAGGCTGGGTGGCAGGTGTAGACCCGGTCACCCAGGATTTGTCAGGGTGGAGGCTTGGAAATGAAGACGGAGTCCAGGGGCAGACTCTCTCACTATCCCGACGCTCCCTCTGTCCCCTAGTCCCCAGGGGAAAGGGGCCCTCAGCCATTCCACTCCACCAACTCCCCCTTCATAAGAACCCTCCACCCTGTCTAACTCCACTACCTGCATCAGATTCCTAAACATGCCTCGTGCATTTCTAATTGTGCTAATGCTGTTCCCTTCAATTTACCATTCCTTCTTCAACCGTCTCAGGACCCTGGCTGCTCTCCCAGGCTCAGATCAAATACCTTCTACTTTCACAAAGCTGCCTTGGCCTCTCCCCAGCCCTGTGAGTTCCTGAAATCCCAGAGAATTTAGTCCTATTACATCCCCTACTTGGCCTTCAGACACTCAGCACCACAGCAGTGCATGTATACATCCATCCATCTATCCATCCACTCAACAAATCTTTATCCATCAGGCACTGTTGTGTCATTTCCCTTGTCCATTCTCTCCCCATTCTCCAAGATGACTACTTCCCACTTTCTGTTCTCCCTCAAACCTCCACCACCCACTCCCCCAGCAATCCCACCCAGTCTTGCGGAATCAGATACCATCTTATTCACTGCGAACCCCCTGCCCTGACCTCTCTCCTCCACTCCAGGTTCCAGCACCCAATACCATCTCCACTTGAGTGTCCAACAGGTGACTTACTGTAGTCAAATCAGAACTCCAGATCCCCCATAAAAGCCTGCAGCCGGCACCTCCCAGTTTTCTCTGTCTCAGTAAATGATTTATGCATCTTTGCAAGCCATCAACTTTGAAGTCATCTTTATTTTCTCTTTTTTTTTTTCCTGCCCCATCTCCCCATGTCCGTCCAGCAGCAGATTCCATTGGCTCCACCTTCAAAACCTACTGCCTCTGTTCCCTCCAGGCTGCAAACCCCGTCCTGCCGATGTGGTTTCTAGCTGGACTGAGGAACAGACTCCATCAGATCTCCCTGCTGCCACTCTTGTGCGTATGGCTACACAACAGCCAGAGGGATTGTTTGAAAACATAAGATCAGGACGGTTGCAGCTCAAAGCCCTCCAAAGGCTGCTGAACATCACCCTTTGGATTTTATTCTAAGTCCTCGGGGCATGCAAAGCCCCTGCCCAGGTTTAACCGGTACCACTCACCTCCACCTCACTGGCTTTCTTGCAAATTTCTCAAATGCACCTTTACATGTGCTGACCTTTCTATCTGAAAAGCCCTCCTCTCACCTCAATGACGACTCCCCCCCCAGCAAAATAACACCCCTTCCCCAGCACTCTTCACCTCCAACCCCTTCGTCATATTTATCACAACCTAACATTGCTTTAAATATTTATTTTGTGCATTTATTGCCTGTTTTCTCCATCAGAAGATCAGCTGCTCCACAAAAGCAAGAATTTGCCTATTTGGCTCACTGCTGTACTCTCAATCCTAAATAGCAAGGATTCAATAAATATTTGCTGAATGAATGAATGAGTCCTGGCTAGTCACTTTCTTGTTGTATATGTCTGATCTTTTCTAACCAGAGGCTGAGCAGCCTCCACCCAGAGGCAGCATCTTGTTCATCCCTTCATCTTCCTATACCTCCTAGCTCAGGGCAGGTTCCAAAGGCAGGTTCAGGGCTGGGAAGGCAATCAGCTTCCACGATCAATGGGTGGAGCTGCCTGGCATGATGGAAAGGACTGGGTGGCTGGTCTAAGTTTAGCATTATTAATTTTTTTAATATCTTTTTTTTAAGTGGAGGTACTGGGGATTGAACCCAAGACTTTGTGCATGCTAAGCACGCTCTACCACTGAGCTATACCCTCCCCCACCATTATTGATTTGTGAAGAGTGCCAAGGGCCTGGGGTGAGGACTAAAAGTGCAGTCCTTGGGGGCTGCCAAGCCTGTTAACCAGGGGATTCTTTAGGCTGGAGAGAAATCTGGATTGGACAGAGATGGACAGTCCAGACCAGTCCCCAGGTTTGGGAAGCTCAGAAAACGGGCCACTAACTCACAGGGCAACAGATGCCCATGGGCCCCGGGGTACCAGCGGATGCTGCTCCATCAGCCCTCTGCTCCTGGGTAGATCTTCGAGGGGAATGTCAGCGAGTACAGGAGCCTCCCCTCCTGCTCAGCCCACCCATCTCAGCAACTGCTGCACAGAGGCTCAGGGGAGTGGCCGTCTGTCCCAAAGGTCTCTCAGACCTGGGGGCAGAGGCACAACTGGCCCCACATGACTCACAGTTTGCATTTTACCCCCTTGACATGACTCCTGGCATTTGTGAGAGAGCTCTGCAGGTGCTTACCCAGGACTCCCCACCCTTCTCAGCTGCAGGAGACCAGTGTGGATACAACAGGAGGGCACAGGCCCTGGGTCTTTCTGCCCAGCCACGGCGTCCCCTTGCTCCCTGTGCCCCACCAAGCACAGAAACGGTGAAGGCACGGAAGCAGGTACCCTGTCCTCACTGCTAGCCTCATCCACCGAACCTGGGGGAAGGGGCATCCACGCATTGCCGCCGGCTGCTCCCCGCCACGAGGATGAACCACTGAAGGCTCACTCCCTCGCCTTCCCTGTCTTCATCCTGACCTGCAGTTCCCAGGCTGGACAGTGTTTCCACAGCGGGAGGACGGGGGTGCGGGGACGGGGGAGAGAGGCAGAGTAGGGGAGGGGAGGCTAGTCTGCAGGACTATAAGCCGCCGGAACCCTGTCTCCTGTTCCTCTGTTTAAAACGCGAGCTGGCGGACTTGACTTCTTACGTAACATTACTTTCGCGACCAAAGCACTTTTCGCATATGAGACTTTTCACAACCACCTTGGGGAACTAGTTTCAATGCACCCACTTTGAAGAGGTCAAGGTATTTGCTCCGGTACCACGTGGGTGAGCAGCGGCAGTAAAACCAGTCCCCATGTCCACTCCTAGACCAGTGAGCCCTGCTGCACCCACGATGTGGGGTGAGGAGGAAAGAAATAACCAGCCATGCAAAACCCAAAAAAGGGATCCTTTCTCTCCAAAGATTATGAAATCAAAGAGCATTTTGTTGCTTCTTGGAAATTCTTTCTATGACTCGGAGGCCACACAATTCAACAGACTTCCCATTATTACTATTATTAAAGTATTTGATCCAGTTCCGCCTCCTACTTTACCAACTTTCACACAGACCGAAAACTCAAGCGTTTACCTGGGCTCGCCCTTGGACGGGGCGAGCAGGTCACCCGCGCTTCCAGCCTCCACCTCCCCGGGTCTTGGCTCCAGGGCTCCCGCAAAATCTTGAAATCCCCCCAGATCGGCGCGGTCACTGAGGGAAGCAGCCTGGCTCTGAACAAGCCCAGGCAAGCCCAGGCAGAGCCCGCTTCTAGGTCCTCCCTCCTGCGCGCATCACCCGGCCCCGGGGCGGGAGACGCGTCTCTCCGGTTCCAGATCCGGGGAGTCGACTCACCCTAGACGGATCGGGCGCCGGCATCTCCTCCATCTGAGCAGGAAAAGGACCCAGGTAGGCAAGGAGGGGCGGGTGGGGGCGGCGCCAGCCCGCGCTGGATGGGGCGGGAGAGCTGCGAGAGGCAGGATCACGTCGGGGGTGGGGTGTGCGCGCTGCCTGAGGCCCGAGGCGCGGCGGCGGGGCGCGGCGGCGGGGCGCGCCGCAAGGCGGCCGAACGCAATCGGCCGCGAGGCGGGTACCCCCGGGCACCGGGGACCGGCCCCAGGGCCCTCCGCCGCCTGCCTGGAATGGTGCTTCCCTGATGACAGCGCGAATCGCGCAGGGACCCTCGCCTCCGTCCGCCGCGGGGTCCCGGGGAGCGCTCTGGGGCCGACGACCGGACTCCACGGCCATCGCGAACCTCCCGGGGGCTCCTCGCCCCTCCGCGGCCGGACCGAAGCCCGGGCGGATCCAGAGGGCCCTGTAAGAAAGCAAACAGAAACCACGGGGACGCTCGCCGCGAAGCCCAGGCCGCCAGCCTCTCCCCGAGAAGAGGGAAGGAAAAATCTGCGTCCCCGGCGCGGGCGAGGAGGTGTCCTGGGTCTGGACCTGTCGTGCCCGCGACACTGCCAGCTCGGAGAGCTCGGAGAGCTCGGAGGTCCTACGCAGCCCCGATTCAAGGAGACAAGAAAAGACTTCTAGTGCCAGAAACGGGCCCCCCGCCGCGGCCCCCGCCCACCGGCCGGGCGCGCCGCCCCCACTCACCGCGCCCCCAAGTCCCGGCGCTGCGGGCCGCCAGAGTGACTGCTCTTCACGTCCCGGGGCGCAGAGGCCGGCGGCCGGCACGGCCGAGACGCGGCGCTCAGGAGCCGGGTGCGCCGGGCGGGGGCCGCGCCGGGCAGGGCTCGACTGACACAAGGGGCCGGTCGTAGCCCCCAGCGCCGGCCTTCAGTGCTCCCGTCCCGGCTGAACGCGGGGCCTCGGCGCAGAGCTGCGGGGAGGCGCCCGACAGCCCGCGAGGTGCGCGGCTCTCTTTACTCGGCGTTTCCACGCTGCCCTGCGCATGGGGCGCGACGCCTTCCGGGTTGATGGGGACACACGTGCAGGGGCGGCCCTGAAGACAACCTCTCTGCTGTGGGGAGGGGTTCCTGTCACCACTCCGTTCCCCCAACCACCGTAAATCCGCACCCAGTCGGACCAGGTTCAGACCTAGGACCCTTGAGCGACAAACTGCCCTGCAGCCCGCGCGCCCAGGTACGGAGTTCCGAAGAGGAGTCCCCCGGACCTCCCTCTGCAAGTGTTACTGCTCTCAGGGTCGTTGCAGGACAGAAATTGCATCCTCAGAATCAAACCCCGTTCATAGACTCACACTCAGACACACTTGTAGCACCCGCCGAGATGCACCGCAAACGGACAGACACCTGTCTCCTCCACATGGACAAAGCTGAAAGGGGAAGGTCTTCTTGGTCCCAGGAGACTCATCCGACTTGTACTGGGAGAAAGTGGTCCTTGGGGGACAACAGGGAAGCAGCTACAGGAAAGCAGCTGCTGCCCATGTGTGTGATCACATTTGGGCACCCTGGAGGGAGCAGGTGGAGGCCAGGTGTGAGATGTCCCCATTTGCCTGATGACAGTCCTGAGGCCGACACATATGAGTCTGTGTGGAGCCCATGTTCACAGACTTTTTCTAGAGAAACAGTCCTAGAGAAGGAAAGAGCCAGCCAGCATGTGAGAATTCCGGGGTGCACTGCAGAGCTGCAGGTCAGGCCTACCTTTTTCACACGAGCAGTGCTGGGGAGAGCCTTACCCCCAGTGGCCATCACCATGGGGTGGGTGGGATGAGGAAGGCCTCTGCAGATGCTCAAAGACAAGAGGATTCAATAAGGGTGATAGCTCTGGAGACAGCACAAGATGACAGAAGGGAAAAGGGGGTTCTAATCCTGATTTGCTGTGTGACCTCAAGCCATAATAATATTAATAACAGCCAACTCAGGTTGAGTGCTCAGTGTACCAGGCATCCAAAACCCTCCCCCAGATAACCCCATTCAATCCTCAGAACAGTACTCTGAGATAGACACTAGTATTGCCCCATTTTCAGGTGAGGAAATCAAGGACTAGAAAGGTAAAACTTGGCCACCATCACAAGGAGAGTAGGGTGGAACCAGGACCCAAATCCATGACTTTCTGACCCCCAAGCCTCATGCCTTAAGCACCTGCCACCTGGCCTCAATTTGGCAAATTGCTTAGCCTCTCCAAGCCTCGGCGTCCTCGCCTGAATAGGCAGTACCAGGCTCATGGTACAGATTCAGTAACTATTGTGCAATGAATGAATGAATGCCCTGCCCCTCAGGGTAACTGTGAGGACTGCAGCCTGTGGAGTTCCTGCATGCAGCAGGCATTTCCATGCCTTCAACAGCTCGTCTAAGGAACCTCTGTGGAGCCCCAGGCCCAAAGAAGCAAACGTTCCCTACTCCACCCATATAGACACCTGCGAGTGTTTCCGGCTGAGACCTCCTCCCTCATTGGTCCTTTCTTGCTTTCCTTTCAGAGCCACCAAAATGCCTTGACCTGGGCAGCTACCAGATTGATTGAGTACATGTGGGAGACACCAGACTTTGGTAACTCGAGGACTGAAATAACCAGATTCTCACCCACTTTTCCATCCAGAGAGGCCAAACCATATCCAGGCCTCTTTTTTTTCCCTTTAGTTATTTTTGCATAAGTGAGGACTGGTTTACAAAAGCCTCACCATATGCCAAAGTCCATGTCACCTCTCCCCACACTGCCAGGCACAAGGATGCTGAGCTCATTTGTGTTTCCCCTAGAATCCATCTAGCACCCAGACGTACACACACCCCTGATTTACAAGCAAGAGGGCTACGGAGAAACGGGGCCACAGGGGTAGCATGGACAAAGTCCGAGTTACATCCCCCGCTCCCTGCCATCCTGTGCCAAACCTGCATCCTCACACACAGCATCAAAACAGTGCATTTGCGGAGGCATTCAGGTCTTAAATTTAGCCACAGAAGCCCAAGGACTCCCCAGTTGGCCTATGGATTGAGTTGTCCAAAAATGTGAATTAAAAAAAAAAAAAGATAACAATCTATTCCTGGGAATAGATCATAGTGATGGTGGCACAATTTTGTGAATATAGTCATCCCTCCGTATCCAAGGGGGGATTGTTTCCAGGATACCAAAATCTGTGGATGCTCGAGCTCCTTATATAAAATGAGATGGTGTTTGGATATAATCTATGCGCATCCTCTTGTATACTTTAAATCATCTCTAGATTACTTATAATACCTAATTCAATGTAAATAGTTGTAAATTTAATGTAAATGCTATGTTTGCTGGCACCAGCAGATTAAAGTTTTGTTTTTTGGAACTTTCTGGAAATTTTTTGGTTTTTTTTTTTTTTTCAGTTCGCTGTTGGCTGCTTCACAGCTACGGATCCTCCAGATACAGAGGGCTGACCAGATACTAAGACCACCAAATTGCGTGCTTTAAATGGTGAAATTTATGGTATGTAAGTTATATCTCAGTAGGAAAAAAAAAAAAGGAGCCACCATTCTTCCTTCCTGGTCAGAATACACGGCATGAACCCAGCCGGTTGTCTGAAAGCCCCGGCGCTCCTGAATGCTGACTCCCTTGACTTAGCAGATCTAACTGCAGGTTGAGTGGTACAGGAGGGTCGGGCATCCTATGGCTATAGCTGTTCTGTGAGGGCCCTGACTGTGGCCATCTCAGGGGCGAGTGGCCAAGAGGCCACAGCAGCCTGTCTCTAATGCCCTCAATGACAGGACTGCAGGGACACAGGGCCCTGGACTGGATCCTGCAGCAGGAAGGAGACTTGGGGGGGCAGACTCCACTGCAGCCCCAACATCAGAGAGCTCCTTGGTGGGGGGAAGGCGGACGGGCCAGTGTGCGTGTGTGTGTAGCATGTGAAGTGCTCCAGGGAGCCCGCCTGGCGCTTACAGAGCCCCTGTGTCAGCGAGCACGCTCTGCAAAGCCCCATCTCTGAATAGGGAGGCTCAGCTTGTAGGGCTCGTGAAGAAATCACCACTGGATTAAAACACAGCAAGTAAATGTGAGAAGTCAAAATGCTGTACAAAGGGGAGAATTATTTTTAAGTGGTTACTCACTGCTATGCTGACTCTGCATTTTAACTAAGCTTTAAGGTTCTTTTATTTCCCCAGCTCCTAAAGTTGCTCTTTGGCTTATGCATCAAATCCACCTTGTTCCTCATTGAAGAGAGACAGAGGTCAGCTTATTTTTAGGCGCTATCTGTCTATGGAGTAATTGATTGATCGATAGAACAATGGATATTTAATACATACACATACATACATGATTTAGCTGCCACTTATCAAGCCCTTATATATACGTTATGTACTATTACGTGTTTTACCCACGCGATCTCATCTGATCCCCCAGCCGCTGTAAGCAGCAGATGTGTGTGGCATTTGGACCTCGACTGCATCTCAAAGGCAGTTCACCTCCGGACACAGGGGCTTGATTTGACAAAGTCGGCAGGCACACAGGGAACCCCCTCCAATTTTGGTGGGATGAGTGGAAACTCTCTGACCTTGAGTCCAGGAAAGTGAGACTTGCCTGGTATGTTTGCTACCTGCACCTTTCATAAATACATGGAACTGCTACCTCCCATTTCTCCAGCTCACAGAGGGAAAGAGGGCCAGTTTCCTTTAATGTTTAAAAGGACAATGGCCCCAAGCTCCTGTCCTAAGGATTGTGAGAAGGACAAGGGCCCACCCTCCCGCGAAGAACCCCCAGAGCCGCAGCCCATCCCAAGGCTGCCAGTCCTGGTGTTGCCCCGGCCACCCCTTCAGAGGAGGTCTGGCCCGTCAGGTCACCTGTCTGGAGGTCTCCCCAGGACTTAGAGGAGGGGTCTTCCTTGGCCAGACTCAGGCCCAAATGCTTTACAGATACTAACTTCTTTAACACTCATAATAACCCTTGCTCTTAAGGTTAGATAACTCACCCCAGGTCATGCTGCTAGTTAGCAGCAGAGGTGGGATGTGAGCCCAGATGCTCTGGCTCGAGGCTGCCATCAACCCCCATATAAGCTACTAAGGCACCCTGTACCAGGGCACTAAGACCATCCCCTTCTGTAGGACTTCCTAATCCTGGGGTTGGCTTCAGATGACTCACCTTTTGAGGTGTGGTCCCTCCTGTCAACTGATCTCACTGGGTCATCCCAGTTCATCCCAGACAGACCAAAGCTCTGGGACTCCTCTCTCCCTGTCCCTGAGGCACTGTGAATTTCCAATCGCTTTCCCAGCAATCTTTACACTCTATCGGGGGCAGGGAGCACAGCTCTACCTGGCTACAGCCGTTCCTCAGCTAAAGATTTCCAGTCTTATCCTGTCCCAGAACCCAGCATCACAGGGACCCTTGAGGACAAAGAAAGACTGCTCTAGACAGCCCCAGGACTCCACTGCCAGAAACAGGCAGTACCCAACTTTTCTCTCATTAAATAAAAAGGTATGTTCTGCCTCACCAGTTGCTACTGCACAACATATATATTATATAATACATGGCATATTATACATAATATTATATCTAAATATATATTACCTACTACTCCAGACTGATGGTTCATAATCTTTTTTGGGTCACATAATCCTTTGAGAGTCTGATGAATTTCCAAGGAAAAAACCCAACAACTTGCATCACACAAAGTTTCAGAAGATTCCTTGACTGCTCTCTCTCTACCCCCTCCTCCCATCAAACTTAAAAGGTTAAAAATGGTGTGATGCTGTCCAGTAGAGCTGCCCTGGATGATGGAAAAGTTCTGTGTCTTTGCTGTCCAGTTTACTAGCCACACATGACTGCTGGAATGAATTAACTAAATTAGATGTAACGTTCAGTTCCCCATGGCACTGGCACATGTGGCTCGTGGCTACTGTATTGGACAGTGCAGCTCTGAAGTCTATCCCAAATTAGCCATAGCATCAGAGGATTACAAAACTAGGCCGTATCACACACTGGCTTATGTTGAGAGACCTTATGAGAAAGAGACCTAGGACATGGTTCCCCACCCAGTATGTTTACTCTAAGACACTGTTTATTACATGAAGCAAACTAGGTATTGATAGGGGTCTCCATGACCATCCACTTTTGGGGGCTGGGATCCCCAAACACAACATGGTAAGGAGACTTTTCTTGGTTGCCAAACTGTCCTTTAACTTAGTTGAAGGCTGAAGGTCTTTCAAAATCAAGCCAGCTGACGTGCTCTGATTATAATGCAGCAATCTGAATATGAGCACAAGGGTGGTGTTTGAAAGGTAGTCGTGTGACTGAGTTTGGACAAAAAATTTGGAAAGGTCTGATGAGTCACTCTTGCTGGGCAGCCCAGTGCTGAATGCCAGTGGGACCAGAACGGGGCCTGGCTGGCCTAACCAGACAAATGGCCTGGAGGCTGTCTCTCCGCAATCACTGGAGACAAGAGGACAGGCCCCTGACCCTGCAGCTGCGCCTGCTGAGACCTACGGCAGAAGGGACGGGCATCCCCTGACCGAGGAGGTCTTCAGAACCTGAAGGCTGCTGGGCCAGTGCCCGCCCACTTCGCTGCCACGAGCCCAAATCTGACAGATCCTCTTTCTTGCCCACTGGGTCGAGGGAGGCAGCGCTGAAGCTTGCTTTTGTTCTGCTCATATGTCACCAAGGTCACCAATGACCTTGACGACGTTCCTAAACTCAGTGGTCGATTCCAAGCCCCATTTTGCTTGACCCATTAGCATCATTTAACTCAGCTGGTCCCTCCCTGATCCTTGAAACTCTTTTTTTCCTTTCTGTTTGGATTTTTGGGTGCCATTCTCTCTTGGTTCTTATCAACTTCACCCACCACTCCTTCTGTTTCCGCTGCTGGTTCCTCCCCAGCTCCCACCCTTTTTGTGTTGGAAGACCCCAGGGCTCCATTCACCAACCCACTCTCCCTGGGTGATCTCATCCAGCCTCAATGCCTACCCCTCACATCTATACACTGATGACTCCCAAATCAATATCTGTAGTCACGACCTCCAGACTTTAATAGCCAATGGCTAACTCAGTCTTGTGGATGTGTAATAGGAATCTGAAGATGTGATGCATCCCAAACTAAAGTCCTGGTTCCACCCTGACTCCCCAGACCGCTCCTCTGAAGTCTCCCCCGTCTGCACCCTCAGCAACTCCATCCTTCCAGGTCTCTGGCAAAAATTTTTGCAGTTCACCCTTGACCTCTGTCTCACTTCCCCCAATGTCCGGTCCATCAGCAGAGCCTGCTGGCTCCACCTTCAAAATACAGCCGGAATCCAGACTCTTCTCTGCTTTTTCTCTCCCCATTCATTGCTTCCACTCTGGTCTAAGCCACTATCATTCTCTTGCCTGGATGACGGGCATAGCCTCTTAGCTGGTTTCCCTGGACCCTTGCTCCCCAGGGTCTGTCCTCAGCACAGCCTCCCGGAGGATCTATTTAGAATGAAGACTGATCACGTCACTCTTCTGCTCAGAACCCTCAGTGGCACCTCACCTTGTTCAAAGTCAAAGCAAAGTCCCTTCTGTGGCCTAAAAAGCTCAAATGAACCAGCCCCCAACTGACCCTTGACCTCACTTCTTACTACTCTCCCTCTTGCTGACTCTGTCCCACACTAGCCTCCTTGCTGATCCTAGAACACACCAAGAAGTCCTCCCCCCTCTCCCTGAGACCAAAGGAACCAGACCAAGACCCTGGGGGCCCACATCCACCATCCTCGGTCACCCCACCACCACCATCAGTGGGCAGTGAGAACCAGAGGCTGTAACCATGAAGCCAGTTTCCATTCTGGGCCCCCAGGAAGACACTAGAGGAAACAGTACAAAGTTGGTCCTTAGGCTCATGTTCACAATACTCATTTCTTACAGCCAAAGGGTCATGGAGGAAAAAAGTGACAGTTCTTTCCTAATTCAGAAAATATTAACATAAGCACTTTATTTCTGATAAAGATAACCATGTTATTCTATTAACTAGAAAGGGAAAAAAAAAAAGGAGGGGGAAAGTCAACCCATGCCAGCAGGAAATGTGGATTGTTCTATAGAAGAGAGATCAGCCCTTGGAGGGTGGGTTGAGCAGAATTCCACACTCGGCTTTGAGAGTGTCGAGTGGAGAATGCTGTAGAAATGCCGAGGATGAGTGGGACCACTGTGAAGCGGGGCAGATGTTAAAGAGACACAGTCATTGGCAGAATGGGCTGCCCACGGAAGGAAAGTGTACTCTCAAGGATAGCCAAGGTCCACGAGAAAGCCAGAAAGAGAGGCAGCCAGATCCTAGAATCTACGAACATTTCCAACATGAGGACCAGAGGGGTGCGTCTCATGAATGAACCATCAGGTCACTGTCCTTAGTGGAACCCCTTCTCCTCTGGCCAGCCACACCAACCCTCACCCCCAGTCCCTTTGGCGGATATTGCCAAGTTCTGTATTTGCAGCCATCGCCCCTTTCACTGTACTTAGCCACAGACGAGTGTCACTCATGTCTTTCTATAAAGAGGAAGAAAGCTTAGCACAACCCTCAGAAAACTGCATGTTGCAAGCATCCGGATTCCTAGCTGGAAGAGATAAAGAGCACTCACAGGACTTCTTTGCTGGAGCTGGGTCTTTCCCATTTGTCCGGCAGGAACGCCTTGGGAGAGCAGCCATTTCTGGCCTCTGGGGACCTAGAGAAGCCAAGAAGCAAAGCAGCTGTGAAAGCCAGCGTACTTCGGGGCCAGGTGCGCACAGAAGCAGCCTGCAGGTGACGGCAGGTCTGTTCGGGTCTCCCTCAACCTTCTCTCCAAAGGGTGATTTTCCCAGGAGGAGCCTCCACTTTGAGCGAAGGTGTTACAGTCCCAGGAAATGTCCAAGAGAGTCTGTGCCTTCCAGAGGCCCGTGTGTGCTGGTTTCCCCAACAGAATCTGCAAACTTCTAGGGTAGAAGGGAGAGAGAGGCATGTCAGATGCAGCAGGAATGTGGCGCTCGGGTCACCAGGCTGAGCAGAGGCGCAAGGTAGTGGCTCCTTGGTGACTTGGAGTCCCTTTGAGCCTACGGGGCAGCCTGGGAGGCCAGTGGGGCCGCGTCAAAGCCAAGTGGGGCCCGTTGCACTGTTTTACCATGAGCCAGCCCTATCTCACACCTCCTGTTTTGAAGAAAAACCCAATTTGTACCTTAAAAAGGAAAAAAACCCCACTTCTGCCTGGTCCACTCCCTGCTGTGAAATAAGCACATTTATTACTCAGAAGGACGCCCGGCATCCCTGAGGCCCTGACGGACTATTTACAACACTGGGGCTGCAGGGCAAGGTGACCTTCAGACCAGGCAGGGGCAGTGCCCGGTGTGAGGCGGGGCCCTTCAGAGGATGCGAGGCATCCAGGCCATTTGCCATGTCTCAGGGGACCTGGGAGTTTACAGAATGAAGAAATGTCAAAACCGGATTAGAAAAGTGCATTTTAAACATTTAAAATTTAAAAACGGAATGCTTTTAACACACACATACACAGCTCAAAACACAAGAGAATTGCACTGTTTACTAGAAATGATATTTTTACAGATCTAAAAATTCTTTTTGAACATGCAGCTCAGGCCAGATGCCTCACCCACAGCAGACAGAACAACCTCAAAGCAAGTTACCCCAAGAAAGCAAGTGACCCGCCCACCACGATAGGAATCAGCCCCGGATGGGACAGATCAACCCCTCGCCGAGCTTCTAAACTCAAGTGACCCAGCACACTGGCAAAACGTCTGAGTGTCCACTCTGGACTGGGCCTTGACTCAGCCAGGAAAAGACTGAACTGGAACCATCAACTCTGTCACTGAGAAGTGACCCCATCCTTTGGTGCTTTGCAACTCTATGGTCATACAGGGAAAAGCGACTGATTGCTTAAAATTGAAGTATAGTTGATTTACAACGTTTCAGGTACATAGCAAAGTGACTCAGTTATACATACACACATATATATTTTCAGATTCTTTCCCATTATAGGTTATTATAAGATATAGAATATAGTTCCCTGTGCTATCCAGCAGGTCCTTGCTGTTTATCTGTTTTATATAGCGACAGTATATCTGTTAATCTCAAATTTCTAATTTACCCCTTTCTCCTAAATGCTATTTTTTTTTAATGGAGGTACTGGAACTAGAACCCAGGACCTTGTGCATGCTAAGCATGCACTCTACCTTCTGAGCTATTACCACCCCCCCACACCAAATGCTATTAATTTTTAAAGGCAAGTATCATGCCATATATTGTTTGTACCTATTCAACAGCTCTGATTTTCATGTCAGTGGATGCCCAGTAAATACTTGTTGGGTTGAACCAAATGATCAAGAATTTTGGGGGAGAAATAATATTTTACACCAGCAAAGTAAAAAAGCTCTGTGTTGCCTATTGGTCCCATCTGAGATGGCCCCAGTCAGATTTCTTGGTTAACTTCCTCCACCTCTGTCAAGTCAACCCATGTCTTAACAAGGGGTCTGGCAGCTCTCCTGCCCTGCAGCCATTACATCAACAAGATGTGTAGTGCTTACGACACAGTCTTGCACCTGCCCCAACTGGAGAGCTAAAAAGTTTCCAGCTGGGCAGGAGAGCTTGCCAGCTAAAAAAAACATTTTGCCATAGAGAGGAAAGGTCATCCCATGACACAGGAAAATCGGCCACTTTATAGATAATCATGGTAATTCACCTCCACGTTGTGGAAGGTTACTAGTGAGCAGCATTTTAGTGTTTTGGGCATTCAGATTGGTCCTACTCACAAACCCAAATCAGCATTAAACAAGTGGAACTGCTGGGGAGGAAAGAGGGAACTCACTGGGCCTGGAAGTGCGCTGAGACTCCGAAACCCCCAAACAAGGACAGAAAGACCATCGGGGGAGCGGCTGTTGGAAAAAAATGAGGCCAAACCCAGTGGCTGATTCATGTAGACTCTGCCTGGGATGGTTACTGTCATTCTGTAACATTCCCCTAAAAGGGGGTGGGCACAAGGCCCCACCTGAAACCCAAGATCCTGCAAATGGACCGGAACGCCCAGTGTAGGGTTGCTGGTGGGCCATTGCCTTGGTCCTTTGCCACCCTATTCAAGGATGGTCAGCTCTCCCTGGGCATTTTGTTCAGCTTCCTCAGACAACAGATGCGCACATGGCTCGTAACGCCTACTCTGAGAAATGGGAACAAGGAAGGGCCCAGTCCACCCTCCCCGCTGTTCTCCCCAAGACCCTTCAAAGAGGTCAAAACGAAATGTGGGAGGACCCAGGAGATGACACAGATCCAGAACGGCAGGGAAACTTCTAAGTAAACTTTCTGTTTTATCAGTCAAAACAAAATCCTGGAAAATTCTTCTCCTGAACGCATGGCACCCAATAAGACTATCCCCATCCAGCAAATCGCCTGCCCCGCGGTGAGGGGCCCGGTTTCCCTCCCGCGTCCTCAGGCGCCCTCTGCTGGAGGACGCATGAGTTACAGCGCTAATAACCTGACGGGGAGACGCCAGGCTCAGGCGGCCCTGGTTTCCCAGAATTGCAAAGAGGAACAACTCGGCAAAAAAAAGCCCCAAGTTTTCTCCCCCTGACACTTCATCCAGTGCGAATCGTAAACCAGAGGTGCTGCAAACCTGCTCAAAGGCGGCATTCAGTTCCCAGAACAGCACTGCCCCATGTCCAGTAAGTTCTGCCCCATGGTCTTTTGGACCTCAGGTCTGTGTCACCTCCTGGTCCCCAATTTCCTTACCTTGTCCTAGTTGGGGTGGGTCACCTGAGTCAGGGCCACCGATGAGTCCAGCACTGATCACTTCATCCTTGTCCCACAGGCAGGTTGAAACATATCCTGGGGACTCCCAGGTCTGCCCTGAGCTTCCTGTCTCCTTGGGCAAATTGGTTAATCTCTAGGCCTCACTGTCCTCGTCTCTGAGCTCAGGGCTTACATCAGATGATTTTGAAGCATCCTTCATTTGTGGAGCTAAAGTTTACATGCAGAAGAGGGAGGACAGGTTCTGATCCTTAATCAGATCTGCGCCAAATGAGCACAGCAGGGGAACTGGTGACTCTGCACTGGGTGAGAAGCAAAAGCAGTCAGTGGAGAAGCACCATAGGTCAGGATCTGGTCCTGGGGCCCCAGGATCCCAGCAGCATCTTGGGGTCTTTCCCCACATCCCCCGCCTGCCTCCTGGTACTCCCTATCTTCTGAGTGCAGCCACCTTACCAGGTGAGCACCCCCAGTGGCCCATTTCTAGCTGAAATCCAGGCCCACCATTTGTTATCATGGTCCCCACCTTTTCCTTGCACTTTAGTACCTGGAGGAGCCCCAGGGACTCAGCCGGCCGGTTGGCTCTGCCCAGAGGGTGAAGGCGGTCCCCCGGAGAGCCGCCTGTCCCTATGTCCTTGGCAGGAAGACTGGCAGCCGCAGCGCTGCGCCTGTCCCAGGCTGAGCAGGAGGGCTCCTGGTGTCAGTTCTGGGGCAGCCATGGGCCTGGGCAGGCCCCCCAAATGATGACATCAGCAGGAAGCAGGGTCTGCAGGCCCCATGACCCCTGCCATCTCCTTCTCTTCCCCCTCTGCCTCCTCCCTCCCCCTCCCAGGGCAATGCAGGCTCCAAGGGCAGCCTCCAAGGTGGAGACACTCGAGTGAGCAATGGGAGGAAGCAGCCACCAGCACTGAGGCTCTGCCCGGGGGAAGTCCAGGGTCCAGGACAGCGAGAGGTATCAGTCTCTGAACTGGCTCACAACCGTGAACAGGCCCAGAAGAGCAGGCTCCTGTGTGCAGTGTGACATCACTTCCCATCTTGCCAGGAGACAGGCTTTTGCCAGGAAGAGGCCCCAGGGGACAAGTCGGACAGCATTTTCATGCCACTGGCAAACAGAGGACCAACACCAGAAGCTGCTATTCTGGGCAGAAGGTGCTGTCTGGACATCCCCCGCCTCTGCCGGGCTACCCTCTCTGTTCCCAGCCCCCGGCTCCCCCCACCGAATTCCCTGACATCACCCTGAAGGGTCAGCAGCTCCTGGACCCCGCCCACATTTGCTGACTCAACTTCCCTCTGCAGGGGAAGCTGGACTTCCTCCACGTCCAACTTTAACCTTCTGCAACTAACTCCATGACACTGGGAAAAGACCTTTCTCCCACCATCTTTGTGCCTCAGTCTTTCTCCATAGGCTTTCTCAGACATCCTGGGTGGAGCATTCAAGAATATGGTCCCAGAAAGTCCCTCTGCCCTTACCCAAGAAGATGCTTGAGTTAGGAACCCCTTCTTACCCCTCAGTTGGAAAGGCATCCTCGCTTTCCAGACTGGTGTCCACCACTCAGAGCAGAAGGTCCAAAGCGAGGGCCCAGGCCCAGCGTCCCGGGGCTCATCTCAAAGCCTTCACCCTTCCAGTCCTCCTGAGCTGCTGCAGGTCTTGTTCGTCTATGGAGGTTTCCGAAAATCACGTCGCACACCTGGTGGGTGCTCCATACAGAAGTGTCTGTGCCAATGGCCCATCCAAGGATGCACAAGCCAGTCAGTACAAGAGCCCCGTTGGTCATCCTTATCATGCGGGGAGGCTGCCTCCGGCCCCAGCCCTCAACTCGGATGAAGTAGAGTCGTGAAGAAAAGGTTGTATAAATAAAGCCGGAGACTCACTCGCTGCACCAATCAGGGACCGGGTCCTGTCTCGGCGGTGGCTGCGCGCAGCCGCCGGGAGGTGGCCGTCGGGACGCGAGCGCGGCAGAGACGCGCCGCCCGCCCGCCAGCCGGAGCAGTGGTGCAGGGCCTCTGCACCGCCCGCTGCTGCAGCCCCGCAGCCGCCAGCACTGCTGACTTGGCCCGGGCGGCGGGGAGGGCGGGGGAGGGCGGGGGAGGGCCCGCAGCAGCTTGGGTTCCAACTGGCCCTGCGCAGGGAGACCTGGAGAAGCAGCAGCGCGGGCTCGGCTGGCCAAGGCTGGGGCAGGTGATGGGGTGGGAGAGGGGAGGGCCCGGGAAGCCCTGAGTCAGCACTGGTGCATTGCGAGCGGAGCGGCAGGCCGGGGAGCCTGGGACCCAGACGCCCGCCCCCTCCTGCCCCTCCAGGCACACCCCTAGCTAACTTAGGGGCCAGCTCTAGCCCTAAGCTCAACGATTTCCCCTCAACAAGATCACAGTGCTATCGTGCGCTTGCTCTAAGTACTCTGGGGGATGGAAAGAGAGAATTCTTTTTAAAGACCAGCCCAGGCCCCTGTCACCCCACTAGATCTGACCCATGGGCAGGGAGGGGAGAATTTCTTCCTGCTCCCGCCCTGCTGCAGCCCCAGGGCTAGTGGATCTGATGGGGGGATGGGGGGGCATGGCCACCAATCGCATTGGTTTTCTGCCTGAGAAAAACCTGGGAAATGCGGATCCCTTGCTGTCCAGGGCCAGGCCAGCTCTTGCCAGCAGCTGGCTTCCGCATTCTACTCCCTGACTGACGAGGGTGTCCAGGGCCCTGCAGGGGCTTAGGCCCGCCCCACCTGCCCATCCCTGAGGGTCTCACGCCACCTTGGCTGCTTCCTCCCTGACTGCCTGGACGTGGTCTCCTTGGCCTGGGCAGCACCTGCCTGACGGAAGACGGCCTCTCACCACGAGGAGCTCTAGAGGCCCCTTGTTCATCTCACATTGGCCTCATGTGCCATTCACTTCACAAGCCCCGGTGATGTCTGAGTGCTGGGTTCCAGGGTACCTGCTCCCCTCAGGGCACAACTGTGAAGTTCCTGTCTCACCTGGCCTCCCCTTAGGGGACCAGGGACCAGTGGACATGGACAGGATGCTGGGGCTCACAGTGGCATTTGCTCTTCAGTCACTCACAAGAGGCCTTTCTCTTGGCTAATTTGAGAGATAAAGGAATTAATTCCTGGAAGAAAGGATGCTCGTTTGTCATCCGGGTGGGGAGGGAGGCACCAAATGGGGAAGGAGTTTGCCTGGGCCTGCCAGCTCTAGTGTCTTGCTCCCCAGGGTGGAGAGGCCACTGACACCTCCATCCCATTGATGAGGGAAAACTCATCAAGGTTTGTCCAAACAGCACATCCTAGCAGCTTTCTTGGGAGAGGGGCAATTTCTGCCTGATGCACAGATAAATCTCCATCTTGAGCACCACAGGATGCTGACCACAAAAGAACCTGTGTGGGGCCTCAGTGACTCATCTGGGTACCCCAGGCTCGAAATTGTTCACGTCCAAGGATGTCAGTCTGGAAAAATAGAGTTGCTGTGTATCTCAGGGGGTTCTGCAAACACACAGCACAGATTTACGAGCAGAGGTCAAAGATGGTGTTAAATATACAGGGAGTGTATACAAAAGTGGATGGAGTGAGACAGAAGGACGGGGATTGTGAAAGCAGAGAATCAAGACACTTCTAATATGCGAGAGGGGGTTTGGTCTCACCCGCAGAGGGCTTCTCCAGTCTAGGCAATTACACGGTCTACAACGCTGTGAAACATTTGTCTGTGAGCCTGAATTTTCCCAGATGCCTGCAGACGGTTTGCTGGGAGCATCTCTCATGCTCCAGGGAGCTTCCCCTGAAGCAGCCCTGGCCGGAGTGCGGGCAGAGTTTTCTAAAGACGAGCCTCCACACCTGGCTCCTGTCTACAGCAAGACCCAGAACACGAGGCAGGAACCCATGGAGGTCATGGCACAGTGCTGCTCTCAACCCAGCTGCTGTTTCAGGGACTTGCCTGCATCATTTATAGCTGAGAGGTTTACTGCACACCCTTAGAGCAGATTTACTGCGAGACCTAAAGTTTTTTTTTTTTTTTTTTTTGTAAAAATGGCTTTTTGGCTTTGGGAAGAACTGCACGGGAGCTCAGTCCTTCCAGTGCCTGGGACCACCTGGGCACATGGCACCGTTGGCCCTGCATGACATCACCCCCATCACAGACCTGGATCCAAGCTCCGCATGTCCCGGAATACCACGCCAGCAGTGCCAGCCCTGGCACTCCTCCAGCCGCCACCTACTGAGGCAGCAACTGCCTTAGGGGCGGCCCTCTGGTGGGGTGGGGAGGAGTCTGGTCCCAGCGACCAGCGTTCAGACGCCTTGGACTTCTCCTGTATTTCCCCAGAAAGGAGTCACTGCCCAAAGCCTGCTTTCTGCTGCTTCTGTGCAATTCACATCCTCAACTAGATGAGCTTTTCTGGAGCCCCCACGACCGCCTGGCACCCCGTGCATCACCACTCAACACCTACTACTAACACCTAAGTCAGCCCACCCATTCTTAAATGCTGCAGCCTCTGCCCCTGCGGTCACAAATCACTGTTTCGAGTTTCCCTCCAAAGCTCATCTCAATAAACCCACAAGAAGAAAACCTCCACCCCTGATTAATAAGGCAGCGAAGACGGCATCTGTGTTCCCCAGGTTCCAGCCCGGCTGGGAAGATCACAGTAGAGATCAGACCCGGATTCTCTAGCCACACAGCTTAAAGATCCCTCACGGCTTAAAGAGCTCTTTAACCAGACACAGACGCATGCACCCAAGGCAAGGACTAAGCTTAAACTCATCAGTAAGTCTGTGGCTTCTCCCCCTGCCCAAGCGTGTGGACCAACCCGAAGTCAGGTCCTGACTGCACTTTGGATTTCGCCCAAGGCTGAGCACTCCCCAGTCCGAGTTACCCAGCGGACTGACCCGAGGAGTGGGTATCCCTTTCTCTCTCCTCCTCCTCCTCTTCCTGCAGCCTCCTCCTGCTGCTGAGGTTCTGCAGTCACTTGAAGGAGAAAGATTTCGCAGTACGGCATTCTTAAAGCTGCAGTGTCCAAATTCTCCTTCAAACCCCAAGTGTCACGGACATCAGCTCACTTACCGGGGTCCTTTGCAGAGGGTGGGTGGGCAGGGAGACGGGGGGACGGGGGGCTTGGGGAAGCCAGGCAGGTGGGAATCAGAGACTCGGACTCTAGCAAGGGTAAAGAGGAGAGGCAGACCGCACTGTGGTAGCCTCTGCAGCTAAACCAGGTTTCTGGGAATGCAGCGGGACTGCAGCGGGACTGCAATGGAACGGTAGTATTAATTTTTTAATCACAAAACCCTTACCAAAATTTCCTCCACAAACTTATAGTCATTGTAGCTGAATTAAAACACAGGGTGCAAACATGAAACCAACATAAGAAAGAAACCCAATTTAAAAAATTAGAATTTGAATAGCATCTTTAAGTTATTTTGAAAAATTTACTCCTGTGAGAAACTGACTCGGCTTTCCTTACACTGCTTGGCTGGAAAGCCATGCAGAGAAGGACCTGGGTGAACTTCATGGAGCCAGAGTTTCTGCAAAGTGCAGGGAGAAGGCTACAGCTTTTTAGAAAAGAAAGCTTCTCTAAAACCCCAAGAAAAGGGGATCTTTCTGCTGTCTACTTAAGGAGCATGTAAAATGAGCTGACTGAGCATCAAGAAACCCACACACCCCTCTCTGAAAGTTACCTCTCTCCTCTGTTCAGCGGCTGCCGACTCCTGTCCTGCCTGGATGCCGGCAAGTTGCAGACTGCTGCCGGGGAGGCAGGACCCGAAATAAGAAGTGTCAGCTGGGTCCCTGCACCGAAATGATGCCAGGAGTCAACGTTGCAGGCACGGGGATGGTCTCACCCCTTTCCCCTCCCCTTGGTTTAATTTAAACCCCTGACACTGCAAGATGCCCGCTTCTACGGAGACACGTCTCCAAAGAGCCTCCTTACCACCAGGTCCAAGGTTTTGCTCCACCTCCCACATTTATTCACCTGAAGATGCTTTTCTTGCCAAAAAAAAAAAAAAAAGGAAGATGGGGACTGCAGAATTCTTGATTCCTTCTTTCCTGGGACCCCATTTTGGAGAAGATGTAACTTGTTCAGAAGTTTGAGAATTGCAGCCTTTTGCCCAGGAAAGAGCAGGGGCAGTGAGTGATAGACTGCTTTGCTTCAGACAAAAGTCTACACCATCACATCACTGAAAAAAGGACAGAGGTAGACCCAGGGTGAAAAGTATAGGAAAATTCCTCTCTGTCCGATGGCAAATTTTCAACAGTTTGGGAAATCTCTATTTTTGCTTTCCTTCAAGAAAACCCTGTTTTTAAAAATTAGCAGGCACATGAAATGTACAAGATGGCCACAAAGTGTAAATTTTGTCCTAACATGTCTGTGATTCTTGAAGTTTTTGCTCCTGCCTCTGTGCAAGTTAGTATCATGTAAGATTGAGACAAGGATTTAATTGGGGAAATTCCAGGAGAGAGAAGCACTTTAAATGCAGATATGGCTAAAATAGCACATCCTAATATAATCCACAAGAGATAGAGCAGAATAGATAAACTGAGAAGAAGAGGGTGAGGGGAAAGAAGGGATTCCCAGGTTTTGAATTTAATGCAAATTCGGAGTCTGAGAAAGGACAATAAAGGAGAAGAGGGGGAGGGGAACTAAGACTCCTGAGTAAATTGTTCAGAAGGACCAATTGCATCAATTTCATGTATATTTCATTACTGAAGTGAGACCTGGTGTGTGACTTGTTTCTAAGCAGACGAGGAGGGAAGACTGTGTTGCCGGCATCCTGCCTGGGACACACAGGGCCACGCTGCTGCACTGCACCACCGCCAACGTGGGCACCGCATCCGCCGGCTGCCCTCACCCACCTCCCTGGCTCTTGGGCTTCAGACAGGTGAGGCCGTGCAGCACGGGCTGTGCTGGCAGACAGAGGCAAGGACCAGCCCCCGTCAGGCTGTCAGCACTCTCCTCCTCCACGCTGTCCCCCTGGTTGTGGCCGCAGACTCAAGGAATGTCCCAGTGGGAGGAATCCCAGACAGTGCATACCCCAAACCCTCCATTTCACAGATGGGTCATCCTGAGACCCAAGAAACCATCCAAGGTCAACTGGCTGGTGAGATGCAGAACCTGGATCAGAATTTGGGTCTTTAGATTCTTTGCCCTGCAAACTTCGCATTAATTTTGTCATCCACCCCCCGCTTGGGTGAGCCGCCCTCCTCTGCCCCTTCCTCATCTGACCTTGAGGGTCACCTCTCTGTTCTGTGACTCAATTTTCCCTCCCTAGATGTCATGCAGACTTAGGCCAAGGAGTTTCAACTCTTTGGACGCAGGAAAAATACCAATATCATTGTCTTGCTTTCAGAAGCAAGACCATACCTAAGGCTTAGAAGCCAAAGCAAGCTGTTTTCAGTCTCCTCCGAGGATTTGGAGACTTACGGCGTCCTCTGCATTGGTCTCCTGGGGGACACAGGAACAAATTGCCACAAGCTTGATGGCTTAAAACAGCAGAAATGTATTGTCTGCCAGTTCTGGAGGCCAAAAGTCTGAAGCCCAGATGTCAGCGGGGCGGTTCCTTCTGGAAGCTCCGGGGGAGGATCCGTTCCATGCCTCCCCTGACTCCTGCCGGTTGCTGGCCATTCTGAACGTTCCTTGGCTCGTGGATGCATCACCGCATCCCTGCCTGTCTTCACGTGGCATCCTTTGCTGTGCGCCGCCTCCCTTCTCATTTCATCTCTTCTCTTACAAGGACTCTTGTCATTGGATTTAGGGCGCATCCTCATCCGGCATGATCTCCTCTGGAGATCCTTAACTTAAGTACAATCTGCAAAAACTCTTTTCCACATGAGGTCATCATCACAGATTCCATGTCTTTTGTGGAGGGGGGACCGTCATTCAACCCACTACATTGTCCATCAAAAGTTTTCCCACGAGAACCAACAGCAATGGAATATCAAGGCGCTGATCCCATCGCAGTCTCTGGAGGTGCCACAACACGGAGCCCTTGGGTTATAAGAAGCTAAGAGCTACGTGGACAGAATGCTGGCCCTCTAAATGCTTTACTTGTGTTGACTTGGTTAACACGAATAAAGTGGGTTCTCTCTCCAACCCTCTGCATCAGGCACTGTCAGTATCACCCCCATTTTATTTATTTATTTAATAAAAATTATTTATTTATTTTTGTTTGTTGGAGGGAGGTAATTAGATTTATTTATTTTCTTATTTATTTTAATGGAGGCACTGGGAATTGAACCCAGGACCTCGTGCATGCTAAGCATGCGCTCTACCACTGAGCTGTACCCTGCCCTCCACCCACGTTTTACAGTCAAGGAAACTAAGGCGCAAAGAGGTTTGGGTCACACAGCGACCAAGTGGCAGGACTGAGGCCATCTGGCTGCAGGCCATGCGCTCTTCTCCACGCTTCTGCTCAACCGCGCTGGGCTCGCAGATCCTTCTCTCTCTTGACTTGACAACGTTGATTTTCTTTTTTTTTTAAATCGAAGTGTAGTTGATTCACAATGTTGTGTTAGTTTCAGTTGTACAGCAAAGTGATTAGGTTATACACACACAATATATATTCTTTTTCAGATTATTTTCCATTATAGATTATTACAAGATGGAGAATGTAGTTTCCTGTGCTGTACAGTAGGTCCTTGTTGTATATTTTATACACAGCTGTGTGTATATGTTAATCTTAATCTCCCAATTTATCCCTCCCTCCCTTCCTTTCCCTTTGGTAACCATAGTTTTCTTTCTATGTCTGTGAGCCTATTTCTGGTTTGTAAATAAGTTCATTTGTATCATTTTTTAAAGATTCTACATGTAAATTATATCATATGATATTTGTCTTTCCTCTGTCTTGCTTCACTTAATATGATAATCTCTCTGTTCATCCATGTTGCCACAAATGGCAATATTTCATTCCTTTTTGTGGCTGAGTAGTATTCCACTGCATAAATATAGCACAACTTCTTTATCCAGTCATCTGTTGATGGACATTTAGGTTGCTCCCATGTCTTGGCTATTGTAAATTGTGCTACTGTGAACATTGGGGTGCATGTATCTTTTCAAATTAGAGTTTTCTCTCAATATATGCATAGGAGTGGGATTGCTGGGACATATGGTAACCCTATTTTTAAGTTTTATAAGGAATCTCCATACTGTACTCTATAGTGGCAGCACAATTTACACTCCCACCAATAGGGTAGGAGTGTTCCTTTTTCTCCACACCTTCTCCAGCATTTATCACTTGTAGACTTTTGGATGATGGCCATTCTGACTGTTATGAGGTGATTCCTCATTGTAGTTTTAATTTACATTTCTCTGATAATTAACAATATCGAGCATCTTTTCACGTGCCTGTTGGCCATCTGGATGTCTTCTTTGAACACCATTGATTTTTCTATCCAACCCACGGCTCTGACTTGTTTCTTTTACGGATGTTTATTGGGTGTTTTGTGTGTGTGCTCTGTGCTGATCTAACTTCGAGAGTTGCCCTTTGCCATCTCTACCAGGGACACCTCTTCAGCCTTTAGACACACATAAGGGACTCAGGAAAGGTAACTGTGCAGATAAGCTCATGAAGTCATCCTAAGAACGGAGGGGAGACGTCACTGCACATCTAACTTTGTCACTAATGATTAACAAAACACCTGTCAGGTCAATAACTAACATGAAACAAGCATCCATTTTTCAGTCAATAAGAAAGAAGAGACTTAGGAACAATGGTGGTCTTTTGGAACTGCCAATATTGTGGGTCCTCGTGTTGGGTCTTCCTTCCCAGACTGTTTTACCACATCTGGGGAACCTTCTGCCTTCTTCAAGAGCAAGTCCTAATCTATGGAAGATTTCTTCTTAGCCATTAAATCTTTATAGCTTTGGCATGCCAACGACCCTGTCGACGTGGACCTCGAGAAATAACTCAGCCTTCTAGTTCCTCTCTGGGTCTCCCGCACTGGCAGCGAGCAGCTGGCACACACGGGGGTGGAAGGCAGAAACAGCCCCAGTTTTTTCACTGGCTGCCTGATGCGGGTTTAATGTGCAACAATCCCGCTGTCTCTTTTATGTTCAGTGACAGCAGTAGAAAGCTAGGTTCAAGTTAAGTGTCCTATCTGGAAGCTGTTGTAAAATATTCCTCTTTTTAGGACGAGGCAGAACCCTCAAAGGCCCAGGAGAAGGGCTGCCCGGGGGGGAGCTCTAGATTGCCATCTGACTCAGGAGATTCCCTGCCTCTGAAATCATAAAAAGTCCCTTGACCTTTACATAGCAAAGCATCTGAGTTGGGACTGGAGGACGTCGTTGACTGCATCACAGTGGCTTTTTTTCCGGATGAGTAAAAGTTTCTGTGATGATTTCCATGTGCTTGGCCTTTTCTCTATCAACACAAAACCCCCATCACCAAGGAGGGGTCCAAAAGGGTGGCTTTCGTCTTCAACAGAAGATAATCGCCTTGAATCTCCTGTACAGTTTGATAACTGTGCTGAGCAGAGTTCATCTGCTCTGAGCCCTGACATATGAGGGCACGAGGATGGCAGAGTCAAATGCATTTTATAATTAGTAAGAACTCTTCCACCCCAGTTACATTATTTCTTCCTCCTGCTTCTTTATGGTCAGCTATGGGACAGCAATCTCTACCCTCCCGGTCTGCCTCTCAGTCTATTTAAATAAACCATACATTCTCACATATCTGATCTGCCAGCTTACATGTCCACACTAGGTTTTCTCAGTTCTTCATTTGAAAAGTGATTGATTACTAATGAGCTGTCACCTCACACCAGTCAGAACGGCCATCATCAAAAAGTCTACAGGTGATAATTGCTGGAGAGAGGGTGGAGAAAAACGAACCCTCCTACACTGTTGATGGGGATGTAAAGTGGTGCAGCCACTGTCGAAAACAGTGTGGAGAGTCTGTAAAAAACTAAAAATAGACTTGCCATACGATCCAGCAACTCAACTCCTCGGCAAATATCTGGAAAAAAATATAATTCAAAAAGACACATGTGCCCCAATGTTCACAGCAGCACTATTTACAATAGTAAATACAAGGCATAGAAACAACCCAAATGTTCATCCACAGATGACTGGGTAAAGAAGATGTGGTATGTGTGTACACACGCGCATACACACACACACACACACACACACACACACACACACACACACACTGGAATACTACTCGGCCATTAAAAAGAATAAGATAATGCCATTTGCAACAAAATGGATGAACCCGGAGATCATCATTCTAAGTGAAGTAAGCCAGAAAGAGAAAGGAAAATGCCATATGATATCACCTACATATGGAATCTAAAAAAAAAAAAAAAAAAAAAAGACACAAATGAACTTATCTACAAAACAGAAACAGATTCACAGATTCACAGATTCATAGAGAACAAACTTACGGTTACCAGGGGGTAAAGGGGGTGGGAAGGGATAAACTGGGAATTTGAAAATTGCACCCCTTGGGGAGTGATGGAAATGTTAGCTATCTTGATTATGGTGGTGGCTTCATGGGTGTCTACATCTATCAAAATTCATCAAATTCCACATCTGAAATATGTGTAGTTCACTGTACAGAAACCAGACTACAATAAGGGTGTTAAAAAAAATCCATCATTTTGAATTGTGTGCATTAAATATTTCTCCTTAATGCAAATAAAGCTTCTATTAAGGAAAACAAGTGATTACTGAGCACCTACTATGTGCAGAGCAGTGGAGAGACACACATTCAGGCCATACTGGACTAGAGGTGAGCTTGCACTCCATCGATTATTAATGTATCTTTGCTGAGACCCTGAAGGTTCACTGGCTTAAGATGAGATTTTTCCCTGGAATGTCTGTATTTAAAAGAAGAATGAAGACGTTGACTGCCAAGGGGTGATGGGAGCATCTTCAGGCCCTGGCTGCCTGAGGAAAAATATTTTCATTGCAAGGAAGCCTGCCTGGGGTCCTTGGAACGACCACCCTGGCCATGAGCATCTGTCACTGTGCCCATGGAACCCACCTCTCTTGGCTTGTGCCCAAATGTCTCCGTGTCAGAGTCCCTCTCTTCTTCAAAATGGCACACCAGCACCACTCCTCACTCTATTCTTGCAGGCTTTTTCTCTGTTCTGAGCGGATCTATCAGCACCTGACATTGGAGACTTATTTATTTGTTCTTTGTCTCCTTGAACTGGAACATAACCTCCCGCAAAGCCGAGAAGTTGGCTGTTTCACTCACCCCTGTGTCCCCAGCACTAGAACTGTGTCTGGCAGGCAGTAGAGGCTCCAAACATATTCGTAAACAAATGAATGAATGATCGAGCACACTTCCTTTCTTTTCTATCTGTGCCCTGGGGAATCCTTCAATTCCAGGCAAACCTATGATCATCACCGCTCAGAGACTTCTAACTTTCCCCCTTGAGTGAAAGTTGGCTCCCCACAAGCCCGCATGTACGGCTCCACAGATCACGTCCCAGGGAAGTCACCCCGTCATCCCTGACACACAGGCTGGGAGGAAGGGCTGGCCCAGCAGGCTGGCCCTCTGCAATCGCACACCCATTGCAAGCTGCCCCTCACCTGAGAATAAAATGCAAGTGTCCTACTGAGGCCCAGGAGGCCCCTGCTTCCCGCCTCCCGCCTCCTCTAGCTGCCCTCTCCTTCCCGCTGGGCTCCGGCAGCCCCGCCTCCGTTGCTGTCTGGGAACTCCTCTGCCTGCAGGCCCCCTCTCCCCTTCAGTGTCAGCCTAGCTCCCCCCAACCAAGAGCCTCTCTGGATCAGCTTCCCAGAGCGGCTCCTGGCTCCCTGCTCCCCACCTCTTCCCAGCGGGTCCCCACAGCCTCACATCTGCGACTCTCTGGTTCCTCTGTTCTTCACTCACGAGACAGCGCTCATCGCTGGACTCCCTGTGCCCGGAAGAGTCCCTGGTGTCAACCCCACCACAGATGTCAGCATCAACTAGAATGTCAGTGGGGTCAAGGGCTGCTTGACTGCTTCCGGCACTTGGCCCACGCCTTCGGGCTGACACCGTGGCAGTCTGCTGGGGCCCCGCCACAAGGAGCCACGGACGGGGTGGCTCAAACAGCAGAAATGCATTCTCTCAGTCCTGCAGGCTGGAAGCCCAAGATGCAGGTGCTGGCAGGGCTGGTTTCTCCTGAGGGCTCCCTGCTCAGTTTGCAGATGGCTGTCTCCTTGCTGTGTCCTCACATGGTTTTCCGTGTGTGTGTGTGTGTGTGTCCGTTCTAATCCCTTCTTCTTATAAGGACCCAGTCAGATTGGATTAGGGCTCTCTGATGACTTCACATTGACTTAATTACATCTTTTTTTTTTGGCCACCACCTAATTAATTACCTCTTTAAGGACCTTATCTCCAAATACAGTCACAGTCTGAGGTCCTAGGGGTTAGGGTTTCAGAGTACAAATCTGGGGGGGAAACACAGTAACACACATGCTATCCACTGCCCCCCCCCCCCCCAGCGTGAGCTCTCCTGCTCCCTCTGACCTGGGCCTCCAGCAACCATGCTCCCTCCCACCCCTCCTCTCAGTGACCTCAGCGTCCCTATTGCTCATATTTTACTCATAGAACGTTTCTCCTTAGATCCTTGTTTCTCGAGCCTGGTTATCCGGTTGCTCAGCCCACCACACAGCAATTACCCTATTTGCTGAGCGCTTCCTACGGGCTGGGTCCTGCCCCACGTTTAAGCCTCACAAAACCCACGAGGCGGCTCTGACTGCCTGCTTATTATTTAGATAGGCACCAAGCTCAGACAGGTCGAATGAGCTGCCCCAGGTCATGGAGTTGAAAGTGGGGGGACCCAGAGTGGGACCCAGACTTCCAGCTCCAGGGCACATGTTCCAAACTCTGCATTTGTCCAGAGATTGTCAGGGAGCATCATCAGTGGGGAAAGGGCTTGGACAGGCAGGCACGCTTTGAGAGGAACAGACGAGGCAATCAATAGACTGGCAACCGAAGAAGAGACAGGAATGTTAGAAAGAGCTGAATAAGAATAAAAAGCGAGGTGATCTGGGTTCATCTCCATAAGGGGGAAGAGCCTTTCATGCCTTCGTGGGTCCCCACTGCATCACCACACAGCTCACCACAGGCAACAGCAGGAAGAGGGGCTGGCAGAGTCAGCAAACAGAAATACAAGACTCTCAGTTAAATTTGAATTTCAGATGGGCAACACGTTATTTTTTAGCGTAAGTTTGTCCCATGTAATATTTGGGACATGCTTTTACTCAATAACTATTTGTTGCTTATCTGAAATTCAAGTTTTTTGGGTGTCAAGTTTACAAGTATCCTGGATATATTTTACCTAGTAACCCTGTGTTCACTATGCGCTTTATTTTAAAAAGGAAGAGAGTATACACTGCATTCAAGAGAGATTTCTTTCCAAAATGGGTAAAATACAATGATTGGTGCCTAAGTGATCCTTTATGACAGATGTAATAGATAAGAGGTGTGTAAATGACAGAAGTCATAAATAAAGAGACAGACAAAATAGAAGTTAATTTCTCTTTCACATTAAAAAACAATTCCAGAGGTCAAAGGTCCACAATGTCATCAGGGTCCTGAGTTCCTCCTACCTTTCTCTTCTGCCATTCTTAGCATGTGACTTCCAGTCTTACTGTCACCTCACGACCCAAGAGAGTTGCTGGAGCCCCAGCTGTTACATCAGCATTCCAGGCAAGAAGCAAAGAGCAGATGGAGGAAGAATATGAAAAAAGCACATGCCAGCTGTCCATCCCCTTTTTCATAAATTCTACTTGACAACTTCTGCTTACATCTCTTGGGCCAGAACTTAATCATGTGGCCATATTCAGCTGCAAGAGAAGCTTGGAAATGTAGTGTTGTAACTGTGTACATTGCCACACTGCATAAAATCAAGGATTTGTTAGTAGAAGAAAGGGAGGATGGATATTGGGTGGACAAGTAGATGCAATAGAACACTGTGTCCTCTTTCCTTGCATGTTAGGACACCTGGCTTTTCTGCAGGAGGACGTTAGGGGTCCACTTTTGAAAAATATAGGCAGTTTTAACACACCGGCTATTTTGTTTTATAGACTTTACTCGTACAGTTCTAAGCCACCAAGGGCACAATTTAATATAACAGAAGAGTCATAAAATAAAGCAGCAGATTAACTTTTTTAATATCTAAAATCTAATTAAAAAGAATGTTTTAAAGGAGAAGAGTAAAATCCTTAAAGAATAAATTCCACATCTCTGCGTGTCTTCCCACTTTATCCTCAGATTGTAATTCAGTTCAGGCTTTGCCTGGATCCTACTATGTGCCTCACACAGTGTAGAACCAGGGGATAAAAGGAGGGGTGAGGGGTGCCCGCCAATGGGGTGCTTGCTCATGGAGGTGATATATGTGTGTGAAATGACCTGAGGTGGTGTCTGGGTTCCTTCTTGATGAGGTTAGGTGAGGAAGGAGAATGCATTTGTGTTTTAGAACCTAGGAAGGAGGGCACCGGGGAAATCACTCATATTCCTGACAAAACTCACCCAGTGGAGGAGAATTCTGATCCACTGATGCTCTGGTGGCAGTGGGACTGTAGCTGGAGTTTTCCCAGTGACTCCTGTTTTGGAAAAATTTTCTGGGCCTCCTGAAGCCACTTGGTGATTTTCATAGGTCCCTTGAATTCTGCTGAAAATACTTCACCTTTTAGATTTAGTATTATGCAAAACTCTTAAAAGATGAAAAAAAATCCTTACTTTGCCCTCAGTCTTATTATGGTCATGAAAAGCGTGTGTAATGAGATGTTCAGAAGGGGTTCAGAAGGGATTCCTTTGGGCTCCCTTTCAGCCGCGGGCCCCGTCTTGAGAGGCCACCATCCCTAATCTCAGGGTATGGACGAGGGACAAACAGGCAAAGGAGGGGTCAAGCGACTGCTTTGCATCCATCACTCAATAACTTACTTTGAGGGAGAAAAAAGATGCAGCTCGTTTGAGATGAGGGAAGAATGTTTTCAGTGGTCAGTGTCCCGTGAGTATCGCCCCCATGTGGTGGCGCAGGGGCTTGCTTCCTCTTCCCTCTCGCCGGCTGAAGGGATCTTTATGGAGAGAACTCAGAGGGCAGCACGAGTCCGCAAGGGCCAGGTGCAGTTCCCATCTGAGAAATCTAAAGGTGGGGAGGGGGTGCCTGGCTAAAGCACCCCCTGGCAAGTGACATTCTTTCCCTGAGAGCCAGTCCAAGGTGGGAGCTTCTGGGGACCAGATGTGTGTCTCAAAGAGTCTCAGATCTTCCCAATGGACCACCTGGAGGGGAAAGGAGAGCTTGGAGGAAGGGGTCTGCTCTCCGAGGGCTGGGGATGGAATTACAAATAACAAAAGACCAGCCAGAGAAAGTGTTTCTACTGGAGTCAAAAGAACAGCAGGTGAGCTCTTCCCTTTTGAAATCTCCTAAGAATTTCCAAAGTGTCTGGTATAATAAGCTTTGAATATCTGCGGAATCCAGCGAGCAGTGATGCCAGCCCAGGACCTCCCAGTCCAGGTAAACATCACTTATTGCCTTCTCGTGTCTCCTTCCTGCAGTTCCGAAGCAGGCAGAGAGCACCGCTGGGGAGCGGAGGGCCGCCTCAGCGGAAAAACTGTATCCCAGCCCCTCCCCTCCAGGAGCTGGGGGCGGGGAGAAGCTGTAACTTTAGGGTTCTGACTATTACATGGGATGAGACATTTTATATCCTGCCTGGAGAGAGAGGCTGGAAAACTCAGATTTCACCCAAAATTTCAGTTTTAGATTTCATCCAAAGGTGGTATAGAAGCATCACAGCAGGCTTGAACCGGCCGTGGGGAGAGAGGAAGTTTTGTCTTTTGCACCCAACGAGTGCCACTTGTTCAACGTAAAAATGTGTCAGGGTTAATCTCCCAATTGCAGGAAAGCACAATAAGCGATGTGTTAATTAGGGCTCCATTTACACTTCCTGTCTCACCTCTAAATATCTGTTTCTGTGAAGCTGGTTCCTCTAAGGCTGCACTCATTAGTTTTCTATTTGTAATTCAGGTTTCTTCAAGTACCTGGGAGCTGTGCTCTAACGCTACCCAACATCCTGGAACTTAATTCAGATAAACTCATTTGGGGTCTCATCCATGTGGCACTTAATTCTGGAAGAGTTCAGAGAACACCATTATCCTGTTACCCAACTGCATGGGTTCTGAGAACAAAGTGTTTCAGAGACCCTGGCATATGTGTGAATTTCATAAGCCTTTTATTCTGTAACAGGGACTCACGTGTACCCAACGTTCTCCCGCCCTGGACTGGTAGTCAAGGCAAAATGCCTGATGTAAGCTAACACATCGTTACCCTTTACAACAAAATTGCAGCTGGACAATCGAGGAGGCCTTGAGAGGGATGCGGAGTAGAGACAAGATCTGGGCCCTTGAAGAGGTTTTTGCTGTGTGGACGTTGGCTGCTGTCCCAGCTCTGACAAGTGTCAGTCTTGGGGATAAACCTCCACGTGTCTAGCACTTTCCACACAAAGGACCAGCGTGTCCTAATCCCAGGGCACAGGGGAGACAGGCGGGCAGAATATCCCTCCTGTCTGGGGTAAATGATGCTACACAAGCCAGACCCCTCTCAGATCCTCATGCACAGGACGCTGCCCCAATGTGACTTCTTTTTTTCTTTTTAGTGATTTTTAAAAATTGTGACAAAGTAGACATAACATGAAATTTACCATTTTAATCATCTCTAAGTGCACAATTCAGTGGCATTAAGTATCCACAATACTGAGTAACCATCACCACCATCCATCTCCAGAACTTTATTCATCTTCCCAAACAGGAACTCTGTACCCAGCTCCCATACTTCCACTTCCCCTGCTCTCGGCAACCACCATTTCACTTTCTGTCTCCATGAATGTGCCGATTTTAGGCGTCGCATATAAATGAAGACATACAACATTTATCCTTTTGTGCCTGGCTTCTTTCACTTAGCATAAAGTTTTCAATGTTCATCCATGCTGCAGTGTGTACCAGAATTTCATTCCTTTTGGTGGATGAATAGTATTTCATTGATATGCCACATTTAAAAAAGCAGTTCATTTATTGGCTGATACTTGAGTTGTTTCCACTTTCAACTTCTGTAACTAACGCTACCACGGACATTGATGTATAAGTATCTGGGTCCCAGCTTTCAGTTCTTTTGGGTCTGTGCCTAGGAATGGAACTGCTGGATCATATAGTCATTCTGTGTTTAACTTTGTGAGGAACCTCTGAACTGTTTTCCCTAGCAGTCGCACCATTTTACATTCCCACAAGCAATGTGCAAGGGTTACTATTTCTCCACATCCTCCCCAACACTTATTTTCCATTTTTTGTTTGTTTGATTAGAGCCATCCTGGTGGATGTGAAGTGTTGTCTCGTGGTTTGACTTGGTATTTCCCACGTGATTAATGATGTTGCACATCTTTTCATGTGCTTGTTGGCCATTTGTATATCTTCTTTGGAAAAATGTCTGTTCAAGTCCTTTGCCCATTTTGAATTGGGTTTTTGTTTTCTTTTTTTTTGCTGTTGTTGAGTTGTAAGGGTTCTTTATAGATTCTAAATATTAAGCCCTTATCAGACATATGATTTACAAATATTTTCTCCTATTTTGAGGGTTGTCTTTCCCTTCTCTAGATAGTGTCCTTTGATGCACAAATGTGATTTTTTTATATTTGTTTTAAAAAATGGTTGGTCTGACATAGATCCACCAGCTGACAGCTATGCAATGTAAATTAATCCACCCATTTAACCAACAAGTATGTATTAAGGAGAGCCTTGTTCTGGGTGCTGGAGAGGGGTTTACGTTCATAAGATATAAAAGCCACCGGACAGCCCCCCTTCAAAGTATTTATAACCTAGTTGACAGGACACTTCCTGTAAAACAGAGAGGCTGAAAACAACAATGAATGCGTGCAGGTGACATCTGACCACTTCAAACATGTGAATTCCAATCGGAATTCCAGCATCAAGGGAAGCTGGTCTGGGAAAGCCACACAACTCCTCATCACCTGTCCCAAACCACACGATCAAATTTCTCACCAGCGATCAGTATTTCCATCCTCACAGCAGATGTGTGACTCCTAAACCAGCAAGACCTTGAGAATGTTCACTTCAGGTGACAGGACAGCCCCAGCTCAGTTAGCCCCTCACCGGCTTAAGGTTATTCTATTCGGCAGGGAGAGCATCTTTGTAGCTTTGCAGCAGATATAAATGCATCACCAGTCCTGCCTTTCATGGAAGCTACACCATCAAAATTACAGGAAAAAAATGTCTATTGAGCACTTATTTTATGTCATGGGTGCTCTGTTTTCTTCATCTTGATTTTAAAATAATTAATAATAATAAAAGTTGTTTGCTGTTACATATTATTGAATTTAACAGAAGTAGATCTTATGAAATAAAAAGTTAAAAGGCAATTATTTACACAGTTCAAAGAGTCTAGGGTGGAGGGTATAGCTTGTGCTTAGCACATACGAGGTCCTGGGTTCAATCTTCAGCACTACCATTAAAATAAATAAAGTTAATTACCGCCTCCCCCCAAAAGAATCTATATATTTTAAAGCCTTAATCTTAAATTCTGATAAAGACATTTCCTAACACAGATGAGATGGGTTTACAGAAGCATGAAATCCCTGGACTGTAGCAGCAGAAACCCTCATCTCGAGTCCTGGGCCTCGGATAAATGAACGTCTTTTAGAAATCACGATCGCTGAAATGATAACACAGGAACAAGAGGGAAATCTTGCATCTGAATATTATTACATTACTCTATTCTTAATAGATTGTTAATATGAAAGTTGCCTTATGTATTGCTTTTCAGTAACATTTCTGTCACTTAAGGTGAGGCACACCAGTCCTCCAGGCAGCCCAGCGCCACCGACTTGACTTGCCAACCGTCCCTACTTGAAGCCTGGCTCCCCTACGAGAATTTAAGCTCCCTGAGTGTAGCTGTGTCTCCTCAGCCCTCGAAGACTTGCTTGAGAGTGAGGGGACCCAATCACTTAAGCCCACAGCCGGGCAGCATCCTTGACTCCGCCTGCTCCCTCATGACCTGCATGTAACCCAATGGCAGATCCCATCAATTTCCTCTCCAGAGACTCTCTCCACAGAACACAGGTGTCGCCTGTGTAGCAGCCGTGTGGCTCTGAGGCTCTGACATCTGGGGCCTTGCTGACCCAGAAGGGACTCCCCCCACCTCCCCGGGCTAGCTGATTCCTAGAAACAGTCAATGATTCAGTCTGGAGTGTGCCTTTCACGTGCAAGCCTACCAGTCCAGATCCCAAAGCCCCAGCCGCCTTCTGGATCAGGCCCTCACACTCAGGGCGACTACCACCTGCCCTAAGCACCCAGGACCCGGTAGAGACAACGAGGGGGTGACCCCTAAGCCTCGGAGCCTGTTGAAACTCTTTAAATTGGCCACTCCTAAGCCTGCTGACCCTGCCCTGCCCATGCCTCCCCATGGAAACCACTAGCAAAGCCCTTGTACATATTTTCCCTCACTCCCGCTGCCTCCTGGCTGACCTGGTGCTTCTCTGTGTGGCCCTGCGTGGGTGGCAGGGCGCGCCTGCTCTTCTCGAGAACTGTAACAAACATTGGCGGTCATCTCCCATCTGTTATTCCTATCTGAATAGTAATAACATTTACATCTTAAAACACCCCGGTGTTGTGTCCCTCGCCCGTCTGGACCCCATAATAACTGCCAGCCACTCAAGGTGCTTCTCCTCCCGGCCCGCAGCCCAGGAGCCCAGGGACTTTCCAAAATGAAAACCGATGGTGTTGTCCTCTTATGTAAAGTGCCCCCGGAGGCTTCCACTACAAATGAGAATAAAATCCACGTTCCTTGCCGTGGCCTAGAAGGCCCCGTGTGTCCCAGCTTCTACAGCCTGTCCCCAGGCCTCCTCTCACTCAGCGCTCTAGCCGCACTGGCCTCCTTTCAGTTCAGCTCAGAGACGCCAAGCTATTTCCTGCCTCGGGGCCTTTGTACGTGCTGTTCTCTCTGCCCGGAACACTCTTCCCCTAGCTCTTGTGAGACTGGCCCTTTTCCCTCTGGTCTCAGTCAAATGTCACCCCTGGAGAGGCCTTCCTTAACTACAGTCAGACATTCTAGTCCATCATTCTGTTCTATTTTCGACATTGCCCTTGTCACTCTGTAATTATTCTTTTACTTGTTTATTGTCCATCTCCACACCGCACACCCCGACTTGGAGTAGAATATAAGCTCCTTGAGAATAAGGGGAGGCCTTGTTCATGGCTGTGTCCCCTGAGCCAGGCAGCCTGCCGTGTAGTATTGGATGAATGAATGAAGGGTACCTTACCTGTGTTTCCAGGACTGGAGAGGGGAGGAGTGGAAGGGGCTGATGAGTGCAGACTTGTCCCCTGCTGTGACCCTGCTGTAGCCACTCGGGAGCTGCTGGCTCACTAGAGGCTCCCAAGCTCCTGGCCCCAGACCAGCCACTGCAGGGTCAGGCTGGGAAAGGCAGACGTGCCTGCTTCCTGGAGAAGCCGACGGGAAGCCAGCCTCTGTCTCGTGAGGTTCTGCTGACCATCACATTTCCCCCAGCAGGGTGCCGTGTCCTTCCCCAGACCCCAGGCTCATCCGCTGCCTGCCCCAGAGCTTGGCTGTCCCCAGGCTGTATCCACTTGGCCCAAAGGATACGATGCAGCTTTTGCTGGTGCAGAGACGTCTGGGGTGGCTGCCAGCACTTTTATCTTTTCATTTCAACTGCCAGCCAAGAGCTTTTCCCTGCTTTTGCCTCTTGAAGCTTGAGGCAAGAAATGATGACCTTGAGTACAGGTGCTTCTTGATTCGTTACTCAAGGTTCCCTCGTCCTGGTTCACATCCAAGCCAGCTGCTCCCCAGTCTTCTCTCTTCTTTACCCCTGTTCCTTGGCAGCCTCAAAACAAAATTTGGGAATTTTTTTGTCTGAGATCTGGCTCAGGCAGCAGTGACACTGCTAGTTTGCCCCTTTTACTCAAGGGGACCAATGCACCTCCTTAGACTCTAGCCAAAAGGCCGCTTGGAGAAAACATTTCTGGAGTCACTCACAGCCATGGGTAGAGTGAAGGGACCTCTAACACATGCATTTGGTGGCTCTGGGTCCGCACCTTGCACCATATTCATTTGACAAACATTTTTGGAGGATCTGCCACTTGCCAGGCGGGGGTCTGCGGGGGTCTGCCTCACTGGCCTGGGCGGGGACCTTGGTCATTCAGTGCTGCATAGCTACCCAAGCGGATGTTTTTGGAGTACATTATGTGACAGTTCAACAAAGCATTCTGGGACAACTGGATAGCCACATGCAAAAGAATAAAGTTGGACCACCTACATCTCATATCACATATAAAAATTAACTAAAAATAAATCAAAAGCCCAAATGTCTCAGTAAAAGCTATTCAACTCTTTTTTTGGGGTGGGGTGGGGAGGTAACTTATTTTATATATTTACTTTTAGTGGAGGTACCAGGGATTGAACTCAGGACCTTGTGCACGCTAAGCACACACTTTTACCACTAGAGCTATACCCTCCCCTCTAAAGCTATTCAACTCTTAGAAGAAAATATAAGCATAAATTTCCATAATATTGGGTTCGGCAAAAACATTCTTAGATATGATGCCAAAAGCACAAGCAAAAAAAGAAAAATAGATAAATTGGGCATCAGAATAAAAAATTTCTAGGCTTCAAAGGACACCATCAAGGGGGTGAAAAGACAACCCACAGAATGGGAGAACACTTTTGCAAATCTGGTAAGGAGTTTGTATCTAGAATATATAAAGAATTGTAACAACACAATAATAAAAAGATAACCCAACTGAAAAATGGGCGAAGAACATGACTAGATATTTCTCCAAAGCAGACATACAAATGGCCAATAAGCATGTGAAAAGATGCCCAGTGTCATTAGCCATGAGGAAAATGCAAATCAGAAACACAATCACACGATCAGATCCACTCACACCCACAAGGATGGCTAGAGTCAAAAAGTCAGCTAATAACACGTGTTGGTGAAGATGTGGAGAAACAGGATCTCTGTACATTGCTGGTGGGAATGTAACATCGTGCAGCCACTGTGGAAAATAATCTGATCGTTCCTTCAAAAGTTAAACATAGATTTACCACATGACACAGCAATTCCACTCCCAAGAGAGTGAAAACCTATGTCCACATAAAAACATGTACACATACGCTCATAGCAGCGTTAGTCACCATAGCTCAAAAGTGAAAGTAACCCAAATGTCCATGAACTGAGGAATGCATAAACAAAGTGTGGTCTATCCATACAATCAAACGTTATTTAGGAATACAAAGGAATGAAGCACTGATACACACGACAACATGCATAAAGGTTGAAAACGTTACATAGATGCATATTATATATATGTGTGTCTAGCCAACACATTACGTATACACAGAAGTCCACATATTATATGATTCCATTTATATGAAATATGTAGTACAGCCAAGTTCACAGAGACAGAAAGTAGATTAGTGGTTACCTAGGGCTGAGAGGGTCCGGGGAAAACAGGAAGTGAGTGCTAACAGGGACATGGTTTCTTGTTGAGGTGATTAAAATGTTCTTAATTGATTGTGATGATGGGTGCACAACTCTGTGGCTGTTCTAAAAAACAGTTGTTTTTTAGAATTGTACAGTTTAAATGGGTGAATTGTATAGCATGTGAATTACATCCCAATAAAGCTGTTATTGAAAAATCATGTGATATGGGGGGAGAGTATAGCTCAAGTGGTAGAGTGAATGCTTAGCATGCATGAGGTCCTGGGTTCAATCCCCAGTACCTCCTCTAAACGTAAAATAAAAAATAAAATAAATAAACCTAATTACCCTCCCCCCTCAACAAACAAACAAAAATCATGTGCTCAAGATCCTGGACAATCAAGAGGGTCTGAGAATCTGGAAATGTGTAAATTGTGGTAGGCAGAACAATGACTCCCTCAAAGTGCCCAGGCCCTAATGTCGGGAATCCATATGTCACTTTATGGGGCAAACGGAACTTTGCAGGTGTGATTAAAGATATGGACTTTAAGATGGGGAGATGATCTGGTTTATACGAGTGTGGTCAGTCTAATCCTATGAGTCCTTAAAAGCAGATGCAGCAGAGAGATGAACCTGAAAAAGAAGGATGAGCGAGTCAAAGCACTTGACCTGCTACTGCTGGCTTTGAAGACTGCTGAAGGGGGCCACAAGCCAGGGCGTGTGCCAGCCTTTAGAAGCTGCGAATGGCCCTCAGCTGACAGCCAGCAAGGGAACGAAGATCTCAGTCCTAAAACCACAGGGAAGTGAATTCTGCCAACACCCAAATGAGCAAGAAAAGGGCTCTGCTTGAGAGGAACGCAGCCCCGCAACGCCTTGGTTTTTAGCCCAGTGAGACCCACGCCAAGACTTCTGACCCACAGGGCTGTGAGATAATGTATTTGCGTTGTTTAAGCCATGAAATGGCCATAATGGATAACTAATACGTAGCTTCTTTGTGTAGACTTTATGAAGCCAATCTTTAACAACAACAAAAGAGTGCTGCATTTTCTTTCTCAAGTCTGGGGATGAAAAGATGACTTGCAGCTGAATATCCATGACACCTGTCCTCCCCTCCCCACCCGGTGCCAAGAGTGAACAAGCAGAGCTGACTTAGTGAGTGGTGCCTGAAAATAGAAACTGCAACGTGATTTTATTTCTAACACCACAGACCTCTCTCATGAGTCATCCACCCTTCCAGGTCTCACTTTCCACATCTGGGAAGCAGGCTGAGTTAACCCCGACTTCTGCCTACCCCACTGTTTAGGAAGACGAAAAAGTCAGCTTCACAATCAGAGCTCCAGGGCGCGCCTTGGCAGACACAGTTCAGGTCACAAGGTCCCCCCACAGGGCATCACTCCTTCCTCCTGGTTTCCTTCAGAGGGTTTTGGGCACACCTGGCCCCCGGTGATGTGGAGTACCTTGTGATGTGGCCTTGCAGCTGCTGTTAGCACAGAAATGAGAAACACTTCAGGTATGCAGAGATACTAAAGCTCTTCACAAAGCCCCAGCAGACAAGGTTTTAGATTTTTGGTTTTGGGGGGCAATACTCTCACCCCTCGATGAGACAATTATTTTCATGATGGAAAGAAAGCAGAGCAATGATCTAGATCAGATTAGAAGGCAGAGTCAGGAGGAGACTGAGATAAGAACTAAAAGCGAGAGAGGAGGACAGAGAAATGAACACACCTCACCTACCAGTGGGCCTGGAAGTACCAGTGGGGAGGGCAGTTGTGACACCCTAGGCTCATTTCATGTCACTCCTCAGTCTCCACCCCACTGACACCTAATTAGGCATGTGCATTTTTTTTAATAAGCTGACTACAGTTGACTTGGCTTTGGGATTAAAAAAATTTTTTTTTTAATTTTTGTTTTTTGATGGAGTACTGGGATTGACCCCAGGACCTAGTACATGCTAAGCATGCGCTCTACCACTGAGCTACACCCTCCCCCCACGTGATGTTTTTCAAGATGCCGTCAAGGTAACAGAAGATCACTCTTGTGATGACTGTATAGGGATCTGGGAAACGTCCCCTCTGTTCATCTCAGAGTATGGGCACCTGTCTTCTCCCATCTGTGCCTCCTTTGGCCCCAGTTAACATAGTGTCTGAGTGCACAGTGTGCCCAGGATTATGGAACATGGGAAGGGCTCTTGGCCAAGAGTCTTGGCATCATCCAGTCTGCTTTGGCTGGCCCTGCCTTAGGCCCTCCCACCCACTTCCAGTTGTGGAGGCAGCCCAGCAGGTACCTGGCTCCTTGACTCTCCACCCAGGTCCCACCTAGTATGGCCAAATCCTTCCTGTGGCCCAGAGGCTCACTGCAGGCCCCCAGATGGCCCCTGGCCTTGCTGACAGTGGAGCCCAGCCCCCCTTGGCTCCCCAGCCTTCCCGGAACCCTCTTGCCTAATATCCTGTGTGGTAATCACGCCCGTTGTCCCTACTTAGTCCTGCTGGCCACTGCCAAGTTCCATCTGCTGTTCCTACCTCTAATGGAACTTTCATGAAATAAAAAGCTGCTACAAGTTTTCTCTCTCCTGTTTGCCCTCTTCTGGGTGGTCCAGTGCTCTTCAGCAGAGGTGACCAGGCATTCTCCCATCTCTGGGATGGGAGGATGGTGGGTCTGAAGAATGGACAGAGCTGAGATGCTCAGAAGTGGGGGTGGATGGGGGATCTAGGTCCAGGAGGTAGTCCTGGTTGGCTTGGCTGGTCAGTGCAGCAGTGGCCCTGTCTCATGTAACCCGACATCACCCAGGGTTTGCTGAAAAGCAGGAAGGAGCGGCTGCCTCTGATGGCCAGGGCCCCACTGCGGGCACTGACAGCACTGTAGGGCTGGGGAAAAGTGGGCATGAGGATGAGGCTGAGGGCCAGGTACTGCGTGATAACGGTGAGGGGTGGGGTAGAGGACTGGCATACCAACCACTGGGTGTGGAGAGAGGCGGCTGACCCTGTCATCTCATTTATAACCTCATTATCACTCCATAGAGAAGGTCTTATTCCCATCTGTTGTCTTGCTGATAAAGCCACACAGGTGCAAGATACCATTTCCTGAGCACTTATCACAGGTTGGTGTCTTCAAGTGACCCTAGCTTAGGCAGGGATCCGAAGTCGTCAAGTGGAGACATGGCCGTAGCGTGCTCTCCTACCCCTAAATCACTACTTCCGGATATTCAAATAGGATGAATCAAGCTGCTCATTCTACAGATGGAGAAAAGCGAGGCCTAGGGAGGTTAAGTAACCTGTTTCAGGTCTCACACCTTGTGCCAGATCCTGGGGAGGAGCCAGCAACCAGGCTTCAAGAGACAACCACTTCTCTGGCCCTCGCGTGTCTCCGAAGGCAGCCCCTACGATGCAGGAAAGAGCCCAGCGCGCGAGAGAAGGGCCCGCTCACTTCGCTCTGAAGTTCAGTGGATTTACGCGAACCAAGGAATCATCAGGGAGCGCCCCCCCAATCCCCGCCCCTGCCCGCACGACCCCGAGCTAGGGGGCGTGGTCTCGCCTGCGCCTCCGCCGCCGCCCCTGGCTCGGCCCCACTGAGCGCGCCCCTCGCGTCCCCGGCAGGGGGCTCCCACTGCGCGCGCGCCGAGGCCGCCTGGTCTGAGGCCCAGGCCCGGCGGGTCCGCCGCGCTCCCGGACACAGAGACATCTTGGGTTGGGCCGAGTAAGGGCGGACGGGCCGCCCTTGGCCTCGCGCCCTCCCGGCTCGCCGCCCCCGGCGTCGCTGGCGAAACCCGAGCGCGCGTCAGGCGCGGGGCCGCGTGACGCGCACCTGTCGGGGCGGGCCCGGCGGGCGGAAGAGGATGCGCGGGGCCGTGGCCTGGCCCGAGCCCGGCCCGCAGCACCGCGCGCCCTGCGCCGCCCGCGACGTTTCCCGGAGAAGCGGCCGGCTCTGACGGGCGAGATGAAGTAAGCTGCCTCCCCTGCTTTCCGGCTCCTTTGGCCACGGGAGTTATTTACAGGCGGACAGCGGCTGCGCGCTTGCGCCGGGCCGAGCCCACAGGCGCGGGAGGCTGGCCACGCGTGGCTCTCAAACCCTCGGGCATTTGGTTTGGAAGAGTCACCCCACCCACCCGCCCGAATTCCCTTCCCTGCCTTCCTTCCGCAGAATAAATTAATTGTTCACTTCCTCCTCCGCAGATCCCTTGGCGGGGCGGTTCTGTTTGGTGGCGGGTGGGCAGGAGGCAGCCAGGCCCTGTCGAGGCTGGTCCAGAGCGGCCAGCGGCGCCCCCTTTCCTAGGCTTTCTGGAATTCAGTTCAATGAGGGTAGGAACGTGGTGCCCCCTTCCCCCGCCTTCCCCGGGGATCTGCTTAATCTTTGGCATTAGCTCTCAGGTTTCAATCAGCGTTGCAAAGACATCCATCCAATGAATGGTTTTCCAGAAGTAAACCTATTTAGGTCTCAGAAAAGTAGCACACTCATACTTGAATGTTTAGCCAGAAGTGAGAACTTCTGGAAAAATCGTAAGCCGAAATTACTTGCCCACCCACCGCTTTGTCCGCCCACCAGGCCTGTGGCTGGTGAAAGGTAGCCAATGAGGGAAGCCTCGGTAGACTGGGTCTATTTTAAATTATATTCTACACTGGCTGCAGTGGTGGATGTCTAATAGTTCTGCGCTTATAAGGATGGTCTTTTGGCAAGTTTTAGGAGCACCTGGGATAAAAACTGCTCGGTGTCGGGCATGAAGAGAGCTCATTTTTAGGCAGTGTTTTGTGTAACTTTTTTTGAGGTGCGTAACTGATCAGCAGATAAGCTACTCCAGGCAGACCTTCGAGTTATTTTTATCCAAAGAGTAGAAGTTCCTAAGTTACCCTTACAGTCAGGTGGTGTTAGGCTGTTTAAAAGGGGGAAGCAAGAGGCACCTCTGGTCATCTGTGACCTAGCCACCTCTCACTTTATTGCTGGAATATGAACAAGGCAACATGTCATTGCTCGCTGCTGAACTTCACCGTGGGTTCTGTGAGGCCCTAACCCCACGGACAGAGCTGGAAGTCAGGTTTTGCTTCTTGTTGCCCTGAGCTGGGAGCCAGGTGGCTATTTGTCTAAGAGAGCTCTTAACCACCATTGCCTCTCAAGAGTATTTTCGCAACCATGACCTGGGTTTTTTTGTTTGTTTGTTTGTTTGTTTTTGGCTGGGCATAAAAATAAGGTGGATGATCCCCGTTTTACAGCTGGAGAAAAGGCCCTGAGCAGTCAAGTGAAAGGCACCAGCCTACTTCCATATTCTTCGGGCTGGATTATAAACTCCCTGTGGGCTGAGGTGGGGGCGTCTTGAACCACCTCAACATTGTATTATGTCTTATATGTTTTTTCATCAGTATGACTGGGAGGTCACCAGTCTGTCGATGAGCTGCTCCTTGGCTTTTTTTTTTTTTTTTTTTTTTCCCTGTTGAGAGATGTTGATTGGTTTTGCAGCAGTTTCAAGATGCCAGCAGAAGTCCCTTGCTTGTGATGCTGTGGGTTGAGTAATGGTAGGGGCGAACATTTCTCAGGTGCTTCCTGTGTGCCAAGCATTGTGCGGAGTGCTTTGTATGGACTGGCTGTCTGTGCTTCTTATTGGCTTGTTTCCCCAACTCTGTGGTTGAGGTCAGGAGAGGTGAAATAGCTTGTGTGAGGTCACACAGCTACTACTAAGGGGCAGAACAAGGATTCAGAAGCCTCCAGGTTTTAACAGAGCAGCTCAGGCTAAAACACGGTGTCTTCATGACGTCAGAAGGAGGGTGAGTGAATCACTGTCAGAGAGGACGTGTGAGGCCGAGGCCGTTCACAGCACTTGGTGTTCAGGGCAGCCTGACACCAGGGAGCAGAGCGGCTGCCCAGCTTGGATAGCTTATGTGAGTGTTTAGACCACTGTCATTCCAGTCTTCTAAGGGAGGAGAATCCGTGTCCACACTGAAACAGTGTTTTACATTTGCCATCTGGGGTTGTAGTCACACATTTTACAGGTGGGGGGAAGTAAATGCTGGAGCCAGACTGCCTGTATTTAAATCCTCTAAGATGCCCAACTGTCAGTAAGTGATTTTCTCTCTCTCCACCTTAGTTTCCTGTCGACCCATTCTAAAAATGGGGACCATGATCGGACCTACCTCATAGATTGTGGCGAGGATTAAGTGGCATGATGCGTGTGAAGCTCTTAGCCCAAAATCTGGCATATAGTTAAATACTCTATAAATGTGTCTTTTATTATTACTAGTGTCCTTACAAGTAGTGAGCTGCTGCTAATGTGTGCTCTGTCACAGTGCTTGTAGTCACTTTTAGAGACTTATTCCTTTGTGCCATTATTCACATGCAGATAGCTTATAACAGGTGACAATAGTCTTGAGTAAATGAGATTTATTTGTTGATTCAGCACATGTTTAGAGTGCACCTTCTGTGTGCCAGGCCCTGTTTTGGATCCTGGAGATAGTGAACGAAACACAAAACCCCCTGTCCTTACTGTCACATTCCTGAGGGGAGGGGTGACAGACAATAAAGTAAATACACGTATCACATGCAGTGTATTAGAAAGTGATCTGTACTATGCAGGTGAGATTGGGGTGGAGGGTTTACAGTTTTACACAGAGTCGGCTGAGAAAGCGTCGCCGAGAAGGTGACATTTCAGCAAAGAATTGAAGTTACTGAGGGAGTGAACCACGTGGACATCTGCAGGGAGAAGTAGGTCAGGCAGAGAGAACAGCAAGTACAAAGGCCCTGGGGCAGGAGGATGGGTGGCTGGAGCCCAGAGAGGGGCAGAGTGGCAACTGGAGAAAAGATCAAAGCGGTGATAAGTGGGAGGCCAGAAGGTGTAGCCCCTGGAGACCACCGAAAAGAAGAGTGACACGGTCAGACCGATGCTATGAGCAGATCACCCTGACTGCTGTGTTTAGGCAGTGATAGAAATGGGAGGCCAGTTGGGTGGTCCGTTTGGTAGTCCAGACAGGTGATGGTGGCTCGGACCAGGGTGGAGCAGTGGAAGGTGGTGAGACATAGTTGTGCTCTGGATAAATGTTGGTGATAGAAACTATAGGATTTGCTGACAGATTGGATGACCCTGATGGGGAAGATGAGAGCTGCATTTGGAGCATTTGGGAGATAAGACAGTTCAGTTTTGAATGTGGTAAGTCTTGGAGACATCCAACTCTTGGTGCCAGAGCAGCAGTTGATTGTGGGAGGCTGGCATTTAGGGGGAGAAAGTCCAGGCTGGAAATCACGGCCTGGGGTAGAGGCAGTTGTGTGCTGGTCAATGTTTAACAGCCTCTGAAAAGGGTGGCAGTTGGGGGTGGAGAGCGTGATTGATACTGTTTGCTGACATCCGCTGGGTACATGTTCCCACACTGGCCAGCTTCAAGCACACCGTAACAGAATACCCTCACCTTGCAGATAAAATAGGTGTAAATCATGTTAGGAGCATAGATAACAGTCAGATGTAGTAGAGTAATAAGGAAGTGTTGGGTTTTGAGTGTTTCATGCCTTTGTCTTTAATATAATGTACTTGGTTGCAGATTTGTGTAATTCTGTTTTTCACAATGGCTATGTTTGTCAACTGGCTTGACAAATTCCTGAAACTTCAGCAGTTGAATCTGGTATGCAGCCCCGCATGCGGTGGCTCCAGCACGCGATTTGGGTCCCAGGGACCCAGGTTGGATACCTGATGAGATGTTGGGAAAAGGGATTCTCTGAGATTAGAGAGGGAAAAGGCGTCAGAGCCGACCTTGTGAGTTCTGTCCCTTGTCCAGCCCTGAGGGGGACACATGCATGTCGCAGCTTGTGATGAGGGGTCCGACTGGCACCTGTGTGGGGGTGTTTGTCCAGAGGGCCCGGAACACAGAGGAAGGGGTGCAGAGCACACATTTGAGTTGGCGATGGTGGAGGGGCTGGGCCCATCCTCTTGTCCTTTAGCTAAGAAAGATCTTCAGTTCCAATTCTTGTTTTACTCCCACACAGTCTTTAAAAAATTCCACATTCATGGGCTGTGATTTGGAGAAAATCCCCCTTCTTCCTGCGTGGCAGACCGAAGATGGAGGTCAGAGGTGTTGACGTGGCATTGGGAAAGGGAACAGAGCAGCAGCCGCCACTGACACCTATCTCCCAACCGCTTCCTCCTGCCCCTTATCTGCCAGGACTGGAGGATCCAGCTGCAGCCTCCCAGGGTTTACCAGAAGCCAGCTCTGCCGCTGGAGTGCCTGCCCGAGCTGGGCTGGGTCCTGGGCAGACACGGCTGCCTGGGAGCACCCCACATCTGCCTCTCACTTGGGCAGAAGCAGACTGGAACCCCAGTTCTGACCCACACCTTCTGGCTGGCCACGTCAGAGCTCACAGCTTGGGGGATGGTTGCAGAGCCTTCCTTTAAAAGGTGAGTCTCCCAGGATGCCAGCTGGGAACCCCTTGCCCTGGTGTTAGGGACAGCAAGAGGTGCCCTGGACTGTGGACAGGTGCCCGGTCAGTCCCGACTCTGAGATGAGCCCGTACCCCCGGAGGATGGAAGGTGTCCCTGGCACCACACTTTACAGCATCATGTGTTTCTTGAATAATAATTGTAAATGAAATTGCATCCTACACACACTTAAGTTAGAGCTTCAGAGAGTTTGGTCTTAACTTCTGAGTGGTGCTCAGTTATCAGCTTTGTGCTTCATACTTCAGTCCTGCATTCCCCGTTCCTGCTGCGTTGGCCTGAGGCTGCAAGCACTAAGCTGCCTCTAAGCTGCCTTTATAGAAAGGCGGTGGCCATCTCCCTAATAACAGAGAGGTCGTCTCCTTTCCTTGGAAAACAGAGTTTAGGGGCAGGAAAGTGCTGTAGAGTTCCTTTAGCTCCTCACAGATGGGGAAACAGGCCTAGCAGGGTACGTGCACGTCCAAGGCTACGTGGTATTTAGATTCTTCTGGAAAAGAATCACCACCTGTTCCAATCCGCAGTCCAATAATACACTGTCCCCCTGTCCCAGAGCGGCTCAAACTTTGCACTAAGCATTTTCTTATTTATTAATTAAAAATAGAAGCGACTCACAGCAGGGTCAGCCGTTGGAACGCCACTTTCGTGTTTTGGGGACTAACTTCAAGTGTGTCATTTTAGATGTATTTCACGGCCCGTTCCCCTCCGAGCAGGCGGGGAGGCAGGAGGAAGCGCTTGCCTCGCAGCCCCGGAGCAGTTTAGGCCCCAGGTGGGTGTGGAGCCATCGGGTTTCTCTGTACCTCACCTCTGCGCCAGGGCCTGGGCCTCTCTGAGCCTGTTTCTTCCCTGTGGGGCAGCGGGGAGGGTACCCGCCGTCTTCCTCCTCTCCGGGTGTGAGACCAGCCCAGGGAGTGTTCTGGTGTCCATGCGCCGACTGCTTGGTCAACGTTAGGCATTACCATCAGGCTCACGATAGTCAGCAACCGGTTTTTGCAGGGGGTTAGGTGAATCTAAACCATCGGAGGCTGCTTTGAAATTCCCATGTTTGCACCCACGCTGGACCTGCTGAATCAGAGGTTCGTTGCCTTGGTGAAGGGAGCAGGAGGCCAGGGGTGTGTATTTTGAAAAACCCTCCGGTTGAATCTGATGCTCCCCTGTGGGGAGCGCCCCTGCCCAAGACTTCGCTGCTCAGTGTGCTCTTTGGGCCTGCTTTCAGCATTAGGCCCCTCCCCAGACCCTCTGCAGCAGAATCTACATTTTAAAAAGATCCCCGAGAGATTCATAAGCACATTAAAGTTCCAGAAACCCTGTTAAGGTTTAAAAAAAACATGGTAGAAGAAAACCAAACACACAGACACTGTACCCCCGCCCCCCCGCCCCCCCACCCTACTCGTTCAGGAGAGAGCTGTTCCCTGGTTGTTTAGCAAGCAGTCAGCAGCTGTGTTGCAATGACTGGTATTTCTGATTTGCATTTGTTTAAAGGAGTGCTGGGGGTGTAGGCAAGAGATAAGGGAGGCTAACCTGAGAACTGGGAACTCGGAATGGGGCTGGTCAGGGAAGACTGCAGCCAGCCTCCAGAGTCAGAACAGAATTAAATTGAGGCCTGGGGGTCAAATCAGGCCCGGCAGCCGTCTGTCAGGCCTTCTGCAGTCTTCTGGGGTGGGGGTAGAGGTGCTGGCCCTCGGGGCTCCCTCACCTGCCCACCCAGGCACATCCAGAGCCCTGGCCACTGATGTCCGCTCAGGAGCTCTGAAACGCAGCTTGCCAGCTGGCGGCTCCTCCTCCAGGCTGTTCTCTGGGCTTCAGATTTCTCACTGCCTCTTCCCACACTGACCTTGCAGTGTTTCCTTCCCTCCAGACAGGGGTAGTTGCCAGTTGAGAAGGAAATGCTTGAAGGGCCAAGGACAGAGATTGGAAAGCAGGAGAAGAAAGTGGAATGGTCCTGTGGTCCACCTGTGGACTTGGGAGTGAGTGCAGGCAGGGAGGGCGGAAGAGGAAGGCTGGGAGGCCGCCCTTGTGGTCCCTTGGTCCTTCACTTAAAGCTCCAATAACAAGAAGTGTCTGGTGTCCTAAAGGTTCTGGTGCAGATGCTGCTGTTGGATCCTCATCTTGGTTTGGCCACTAACTGGGGCCACCTTGAGGATGGATCTCGAGAGGAAGAGGCAAAGGGAGATGTGGGAGGAGGGGGCACATTGTCAGAGTCAGGGCGCAGGTCTGGTCCCTCGACAGAGGGGATGATATAGGGACGTGGGAAGGTCTGCAGGGCCTTTTCTGAATTCCGGCTACCCCTTCAAACCTCAGTTTCCCTGTCTGTGTAACTAGACTGTAGCGTCATTGTTGAGGATTTTGTTAATCTTTTATCTGGTAGAATGTCTGCCATATAATAGGTGCTAAGTCAAGAATCTTAGCTCCTTCTTCACCGCTGCCACACCCCAAGCTGGGCTCCAGCCACCCCCCTCAATGTCTGAGAGCCGCGCTGCTTTCTTCCTCACTTCCTTCTGCCTTTCCTTTGAAGCACCGGCCTTGGTGGGAAATCAGAGAATGAGAGTGCCATGGAGTAAGACTTGAGCACATCTAGCCCTCCAGGCCTGGTCAGAGCAGAAGGCCAGAGAAAGTAAGCCCCCAGTGCGTTTGTGACAGGTCCGAGGCCTCTCGCCTTCCCTACATGTCAGCTGCTTCAAATTAGGCTGAAAACTAGCCAGGAGGCTGGGCTAACCTCGGGGAGGCCGCAGTGTGCACTTGCTGTCGGTTAACCCGGGAGCCAGGACCCTGGTCCTGCCTGCTCCCCCGCTGTCTCGCCGCGGGACCGTCACCTGCCTGAGTCTCAGCTTGTCTGTCTGCACGAGGGGGCTGTGATGGTACCCCTCCACTGGTTCTTTTTAGGGTTCCTGTCTGCACTCAGATCTAGTGCACAAACGTGCTTAGTTCTGTGTTTGGCACGTGCTGGCATTCAGTGTTTGCTGCTGTTATTAATATCCCATAATGATAGCTGCCACTCATACAGTGCTTAGTTGGTGGTAGGCACTGTCCTGAGCAGGTTATAAATATTAACTCAGTTTATCTGTATAACAACCGTCTGGTATAGGTACCGCTAATACCCCCATTTACAATGAGGAAACCAAGGTATAGAGAGGTTAAATAATTGTTCAGGGTAAGGGTTGAGCTGGGATTCAAACTCTGCCAGTTGGTTCCAGGGTCCGCATTTTTAATCACCATGCTGTGGCAGCGATTGGCAGTCATTTCGTGCCTGGAGCCCAGTAGACACGGGAAGAGCAGAGAGAGAAGTGAAGGGTGATGATGTCTTCTCACAGGTCCAGCTGTCATCCAGGATCAAGGCCGGCTGCTCCGATGGTCCCTGCAGCCTGTGCTCGTGGACAAGTCTGGCCCTGGTGGTGAGGTGTACAGCCCCAGCCGCACGGCAGTGCGTGGGGCCTCCCTAGGGATTGATGCCGCCTTCCCAGGCTCCTGCAGCAAAACAGTCCACCTCTAGCAAGTGGCGTAGCCCCTGCTCACGGGCAGGCTCCCGACCCACTGGCTTCTTGGCACAGAAGCCAGCCAAGCTGCTGAGGAGGGAGAGGGAAGCTGTGGGACTATAACATTTTCCTGAGGAACAAGCAGCTGATTCTTGCCAGGCAGGAAATGTTTGATCACCTAGAAGTGCGTTTCCCGCACATTGCATCACCTGAGCCATGTCTGACCCTTCCTTGTTCCTGGTCTGTCTTTCCCAGGTACCCCAGGCACGCTGGTGTTTGGAAGATGCTCACAGCGTCAGTGTGTGTGGCCCTGCTGGCCTGCCTGCACGCCCAGGAGCTCCGGGGACACATCTCTGTAATCCTGCTGGGAGCAACTGGGGACCTGGCCAGAAAATACCTATGGCAGGGGCTGTTCCAGCTGTACCTGGATGAGGCCGGGAAGGGCCACAGTTTTCGCTTCCACGGGGCTGCTCTGACGACCACCGAGCAGGGCCAGGAGGTCATAGCCAAAGTCCTGGAGTCCCTGTCCTGCCCCAGGGACACGGCTCCCGCTCGCTGTGCTGAACTCAAGGATCAGTTCCAGCAGCTGAGCGAGTACCGCCGCCTGAAGACTGCAGAGGACTACCTGGCCCTGAGCAAGGACATCGAGGCGTGGGTCCAGCGCGAAGGCCTCCGGGAGGCGGGCAGGGTTTTCTACTTCTCCGTGCCGCCCTTCGCCTACGCAGACATTGCCCGCAACATCAACAGCAGCTGCCGTCCTGGCCCGGGCGCCTGGCTGCGCGTTGCCCTCGAGAAGCCCTTTGGCCATGACCACCGCTCGGCCCAGCAGCTGGCCACAGAACTCGGGAGCTTTTTCCAGGAGGATGAGATGTACCGGGTGGACCATTACCTGGGCAAGCAGGTGAGCCTCGGCCGGGAGCCTGCCAGGGTGGAGTGCTCTGGGGCCACACCACTAGTGGTGGAATTGCGCCCGAAGGCGTTGTGAAGTCTGAGCTCCCACGGTCACCTGGCCGATGGGCAGGAGGTGAGAGGATGGAGGAACAGCGGTGCGGGGCAAGGGCAGGCCTGCTTGGCCCCGTCCACGTGTCCAGCCGCCTGTTCTTTTGTGTGTCCTACCCTCTTGTTTCCCAGCCAGGGTCTGGGCTCCGATTTCTCAGCATTGCCCTGCATTCTCTACAGAGGTGGCCCCAAGACTCTGGTGCCTGGACCTGGCTTCCAGCTGGGCACGCTGTGGGAATTAAGAGTTAACCACCTTTTTCGACACCCACCTGTCTTTTTTCAGTACCTTTTTCTTCCTGAGTTCTGTTTTGAGCCGGAAGGCTGGTAACAAGATCTTAAAATGGAATGGGGACCATGCGCCCATGCTTCTCATCCAGGCCTGTGGCAGAGCGTGGGGCTGGCCTCCTGGGTGGTGCTAGTCAGCTGGCCAGTTCACTCTGAGCATGCCTTCAGGGCTCCTTCAGGACATCTTCCCAGAAATCACAGCAAAGAATACATCGACTCCTGTGTTCTCTGGTACTGACCAGGACGTGGGCCCCTGGCCACTTGGGGGGCACCACATAGCCGTCTGGGGCTGAGGCATTGCCCTCCGTCCAGCCCTGTTTGGAGTTGCAGTGTTTCAAAGACACGTCCTCAAACCAGTGTCCCTCCTGGTAGGTTTTCACTTGTTTACGGGAAAATGACAAAAAACAAACAAAAAAAACCCCTGAATATATTCAATTTGAAGCTTTTTTCCCTCCATTTTCAGTATTAAAATATCTTTTATTAAAAGTCAATGTTAATAGAAGATAGAGAACTTTAAATATTTTCTTTCTTGGCAAAATAAAAAGCAGGTAACCCTGTGGAGGTCCCTGAAAGGTTTTTGAAGTCCTTATGGGCTGTGAAGCCCTGACGTCCTGGGACTATTGCTCCAGAGAGTGTCTTCTCTGAGCAGGGGATGGAGAGGGTGGGGCCCTTCCGTGGAGTCAGGATCCCCTCTTTGTTCTGAGAGGAGCCCGCAGCACAATCAGTCTCTTTCCCTGGCAGGTGGTGGCCCAGATCCTGCCTTTCCGAGACCAGAACCGCGAGGCCCTGGACGGCCTCTGGAGCCGGCACCACGTGGATCGGGTGGAGATCATCATGAAAGAGACCGTGGATGCAGGAGGTGCGCGAGGGTCACATCTGTGATGAGGCGTCGGGCCCCGCGGGGCTGGAGGGTCTGCCCGGCCCCCGCGCCTCGGCCAGTACTTCTCAGAGAGAGATTTTGCTGGTGTGTGGTCTCCCTCCAGGGCCTGCCACGTGCCCAGCCTTGGACTGTGCTGCACCCCAGGGTGCCTGCAGGCAAGCCCTGTGCAGTCATTGCTGCCCTTGGGAGTGTGTGGGCCGGTGACGTGAACTTGGCCTGGACACTGAAACAGCGGGCTGGCAGTAAACCCTGGAAGTTAGGCTGCCTTTGATGTGAGCATGGGGGAGGCTGTCAGGCTGCACGAGGGTTCCCTCTGCCTTCTCTCCTCCTCACCTCCCGTCCCTCCCGCCCGCTCATTCTCAGCTCAGTGGTCACTTTCTCGGGGAGCCTCTGCTGACTGTCCTGACAAAGCCCATGCCCGCTGCATTCTCAGTGCACACGTACCTCCCTTCCCTGCCCCTCCTCAGTCTTTGCCTCATCTCATCCCCGGCCAGTCTGTCTCTCCCACTACACCAGGGGCTCCAGGCTGCCTCCTCGCTGGCACCTGGCACCGCCTCGGAAGTGCTGACCAAACACCGCGTGAGTGAGCGGCATTGACCTGGGAGTCGGGACACCTGGGTGTCAGGCCCGTCTCTGCCTTCACCCGGTGACCTCAGCATGTCACATCCCTCGTCTGAAATGAGTGGCTTGTCTACACAGCTGACAGCCCCCCTTTGAGCTGTAGCATTCTGTGAATTCATCACATCTTTTGAGCATTGACTGTGTATTCAAAGCATCAGTTCTTAGCCCCAATAATAAAGGCTGATTCTTATTGTGTCCTCGTGCCCCCAGTAGCCGAGTGAGATGGGCTCTATTATTAGCCTCCACCTACAGATGAGGTTTGGTGACGAGCCCAAGGTCACGGCAGGAAGTGGTGGGGCCGGTCCTGGTCCAGGCAGTCTGGCTTCAACACCAGGCTCTGTGCCACTGCAGCTAGCTCATCCCCGCGACTGCTTTCTGCAGCCCGAGCAGGAGTGCCCGAGGCCACCATCCCCACCCCACAGTGGGTGCCTGGGCGGGGGGGGCCCCCGACCCCGCAGGCCCGGGTTGGGGGCCGGGAGGTCTGTCTTGTCTTTGTCTTTTCCTCTTTTCCTTCTCTCCCCCTTGGTTACTCTTCAGCTTTCTTCTCTTTCCTCTTTGAATGTGTGTTTAGTGTTGGAAGCTCTGGGTGAGATGAGGTGATAGGTGTGAGACCCAGCCTCTGTCCCATAATACCTCACAGATTCTTGGGGGACATAATATGTTAGGACAAACTCCAGAACCAATGATGGAAGCAGGTGGTGCTGTGGGAGGCCAGGGAGGGGAGGCGTGGTGGGCGGGGCGGTCAGGCATGAGCTGGGCTTCTGAGGGCATCGCTGTCTCCAGTCTGGACCCCACGTTAGAAGAGAGGTCCTCTCCCTACTGCAGTGAACCTCCGTGGGTCTTGGGGACCCTCCCCAAGCCTTCCGAAATTCCCCTTCTGTCCTCAGCAAGGGCTCAGGCCCCAGTTTGCTCCTGTGCCTGTGTGTGTCAGGTGTCCTGGCGGGAGTGAATGCTGGGCCCTGCCCTTGCTGCGTTCGCAGAGAGATGTGCTGCAGATCTGGCACTGAGAGCGTGGGGCGGAACAGGAGGACGCCGCTGCCACCCCTGCTGCGGGCCAGGCTTGGGGGCCAGCGCCTCTCTGCCTGGACTTGACACCGGGTCTCCTCCCTGCCCCATTTCTGGCAGCTCCCTCCTGGGCCCTCCCTAGGTTGGGGAGGAGCTGTGATGTCTGGAGTTACCGGTTGGCATTGTTGCCTCTTAACTCTTCCAACCCTGCCACCCCGTCCTTCTTGGTGTCTTATGTCATTTTGGGGCTTTTGTAAGATCCCTGTGGAGCCCGGGGCTTGGCAAACTGCTGGCCTTCTTATGTTTTGGGTGTTGGAGAAAGGAAAATGGAAGGCAAGACAGAAAGGCGGGCGCAGGCCTGGGCAGCCTGTCTGGCAAGGCAAGCCTGTGGCAGGGAGGATCTCGGGTTTGAACTGCAACACAACAACTGAGGTCCGGGAGGGAGGGCGGGCGCCGTGGCTCTGCCTTCAGGGCGCTGTGCAGGCCCAAAGCGCGGGGCCCCGTTGCCTTCAGGGGGTGGGCTCCGAGCAGTGGGCCTCACTGCTGCCAGGCCCAGAGGCAGAGAGGCCCAAAGCAGGGCAGGCAGCTGGGACCCACTGGCCCAACGGACTTGCAACCAGTAAGGATGCGGCCAGAGGGGGCTAGTTCAGCCCACTGCCCTTGTCAGAGGTGGCCAGCAGGGCTGCAGCTGTCCTGGGCGTTGGGTGTCCCTGGCTGGCCCTTGACTGCTAGTCGCCTGCACAGGCCCTAACAGGGCCTGATGAGCGACCTCCTGCTCCTCTGCTCACTGGTGAGTTCTCCTTCCCCCTCTCTCTCCCCCTCTCTTTCTCTCTCCCCTTCCCTCCCTCTCCTTCCACCTGTCCCTCTCTCCCCTGGGCTTCGGGGACCCAGAAGGACAAGTGCTCCCTGAGTCCCGAGGAAGCGGCCTGGTGCAGCCCTGAGGCCCAGGCACTGACCCTCCCTCTCCCCTCTGGGTCCTGCTTTGGAGCCCATCCCTCAGGGGGCCTGATGGACCCTAGTTCAGGCTGGAGAGGATGGGAGCTGGGACCCTGCGGCCTCCCCACCGTAGCCGTAGCCATAAGCCCTGCGCCCAGCACTTCGGCCTCTGCTGTGCCTTCTCCTGGGATTGGGGGTGGGGAGAAGGCCGGAGGGGAGGCTTCCCTCCCCATGGGAGGTGAGCTTAGTAGACAAGCCGCCCGCCGCGGGACTGGGCACGGCCAGCCGGTGTCCGAGACCCGGTCTGAGGGTTAAGCAGAAGGACAGAGTGTGGCCGCACCCCACCCCCACCCCGGCCGGTCCTTGTCCTGCTGCAGTTGTGCAGACCCCTCAGACTCCAGCAGGGAGGCCCTGAGCCACCCAGCAGTCTCCCGGGCTCTGGGAGGGGAGGGACCGCAGGCCCTGGGACCTTGAGCTTCTGAGCTGCCTCCACCGCCGCCACGCACCTGGGGGGGCAGCTGGCTTCCCCAGCTCCCTCCCTCCCCCGCTGTGTCAGAGGTTTTTTCCTGTTTTCTGCCGCAGCCTCTGGCCCAGAGGAGTTTGCTGCAGTCAGGGCTGCTGCATAGGCAGAAGGGAGAGAGCGTGAGGTGGGAGGAGCAGCCCCAGCGCCCAGCTCCCTCTCAGCCTCATCTGGGATGCCCTTCTGGGGAGTCCCTGACCAGTGAGCCCCTGAGAGTAACTGCCAGCGGTCTCCTGAAGCAGCGCTCCGGGCCACACAGGGCGTGACCTTGGCTAGGCCACTTGGCCTCTGTGTGGAGATGACCTCCGCTGGTCCTCCTCACAGCCACTGGGAAGGGCTGTGCTGAGAGAGAGGCTGGTCGCTCTTGGACTGGGGTTCAGCTGGGCAAGCTGGGAGTGCTGGGATGTGGTCCCAGGTCAGTGGCACCTCAGAGCGCAGGCTTCTAAGCACTACGCCTACAGCCTCGGTCTGCCCGGGCCCCAGCAGTGGGCCTTCCTGCCAGGGTGTGCTCAGGGCAGCCTCTCTGCTGCCCTCGCTTCCCCTCTGGAGACGGGGGGGCGGGGGGGCTCTTATTTTTTATTTATTTTTGGGGGGTGCAGGGAGGAAGGAGGGAAACTTCCTGAGGATGGTGTAGCTGTCCCTGCTTTGGGAGGGTCCTTTTTCTGACATTGGTGTGTATTGACCTCAGAGCTGGAGTGACCATTCAGTGCCTCTCACGGAGGGACCAAGGTGGCCAGAGTCCTCCCAGGTTCACACCAGCTGTCCCGCTCCCAGCCTGGTGTGCAGAAGGGGTTGGAACTGCCCCGCTGCCCTGCCGGGCGTCTCCAAGGTGAGCCCAGGGCAGCTGCCCAGCCTCCTGCCTGGAGAGCACCCCGGCCAGCCCAGGAACCCACTCTCTCCTTGGCCCTCCCCACTTTTTATTTTTGTGGCCCCAGAAGCTACTCTAGAGATCGCAGCTGGCCTTCAGTGATTTTGTTTAACATCTGTGTTTCTGCTGGGAACCTCCCACAATGTGGAGGCAACGGGGAAGGGTTACTGGTCCCAGATCTGAAGGCTGCGATCTTCAGCACCATCTCTATGTAATGATGAAAACCCCTGTTACTTCTGTCTTGGGATTGTTTTAAGGATTAAATCGGATAATATACACGGAAATACTGTACAAATGGAGGTGCTGCCCTCCTTCCAAGTTGGCAAGAAGGGGAAGCAGCAGTGTCCTCCGTCTCTCCCCAGGCTCCACGTGGCCTGTGGGTGACTTGTGTCGGGTTATATAAAGCCCTGTAACTGATCTGCAGTGCTCTCTTATGTCCATTCTTCGCCTAGTATTACCTCTCTCTGTGTATGTACTTAAATTTCCACGTATTGACAGTTTGCATCATCTGTACCTTTTGGTAGCTCTGTATTTCTGTTCCATTCTGTTTGTATCACAGAATGTGAGTTGTCGTATTATTAGACATCTTGGTGGTTTCCACTGTTTTTTGTTTTTTGGCTATTTTAAATAATACTTGGCAAGCTTTAAAAAAAATAAGATTTGATTCACACACCATAAAATTTACCCTTTTTTTAAAAAAAGTGTACAATTCAGGAGTTTTTAACATATTCATAAAGTTGTGCACTCATCTAACTCTAGAACATTTGTGAGTGAGCATTTTTAAAAGTTTTTTTTTTTTTAAGTGTACTTCGAAAGTGGAATGACTAGGCCATAAGGGTAAAGACTGCTTTATAACTGTTACTACATCTTATCAGACTATTTTCCAGAAAATTCGAGACAGCAGCGCCCGTAACTAGTGCGTTCCCACAGCTCTGCCCACGTTGGGTGCTCCTGTCTCCCTAGTGGGTCTGTAGCTGCCCTTTCAGGCGCGTGGGACACAGCCACTCGCGCCTTGCCCGGGCTGCCCCCCCACAAGGTTTCGAAGGGGTGGAGCGATGGGTCCCTGTGCTTGTGGCCTTGAGACGCGGATGAGCTCTGGGTGCGAACAGTTTGGAAGCCAAGTTTGGGGAGCGGGGAGATGTCTTTCTTCCATTGTCCCCTCTGGTTGTGCTTTTTTCTTCTGTCTGTGTTCATATATTGATGGGTTTTTAACCCTCAACTTTCAACCTGGGAAAGGATACTAAGAGTCCTTTATAGATCATTGTCAGGAAGAAAATCAGTGCACAGTAACTGGTAGTAACCAGAAGAAAATCAACTTGGGCGCCGTCAGGACGATCAGCCCCCTGACTGCCTACCATTGTGCGTGGCTGCGTGGCCTCGCCCCCATGAGGGGCCGGCTATGGACCTGATCACTCCAGCTCTGGAAAGACAGCCCACCAGGGGAGGACCCGCAAATGTGTGCCCCTACCCCCACCCCAAAGCTTGAAATTAAGGAATAAAGGAAGCTCTTTTTTACACAGCAGGTAGCAAACCTGTGAATGCTCCTCCCCACACAGTGAGAGAGGATAAAAATAGGAAAAGGGCCACTTAGGGGTTTGCTGAACTAAAGACTAGTAAGCAGATAACACGGCTTTTTAAGACTCTGCTGTGTTCTCTCCATCAAAATTTCTTCTGTTCTCAAAGCTTCAACTATCCTCTTCACAATCTTAAATCTACGCTAATTCGTTGATTCTGACATATTTTTACATATTTTACATATTCTCTGGAAGTTGGGTTTACCATCAATGGGGTGATACAGTTGAATTGACAGCCTGTTTCTTCCTTAGTGGTTATAAAATAATGATGCTTCCACCACCATTGGCATTTTTGATTTGATGGGATCTTGTGTATCTCCAGCATTCATTGCCTTTCCTCGCCCTGGTCTTAACATCTGCAGCTCCCTTTGAGACATTTTCGCTGGATGTGTATGACTCCGTCAGACTCGGCACGTTGTGAACTTAAACCACCATTGCCTCTTTCTCGTCAGACACTGAGACTCTTTCTAACTTCTTTATTTTCAAATGGTAACTGTTCTCTGAGTTGCCCGGCTGGTAGCCTTTCTCTTGCATCCTCTGTAATAATAAAAACACTTACCAGTATTTATTAGTGCTGCCTGCATGGCAGGCACTGTTCCAAGCCCTGTGTCTTTGTTAACTCATTAATCCTCACAGCGGCCCTACAAGGCAGGTCCTGTGACCAGCCCTCTTTTATATGTGACATAGAGCCCCTTGCCTGCGGTCACACTCCATTCAGGTCACAGCTCTGAACTGTCTGTCTTGGGTCCAGCCTGTGTCACCAAACAGTTTTCACTCACCTACTAATGAATTTACTGTCTCTCTGGATTTGCCTGTTCTGGACACTTTGTATAGATCAGATATAGAGTAAGTGACTTTTTGTGTCTGGCCTCTCTCACTCAGCGCAGTGTTTTCAGGGTCCATCCACGTTGGGGAGTGTGTCAGGGCCTCGTTTGTTTTTTATTGCAGAGTAACATTCTGTTGTGTGGATGGGCGTGCCACGTTTTATTACCCATTTATGAGCTGGTGGAAATTTGGGTTGTTTCTCCTCTCGGGCTCTCGTGAAGAATGCTGCCATGAACATTCGTGTACACGTTTCTGGGTGGGCATGTGTTTTCGTTTCTCTTGGGCGTGTGCCTCGGAGTGGAACTGCTGGTGACTGTTTAGCTGGTTGAGGTTGAGAACTTTTAGTAGCTCCTCACACTCCTCAGTCCAGTTTCCAAAGCCCTGTCCATCTGCTGTCGATTTCTGCAATTCCAAATCCCGGATTGGCCACTTCCGCTCCTCACCGCAACTAGGATGTGGCCCGGGGCAGAGTCAGCCCGGACATACATTTCTTTGAGACACACAGCAATTCAAAAAATCTGAATTATTTGTGCATGTGAGATTATACTTAATGATCCAAATTTGTCTATTCTTGTAAAAAATTGCAAGATATGGTCACCGTGGGCCCACACTCCCATGAGGCGCCACCACCTGACTGCAGCTGACACCCTGCCTTGCCCTCCTCACACTCTTCCTGGCCAGGAGGCATTGCAGACCCTGCCCTCTCGCCTAGATTCATCTTTCCCAAGACCCACTTAGCCGGCTGCTTCAATCTCTGTGTCCCCTTCTAGAAGCCGCTGGTCCTCCTGCTGCTCAGCTCCACACTGGGTAGAATGTTTGCTGTGCGGTTGCTTAGATGGGAGTGCGAGGAAGTTAAAAGGGAGCTGTGTTGGTATAAGAAGTGCAGGCTTTGGGGCCAATTGCCTGGGTTCAAATCTCACATTTACCCCTTTACCAGCTGTGTGTCCTTGGGCAAGTCGCCTAACTTCTCTGAACCTCAGTTCCCTAACATTTTAAAACAGGGTAATAGTAGGACCTCCTTACGGATCATTACCATGAGCAGTAAATGGACTCCATCGTTGTCATGGTTAATGTCTTTTCCTTGATGTCTTCTCACTGAGGCCAGGACCCTGCAGGTGCTGGGAGCTCAGACGCTGTTTCTCTGCGGGGGGCCCTCCGGGCACTTCGACTGGCACAGCTGGGCTTCCTGTCCTGCCATTCAGGCTTCAGCCTCCCTGGCCAGAGCTGCACCCTCACGCTCTGGCTGAGGACAAGAGTCGGAGGACGAGGGTGCCTTCCCACGAGCCAGCTGCGGGCCTCGCTTCTCGCACCACGGCACTGGGCCACCACCAGGCCTGGCCTGTCGGGCTGAACTCACGGCAGGTGGTCCCTGCTCACCATGCAGCTGGCCTGAGGGACACGGCCCAGCAGGTCTGAGCCATGAGTCGCTTCTTTTTGTTTGTTTGAATGAAGTGTTGACTAGGTAGAAAAGAATGCCTACAAAATGTGTGTGAAACGTACGGAACTATGATACAACGAACACCAGTGTGCCTGCCAGCCTGTTTTTAACAAGAAGCTTCATTGTCTTCTAGTGTTCCTCCCCAGATCCTATCCCAGTTCCTCTCCTTTTTGGTTCCAAATTTTAGGTAGACTGTTCCTGCGCTTCACTTTGTTGTTTCTCTGATCACCGTTTAGTTTAGAAGACGAAGCACGCTCTGCGTGTCTGAGTGCTGAGTCTGTCTGCCCCTTTACCCTGCTTTCAGGATAACCTCTTCAGCTCTGTCTTCCAATAGCTGATTTTTTTCCCCAGCTACTCCTAATCCATAAAACCCATCCGTTGAATTTCTAATTTCCCATTGCACTTTTTCGTGTATTGAAACTCTGTTTATTCTGGTCATATTATGTCCTATTTTCGAAGTTAATTTTTATCTTTAAAGCAGTTGCGTTTCTTTCGCTCGACGTGGTGCCTTTGGGGTCTGTCTGCGGCAACGTGTGTGCATTTTCTCTGCCGCACGGGGCTCTGTCGCGTGACTGCAGTGCTGTGTCCGGTGCCCCGGCTGCGGCAGTGAGCGGACAGCCCAGTCGTGCTTTGATGGAGCTTCAGGAATAGCTGAGAAGAGAGAGAGAAGCAGGCACCAAGTTAGTCAGGTGAACTTTCCAGGGGGGAGGCCAAGAGTTCAGTAAGGTCTCCTCGAAGCCGAGACCTGAAAGGACGAGCAGGAGATGCTGGGTGAGGGCTGATCCCACGATCCAGGTAGTGCGCGTGGAACCGGATAAGTGAGTGCTGTCCCCGCCGCGACGTCTGGAAGGCCTTTCCTGTGTGTGAGTCTTGGCAAGTTAGCAGAGTATGAACCATGGCACATGTGAGGTGTTGCACATTTGAACTCTAAGCCTTAAGTAGGCCATTCACTTGTATGTGGGCAAGTCACTGATGATCAGGGTTCACACTGAGCTCTGGAGGAGTGGGTGTGATGTCGTGTGTCGTTAACCAGCTCCTGACTCTGCTGGTCCCGTCCGAACCCTGGGCCTCTGAGTCCTCCTCTCATGTGGAACAGGGACAGTCGTGGTCCCCGCCCTGCAGGATCTTGTGGGTGTGACGGGGAGGGGCGCCCAACACCTCAGTACTGTGCCAGGTGCAGGGGGCACCCGTGCCGTCGCTGCCCCGCTCTGTGGTCAGTGTTCTGTGCGCCGCCCTCTTTTCCCCTCTCAGTAACCCTGTCCACCCCCAGCCACCTTGACATCTCCACCTGTCTGTCAGAAGCTTAAGCTCACCTAAAACAGAACTCCTGGTTTCCTCTCCATCAAACTGTCCCTCTCCCAGTCTCCCCATCTCGGCAAACCCCACCACTGCCTGTCTTTGGCTCAGGCCCCAGTTCTAGGAGTTACCTTTGGTTCCCCCTTTCTGCTCGTGCTTACCGCATCTGTCAGCAGGTCCAGTCAGTTCTGGCTCCAGAGAGAACTGTCCACTCCCTGAAGCCCCTTCACTGTCACTGGAGTCCAGGCCCCACCAGCTCTCCTCTGGGCACCTACACAGCCTCCTCCTGGGTCTTGTGCTTCTGCAGCCAGTCTCCCCACAGCAGGCCGGGGATCCATTCCAAATACACGAGTGGTCTTGACATTTCCTGCTTCAAACCTGCCTGTGGCTTCCCCTGCGCTTAGAAATGAGTCCAGCCTCCGCACCTTTGCTGCGGACGCCTGCCCGCCTGTCTGCTCCCTCTTGCGCTCCTCCTTCTGGACACTCTGCAGCCCAGCTCGTCCTGCCTCAAGGCCTTTCCTCTTGAAGCGCCGTCAACCAGAATCCTCTTCCTGGCTTTTTCTGGTCTGCCTCTTCAGGGCTCAGGGGCCTGCCCCGTTACCCTCTGTCACAGGCGCTGTCTATAATGTCTTTATTGACTTTTTCTCCCTCCCATCTTCCCTCCCCACCACTGTAAGCTGTCTGTTGCCCAGCACGTGTGTGCACTTGGTAGTGGGGAGGCAGTTAGGCCCCATTTAAGGACAGGATGCAGAACAGAGACTCAGAAGTCAATATCTCGCCCCGGGCGGTACGTTAGTAAGCAGCCAGGCCCTCCCATGATGCTGCAGCCCCCTGCAGAGCCGGACCAAATGGCTGGTGCCTGGTGTCTGTGGGGACCAGAGCCTTCCCCACGCAGGCTCCTAGGGAGGCCCAGGGGTCTGACACCGTCCCGCAGAACGGGTCTCATTGAAGGGGGGTGGCTCAAGGACGCCCGCCCTGCTTCCTTCTCTTGTGTGCTCTGGCACAGTCACTCTCTGGACTGTGGGGTGTGGGTGCCAGGACAGAAGCACAGTTGTGGCGGGCGTCGTGGGCCTCCAGTCCTCACTACCTCTCCCTGCTCCCCCTGCTCAGGTCGCACCAGCTTCTATGAGGAGTATGGGGTCATCCGAGATGTCCTCCAGAACCACCTGACGGAGATCCTCACGCTGGTGGCCATGGAGCTGCCCCGCAACGTCAGCAGCTCGGAGGCGGTGCTGCAGCACAAGCTCCAGGCCTTCCGGGCCCTGCGGGGCCTGCAGAAGGGCAGCGCGGTCCTGGGCCAGTACCAGGCGTACAGCGAGCAGGTGCGCAGAGAGCTGCAGAAGCCAGACGGCTTTCACAGCCTGACACCAACCTTCGCAGGTGGGCTCCGGGGCTGGGCATGGGCTGCCCCCTCCCCCCAGGCAGAAGCCGCTCTCCAAACCCAGATGCCCTTTGGTGTGGGTTGGAAGGGACTTGAAGGGGGGTTTTCACAAGGGAGCTCAGTGGCAAGTGAAAGGTTCCCCTGCTTCTCTGGCCTTCCACTAGCTTAAAGCAACGGGTCACCTGCTGGCTCTCTCTGGACAGAGGACACCTCTGTGGTGGTCTCAGTTCAGTCCACGTCCACAGGGCTTGTGGAGCTGAGTTCAGACCAAGTTCTGCCTTTGCAGACTTTACATCCAGCCCCAGTGAGGCTGCAGACCAGCCCACCACAGCCAGGGGCACCTCCAGTGGGCAAGCACCATGCCAGTCAGACAGGTGCCCCCCAGGGCCATCCTCTGGATGGTTCCACAGGCTCAGAGCTTTCTGGGGGAGTCTGGCTCCCTAAGACTGCAGATAATAACCCCCACAACCAGAGCAGCAGCTGCTGTCAGGCACGCCATATACACGATCTCATTTAACCCTCACATGCACAGATGCTTCAGGCAGGTATGATTATCAGCCCCATTTAGAGGTGACGGAACATGAGTCTCAGTGAAGTTGCCCAAACTTGCCCAAGGTCTTGCAGAGACAGTAGATGAGAAAGCCAGGTCTGGAACTTGAGTCTGGAGTGAGCTCAGCGTCCAGCTTTTACCCCGTGGCCCCCGCTGTAAGCTTTCTCACCTGCACACCAGTTCCCTACTGGTCTGTGGCTGAGAGCCCCGTCCCCTCCCCTTCTCCCTATATCTGACCTGGCCGCAGTGTGTCCTGAGTGCTCTACAGACAGGAAGGGAGCACCTTTCCATAGGACGTCCCCACCAACAGTCAGGATCTCCACCACCTTGCCTCCACCACGAGACTCGCCTTAGAGTCTCCAGATTGGAACCTCTCAGCCCAGTTCTCCTTTGCCTGGAAGACTGTGGCTCTAAGAGGTGCCTCAAGGGAGGTGGGTGTCCGAGGTGGCCCCAGAGGCCACCGTCTGAGCACTGACTGGGAAGAGAAGATAATGGAAGAGGTGAAAGTTAGGGGGTGAGGCTAGCAAGGCAAGGGATGTTCCCGATGCAGTGTGTGCCCAGAGGAGGGGCTCGGGCAGGAGGAGGCTGGCTGGCAAGAAGGAAAAGAGGGGAAGGCGAGTGGGCTGGGAGGTCCCGGGTTCTCTGTGCTGGAGCATCACCTCCGCTGTCCCCCTGTCACCTCAGGCGTCCTCGTTCACATCGACAACCTTCGCTGGGAGGGCGTTCCTTTCATCCTGATGTCTGGCAAAGCCTTGGATGAGCGAGTGAGCTACGTTAGGATCTTGTTCAAGAACCAGGCGTGCTGTGTCCAGAGCGAGAAGCACTGGGTGCCAGACCAGAGCCGGTGCCTGCCTCAGCAGATCGTCTTCTACATCGGACACGGCGAGCTGGGCAGCCCTGCCGTGCTGGTCAGCCGGAACCTGTTCAGACCCTCCCTGCCATCTTCAAGCTGGCAGGAAGTGGCTGGCCGGCCTGGGCTCCACCTCTTTGGCCGCCCTCTGTCTGATTACTACGCCTACAGCCCCGTGAGGGAGCAAGATGCCTACTCCATCCTCATCTCTCACATCTTCCACCACCGGAAGGACTCCTTCATCACCACGGAGAACTTGCTGGCCTCCTGGGTCTTCTGGACGCCCTTGCTGGACAGCCTGGCCCACGAGGTCCCACGCCTCTACCCAGGAGGAGCTGAGAACGGACGCCTGTTGGACTTTGAGTTCAGCGGCAACAATTTAGCCTTTTCCCAGCAGCCGCTGGAGCAGCTGGTGCCGGGGCCAGGTTCTGGGCCGACACCCAGTGACTTCCAGGTTCTCAGGGCCAAGTACCGAGAGAGCCCACTGATCTCAGCCTGGCCTGAGGAGCTGATCGCCAAGCTGGCCGACGACATCGAGGCCACAGCTGTGCAGGCAGTGCGGCGCTTTGGCAAGTTCCACCTGGCGCTGTCGGGCGGCTCAAGCCCCATAGCCCTGTTCCAGCAGCTGGCCACGGGGCACTATGGCTTCCCCTGGGCCCACACGCACCTGTGGCTGGCAGACGAGCGCTGCGTCCCGCTCTGGGACCCCGAGTCAAACTTCCAGGGCCTGCAGGTGCACCTGCTGCAGCACGTCAGGGTCCCCTACTACAACATCCACCCCATGCCCGTGCACCTGCGCCAGCGGCTCTGCGCCGAGGAGGACCGGGGCGCCCAGGTCTATGCCGAGGAGATCTCCGCCCTGGTGGCCAACAGCAGCTTCGACCTGGTGCTGCTGGGCATGGGCACCGACGGGCACACGGCCTCCCTCTTCCCGCAGTCGCCCACCGGCCTGGACGGTGAGCAGCTGGTAGTGCTGACCAAGAGCCCCTTCAGGCCGTACCAGCGCATGAGCCTCAGCCTGCCCCTCATCAACCGGGCCAGGAAGGTGGCGGTCCTGGTCATGGGCAGGATGAAGCGTGAGATCGCCGTGCTGGTGAGCCGCGTGGGCCACGAGCCCAGGAAGTGGCCCATCTCGGGCGTCCTGCCTGATTCCGGCCAGCTGGTGTGGTACATGGACTACGAAGCATTCCTGGGATGATGGTGCCTTCACCCTTCGCTCACCCCTGTGCATCCCTTCACTGTCCTCTCTCTGCTCCCTCGGTCCTGCCCCCCACCCACACACCTCGGCTCTCTGGGAGCTGATGCCTCAGGGCCAGGCCCCAATCCCAGTCCCTGTGACGGCCCCTGTCTGGTGGTGGTGGGTACACACTGAAACAAGGAAGAAATGTAATCTCTGCTCTCTAGATGCTTCAAATCCAAGTCTGGAGAGAAATGTCCGCCTTAAGAAAAGACCTGCAGCAGTTACACGTGAACATCAACCGGTGCAAAACAAGACGATTTGAAAGCTCCCCACTGGAGGGGGAGTGTGGTGGGCTGCGGTTAATTGGGACGTTTCCCGTGGGCCGGGACCTTGGGGGAAAAGCAGAGCGTTGACCAGCAGGAGCAGGAGCATGGGCATCGCTTTGGGCACAGCACCCTGTGCAGAGTGGGGTGCTGGGAGCTGCCCCAAGACCATGAGCTTTCAGGCCCTCACCTCCATCCATCCCCTTCTTCCCAAGCCTCCGCCATTCAGCCTGCTGTCCTGTGCTCCCCATGGCCACCCCCACCTGCTCTGTGTCTTGGGTTCATTTCTCCTCTGTCCCTACTGTAGAGGTCTTCCCATCCCCTTTCTGTTTCTACACTGTCCCTCAGATGCCCCATTTATGGACAGACGATGACAGTAACGCAGCAGCAAATGCTAGGATGCTAAAATGGACCAGAAATCTTGTGACTTGTTTGCAGCTCCTTTTCTCAGCAGATGAACTTCTCTGATGGGGAAGGCGCTGGCTCCCTCAGCTTCGTGAGGGAGGACCCCTGCCCCACCCCAGCGCTCCCATCTCTAGCCAGCCCTCCACCTGAGACACACCAGACGTGGATGATCAGGCTATTCCAGGCTTCCCTGATTTGAGAGGGTCTCTTGTGTCTCAGTGGACTTCCCAGTGCTTCTGCTCTCAGTGTCCCCTCTTGTTTTACCTGGGAAGATCCAGTTAAGTCTTTGGTGGTGACATCTCATTTGGGGAGAGAGGTGTGACACCAAGTGCCCTAGACCAGCAGGCGCTCTGATCTGACCAGTCAGGAGCCAGGTCTCCTTGGCGGGGCGGCTGCAGCTCATGTTAGCAGGGGCTGCCCACGACCATCTCAGGGACTCGGCTGATTCTCAGCCCGTCCTCCTCACACTACCTCTCGGCGGCATCGACATCCGGTCTGCTGGGCCCTCCTGCCAGCGCTCACTTCACCACTACTGCCTTGCTGAGGACGCGGGAGAACCCAGCAGAGCTTCTCCTCAAGAAATAGGTTGGGTGCTCTGCTCCTGAGAAGCCATGGACCAGTAATACCTGTTTTTCTGAAACCCCCAAGGAGAGAGGGGGTATCTTTGAAATTATTTTTTAAAAAATTCAAAATTCTCAGGATGCACTTAATTTTTATTTCAAATTCCCATGTAGCCATGCCCCCAAGATCCATCAGTAGAGCACAAGACAGGCTTTTCTGGGTGACTGCTTCCCCCGTCTTACAGTCACATTTTGTATCTGATCAGGCAGATACAAAGTGTCAAGGTCACACCAAGGGCTTTCCTGGGTGAGGAGGGGCATCGTGGAATCTGTTTCTTTACTTTTGATTGTTACACTTCCTTCAAGGCTACGGATTTAAAATAATTCTTGCTGTCATCCTAGATGTGTGTGTGTGTGGGAGATGGGTATCTGGGGGGGGGGCTCTGCGTGTTAAAATTCGGCTCCCCCTGGCCTCCAGCGACCAGTCCAGACAGGACATCTCTCTCAATGCCGAGAGAGCTCACCGTGGTGGAACAGAATGCAGTGCCCGGGTCAGGAAGTCTCCTCTGTTTCTGGGGGTCAGCATTTTGGCTCGGATACATCTGGTGGGCCCGCCTGCAGGAGTGGACACGTGGTTGCAGGCCGGGTGCCACCTCTGGCCACGTGGGGGCGCCCTGGCACCATCCCTGCCTTCTGGACATCTGACTGAGGAGGAAATCCCCCTCCTGGCAGGTTCCTCCGTGGTGTTTCCATATTCTACATCCCTGATCTCTTGGTGCTGAGCACTGCCCCCCCACATACTCCCCCAATCTGTTCTTTTGGAACTTCTTCCTCTGCGTTTGCACCACGAGGAGAGGGGGACCGCCACATGCCGGGTGTCACTGTGGGATACGGGCGAGCAGACTCCTGATGTCACTGTTTCTGAGTAATAGTGAGTCACTGCGGCCCTGAGCCTGGCCTGTCCTGTTCTCAGGGGAGCGCCTGGCCTCAAAGAGCACCCGTCATCTGTGGCGAGCGCGTGTAGGGGTAGGGGTGGGGGCAAAAAGAGCGAAGGTTTTCCTTCTGGAATCGAGTGCTTTCTTAAAGTCACACCAGAAAAGTCCATTGGGAGCCACTGTCACGGTTCCTGCTTCCACCCCCTCCCTTTCCCCTTTCCCCTTTCCCCTTTCCCTCCCTTTCCCTGTGTTAGGAAGGAGAGATTCTCTGAACAGGGCCACCTCTGCCAGTGGTTTTCAAGCTTTTTGAACCACGATCCGCAGCAAGAAGCACACTTTACATCATGAGTCAGTGCTCACGTTTGTGAATAAATCTGGGTCTCAAGCAAAAATTTTTTAAAGGAGTTCTCATCCTGAGAATACAGGATATCATCTCTTTTCCTCTTTTTCATTTTTAGAAAATGCTGCTTGTAATCCTCTAAGTTGAGTTGATACATAGTTGGGAAAGTGCAGCTCTATTCTGACTTTACCCTGGTGTATAAATCGAGGCCCCCAAGGTTTGGAAGGGAGCATGCGAGCCCAGCTCACAAGGCTTGTGACTGCGCTGGGACCAGAACCCAGGCATCCGTCTCTGCAGCTTCACGCCTCGGCTGGTCCCAGCTGACTCCACTCCAGCCTCTGCGGTGGGATGCTTGCCTGTTCCATCAGGAGGCAGGGGAGCCAGTGGGTGAAGATTCCCCAACCGGAAGCCTGTGGCTTGTAGGAGCGATGACAATGTGTCCTTTAGTGGGGTGACACGTGCTAGGCTCAGCACTAAGCGTTTTGCACGGCGTGGCCTTTAACTTTTACAACAACCCTGTGAGTAGGTGGCGGGATCTTCAATTACTGGTGATTTTGAAACTGAAACTTGGAGTTGTCTCATGCCAGCAAGCCAGTGGTTTCAAGCCAGGTGTGGAACCCAAAGCTTCATGATTCTAGACATGTGCCCCCAGCCACCCTGCTCCGTCACCTGCCTCCCAGGGCGCCTGGTGCGGCTGCGGTTCCCAGAGTCCAGCTTCCCTGCGCGGACCCCGCGCACGCACTTGTGGGCCTGTGAAAGGCACAGGGCCCCTTCTTTGGGAGGCCGCTTCAAACCCACATCTCTTATTCCCAGGCGCTGTTGCCGTGTGCTGTAGGGAAAGAACTGAGGGACTTTCCAGGTTGCTGTAAGCTGGATTCTGATTTCCATCTGGGTGCAAAGTCTCTGCTAACCACAGGTTAGGAGAGTCTTGTTGCTCTGCCCTGCTTGTTTCTCTGCAAACGCTGCTTCATTCCCACTCCAGCCTCTGGTTCTGGGCACAGTACAAGCCCTGCCGGTGGGCAGTGGTTCCAAGTACTCCCTCGAGGGAGCCCTTCCAGAAGGCACAGTCCCAGACTCCCTGGTCTGCTGCCTCGCTCCCTCCTTTCCTGTTTGTACAGAGGGCAGGGGACAGGGTGACAGAGAAAGGGAGGGAGACACCCCCATAGAACTTTAAAGGATGGTTTCCTCCAGTTAGTTTACAGAAACAGACTTCTTTTTTCAACAGAAATACATGCAACCTCCCAGAAACAGCCTTTGCACCAGCTTTCCCCAGCTCTGTTTTTATTGTAAGCAGACGGGGCCCTGCGGACCTTAGTCTACTGGTTAGACTAGCTGCCAGGCAGCATGTCTATGTCAGAGATTGAACAGGTCACAGGAAAGACCATCAGTGACATGAGGGTGAGGTGGCCATGGTGGCAGCCAACACGATTGGCACCTGCCTGCCACCCAAAAGATAGACCTGAGGTGGGTGGCCTTGCCACTCGAGTGGCCCACTAGGGGCCGGTCCCCAGCGCCCCCCCCCCCAGCCACCTGCTGAGTTGAAGCCCATCTGCGCGGTGTCCTCTCCCCTCGGCCGTCTGCTCCGGGCACCGCAGACCTTGAGGCTACAGCTATGCAGGCGGCCCTTGAGCTGCTTGCTTGGTCCAGGTGAGATTTCCAGGAGGAAGAGGATAGTTCCTCCAGCCTCATCCATGTCTGGCAGCTAGTCTGAGCCCAGGAGGACATCTGGATGGACCGCGCGGTAAGCACGGCCCTGCTGGGGCCACCCCACTCGGAGGCTCCGCGCATCTCAGCTGCAGCTGTGGGTCGCTCCTCTAATAACCTTGCCTGCCCTCCTCCCCTCCCGCTGACCGTCCAGGGGCCGCCCAGGCGTCAGCCTGCCATCTTCCGTTGCCCACTTGGAGGATTGGGTGGGGCACCAGCATGTTCTCTGTGGCCCTTTGCTGCATACCATGTAGTCTCCACAGGCGATGAAAACCTCGCTTCCTGCCCTTCCTGCTCTGGAGCAGGACGCTGCCTCCCGTGTGGATCAGCCATCCTTACTCAGCGTGTCTTCGCCAGAGGAAACCAGCGGGAGCCCAAATCACGTGTCTTCTTGGAAGAGTTGTGATCACAGATGTCCTCCAAGAACGTCCAGGGCCCTTCTCCAGAGGGGTGCTCGCGGCCCCCGGCAGTCAGCAGCTCAAGGTGAGGCCAGAGTGAGAAGCTCTGAAGATCCCTCGGCTCATTACGGAGCAAGGTGCAGGCGTACTGATGCCGTCAGCGCGAGGGGGAAGCAGCAGCAGATTTGAGGAGGCACTTCTGAAATTGTTACAAGTTGGGGAAACGATCTCTCCAGCCTGTTTGCAAAGCAGGCCCCTGGGGCCATGTCTGTGTGTGACCCAAAGATGGGAAAGGACGGGGATTGGATTAATTATGCGTCTTCTGTTCTTTGATTCCAGGATGGTCTTTGTTTAAAACTCTTGCCTTGCTCTCAGGTGTTCTAAAGGAAGTCTGCATCTTTCCTGTCCCTCTCATGTGGGCAGGGGTGAACACATTTTCACTTGCTGAAAGCCACATGGAGTAGATTTGAATGGCTAGTATTAGCTTTGAAAGCAGAAGTGTAAATAGAACTATGTGTCTGCTAGCTTGGCTCCTATTCTGTACCCCACAGGTGTCTAGACGTGTCGGTTATTAAACGGTCTGAGGTACTTAAGTCCAGAAGGAAGGACCCTGGAGTAGCTGGTGATCAGGGGCCCAGTTTGTCTCCCCTTCTCCGAGATGTGACCTGTGCGGTCCGCGCCTCCTGGTCCTTCACTTGGGAGAACGGGGTGAGGGCAGACAGGAGCGGGGCCTCTGCTGGGCCCAGGAGCTGTTGCTGCCCAGGCCTGAGTGAAGGCCTTGCTTCCAGCTGGGAAGCCACTTTGGTACCGTGCTCATTAGCAAGAGACCTAGATAGGGGGTGTGGGCCCTGAACGCAGGACGTGTTGTAGTCTGGCTCACGTCCCTGCGCCTTGTCCCGTGCTGGGAAACTTGGCACTGGATTTCTGTCAAGAGAGCAGAAGAGAGACAGGAAGACTCTTTCTCAGAGGACCGTCTGTTCCCTCACGTGGCGAGGAGACAGTGAGCATGAAACCGCCCCTCTGCCAAGGGCAAGAACGCACCATGCTTTCTTTGCAGAAACTGCCCGCGGTTTTTGTGGAAATGCTGGACACTTAAAACGATGCCTCTAATTATGAGACATACTCAGAACAGAGTTTTTTAAAATGTCTTTTTGTATGTGAAATGTAACATTTATTTTTAAAACAATAAAATTGTTTTGCCAAAATTCATGTTTTCATTCTTTCTCTGGGAGACAGACAGTGTGATGGCTGTCTGTGCTTGGAGGGAGGGACGGAGGGACGTCTGAGCAATCAGCTGCTTTCCGTTTGCTTGAAGGTCCCTGGGCTCCTGGCAGAGGCAGTGGTGGGTACAGTGACTGGATTTCATAGATTCCCAAGCAGTCTGGGGAAAGCTGTCCCCACCCTACACCTTCCTGGCAGCCCAATGGATGGGACAGGGCATCACCCCAGAGGGAGTTAACCGTGGTGTCCAAGCATCTTAGGGAGGAAGCATCTTGGGGAGGGGGCATCGGGGAGAGGGCATCCTGGGGAGGGGGCACCCTGGGGAGGGGGCATCTTTGAAAGCAGCAGAGCCTGATGCTTGTCTTCTCTCATATCCTCTGCCTGCAACCTGTGCCCTATACCTCAGGAACGTAGAGTTTGGGGGGAGTCAAATAAAATTGTGGGACCACTGGGGGTACAGAGATTTGTTTGTTGTTGTCAGCATTGTGCAGGACCCAAGCAGGTCTGGAGGCCTCCCAAGGCGGCCTCCCTCCCATTACCGTGTCCTGCCCTCTGTTGCTGGACATTTAGGTTATTTCTAGCTTTCATCTGTTGGAAGATCATGCTGCAACCAAGGGTATTTAGAAAAGCAAAAAACTTTTCTATTCTTTTAAAATCATGGAAATGTGAGGTTTAAAATGACCCAGTGAATATGAATTGCTTTGTAATCAGGAAACAAACCCAAATATGATAATAATTACAACCAGAATAATACCCAATGGCCTAGGAGGGGAGAATCTGAAGGCAGGAAGAGACTGGAAAGCTCTGGGTCTGGGGAGACAGGAGGGAACCCCGGATCTGCAAGGTCACAGGCTGTGTGGGGTCACGGCACCTGAAGGCTGAGCGAGAAGAGGCTGCAGACCAGAAATCCTCCTTCTCAAGAGTTCTTCAGCCCCTGGTTCTACACTTTGGGTTTCTAAGCCCCTGGATCCCCAGCCACATGTGACTTTGTTCCTGAATTGTGTCCAACACTTGTAATTTTAACCTGGATTCCTTTGGTTGCAAGTGACAGAAACTCAGCTGAAACTAGATCTGAAAGAAGTGCCTGGCTCCTCTCCTGGGAAGGCCCAGGGTGTGAGCGGCTTCGGCACGGCTGGATGCGGGGAGGTCAGCCAGAGTCGCCAGGAAGCTGAGTTAGACGCCCATCTCATCAGGGTTGCAAGATTTAGCCAATAAATCTACAGGATGCACAGGAGAGTCTGAGTTTAAGGTAAGCAACAGTTGCAATTTTAGTAGAAGAGTGTCCCAGGCAACATTTGGGACAGACTAAAACATAATTTGTTGTTTGTCAGAAATGCAAATTTACCTGAATGTCCTGTGTTTAATCTGGCGACCCTGCTGTGCACGCTGACGTTGTTCCTGTCTCATGCACGTGGCTTTTCCTGTGATGGAACGTGGTTGCCAGCAGCTTACAGTGTCTGGATGGCCGGGATGCTCCAGGGAGAGAGGGCCTTGGTTCACAGCTCTGCAGGGGACACCCTGGGGAGGACTTTGTTGGGCCCAGCATGGTGACAGCACCAGGTGGTGCCTAGAAACCCCTCCCTCCCCTTCTTCCCCATCAGCACCCCCCAAATTCTTGAATGTTTTTCAGTCTTTGTGAAGCACTACACAGTTCATGCAGCCTCAAGGCGAGTGCCAAGCTCCCCTTTCTAATCGGATCCCACCCCAAAGCCCCTCTTCATGGGAATTCGGGTAGCTCCCGTTTCTGAACTGATCGCCGGATGGGGCATTTGTCCATCCCCGGGGTGTCTAGATAATCAGGTGGGTCGCTCTCAGAAGGAGAACAAGCTGTGCCCAGATCCACATGGACCCACTACTTTGGCTGAAGGCACGTTGGAGAGTTTCAAACTTCTCACTCTGTGTGTCTCGGTCCTTAGAAATCAGGGCCATCTAGTTAACAGAAATAACAATTTTAGCAGTTGTTATTCCGTGTTCCGGAGAAGGGAACATCCACCCGAAAGTTTTTCTAATCACAAAGCTATTTTAGAAGCATGTCATCCCCAGGAAACCCAAGCCCAGGGCCATGTTTACAACCAGTTTTGCAGGCCATCGGCTCCAACGCCCACCCGTGTTCGGGAGCAAAGTCAGAGAGCGAGGCGGGAGGGAGAGCGCGAGTGGCCTTGTGCTCTGAAGATAAACACGATCGTAGTGCTTTATTTGGCTCCCCCCCAGCAAAGGCTAAAATTACTCCCAGTGCCTCAAAAATTCCAGGGCCACCACAGCCTCTCCAGTCTTAGCCATGGTTTGATTCCTTGCAAATATTATGACTTCATGTGCTGCCATGGAAGGTTTTCACAAAATCCTGAAAGGCAGTGTAGAGGACCAGCAACCACAGAACTGCAGTCGCCCGTCACTTGAAGTTGAACGACTTCCCAAGCTGGTCAAGCCCAGCAGACAGGCTGTGAGCGGCTCCAGGGGCTGCACGCTGGTCACCTGAGGAGGGAAGGTCCCTGGGCTGGACCTCAGGTGACCCGGAGGCAGTTTGGGACCAAGGTCCCTCTGCAGCCTCGATTCCAAGGGTTGTGTCTATGCCGTCTGCCCTCTGCCCCCAACCCTGGGATGGCCACCTGGTAAACTCTTCCACAAATAGGCTCTGTATTTCCTAAAAATGGACACGTGGGGCCAATCCCTTCTCCCCTCCGCAGGCGCCAGGCTCTCCTGTCCTCCCCACTGTGGCCCCCAGAACCCACTCAGCAGCTCCCCTCCATCTGCTCAGCCCAGCCCAGCAGGGAGGCAGCTCTTCTGGGCCGCCTCCTAGGCCCGACCTTCAGAACACCGGGCCTGCCTGGCGGCCGCAACCTGGAGACACTGTGTGACGTGAGGGCAGCAGGGAAGGAGCCCAAAGTGCGTCCTCTAGCTGTCCCTGCAGCCTGTGCCCTGGGGGGACCCGGGCCTTGCTCACTGTCCTGAGGTGGCTAGACACCCCTGGGCCCAGCAGCCCCTGTGCACCAGGCTTTGCGACAGCCTCATTTGTCTACTTGAATATGTGTTTATCCATGTTGAGCCCTGGAGAGAGGAGACCCATCACGGGCCCTGACTCCAGGGACCTGGTGTATTGAGTGGGGGTCTCGACTGTGGCTTTCGCCTTCCCAACACCCTGTCCTCCCTCCCCCTCTCCATGAGGAGGGCAGCAAGGCCCCTCGCCGGCCCCAGAGAGGCCTGCAGAGAGAGGGTGACGTGCAGGTGTCTCCTCCTTGCCCCCCTCTGCAACCTGCTCCGCTCCAGTCTGGGCCCAGGAGGCTGGCCTGCAGGGGCTGCTTCTTGGCCCTTTGCCCCCTGGCTCTAGTTGGATCCTTCAAGGAGACAGCTGTGAGCAGGGTGACTTACCACCCCAGCTGTGGGGGGTCGCCTGGGCTGGCTGTGTCCTTGACGAAAGGTCACAGTGCTTGTGCAGATGGCCTCCCGATGTGTCTCTCTCCCTTGGGGCTCCGGTACTTGTACACCCCACCCCCTCACCAGCCCCGGTTTCCCTAATGGGCCCAGGCCTCTGCAAAGAGCCCCCTTTGCAGCTCTCCTCAAATCAGCCTAGCTGGTATATAGCAACAAGCTGGGACCTGGGCAGATACGCCTTCCCTGGGATTTTTCTACCTGGAGCTGGTGGAAAAGAGTGTTTTTCCTGTGACTCCGAGCTGTCTGTGTTTGCCTGGGAAACAGGCAGCCAAGTCTTCTGTCCCAGAGAAAGAAGCCACTTAGACAAGAGGCACAGAGGGTTCCAACCAGCGCTGCCACCCCCAGGCTTGCTCCCCCCACACCCTCCCAGTTTTGTGAACCAATCCATCCCACCTCTTTTTCTAGCTTAAACTGATTTGAATTGGGTTTTTGTCGCCTGCAGGATTATACAGCGGACAGCCATGAACATCATTCTAACACTCCACTGGAAGTCCAACACTGGAGAACATGATGGAGGACACGGCAGAACACTAAGCCCCACCTGGGGGCCAGGAGGGCTTCCTGGAGGAGAAGGTGCCGAGTCAAGTCCTGAATCATGGGTAGACGTCAGCCAGGAGAGGAGGGTGGGGCCCTGAAGCAGTCTGAATTGGATGGGGGGCAGCGCACACAGTCCTACATTCTGGAGAGGACAGTCCAAGTGGCAGACGTGGGCAGGAGAGGTGAGAGAAACCAGACCCTAGGGCCTTGAAGGCCAGCCAGGGAGCAGGGACGTTATCCTGGGTCAGTCCCAGCCTCCCAAACATCTCAAAAACTTCACTACACAGAGTTGGGGGGACTTGAAGCCATAGAACAAATGAAGCCCCAGCTCCTTGGACAAAATCTGTGCCCCAAGAGTTGAAGGAAAATACGATTTTTATGCTAAAACAAACCTGAAGCAGAAAATGAAATTCCATCCTTTTCAATATAAAACACAAGACTCCAGAGAGACTCTGCTTGAGGTGGGTTAGGGTGGTTTGGGGGAAACCTTGAGCATCACTTTCTGGGTTGTGAGGATGTCTTCAAGAGGTTTGCTAATGGGGGAGAGGTCCAGCCAGGTCTGGCTGTGGTGTGAGGGGTCAGCAAGATGGGGTCAGCCCAACTGCCCACCACGGGATCATCCATCCATGCAATCATTCCAGAAATAACTATGAGTAGAGGTCACTGTGGCCAGTGCTGGGGACACAGCCGTGAACAAAGCAGGCAGGGTACCCCCTTCCATACCAATCTGTGATTTGTCTTTTGACGGAACCCCCCTCCACTAGCCTGGCAAGGGCCAACTACTTGTCTCTGTGGTAAACAGTGGGCGCCCAGTAAGTGCTTATGGGCTGCCTCAGTACCGCTTGGTCAGGTTGTGCTGCCATGTGTTTTGTATCAGCGGAGAGGCCAGCGTTTGCTGGCTCCGCCAGGTCCCCGCTCCAGCTCTGCCCACATGGCGGCTCCCACTCCAGAGGGGCTCCTGCCAAGAGCGATTTCCTTTCAGGCCTGAGTCCTGTCCAAACAGCGAGGGTGCGCGCCTACCCTGTGGCACAGTTTCCGCCCCTTGGTAGGATGCTGGGAACAAGGATGCGGATCCTTGGCGTCTCCGGGATACCTGGGAGGAGTCCGTGCGTTGTAGGGTTAGGAGTTTGGCCCTGGAGGTGGAAGTATCTGGGTTCAAATCCTGGCCCATTTTTACCACTGTGACCTTTGGTCTCCTCCTCTGCTAGCTGGGAGGGTAAGCCTCAATTTGCCGGAAGGAGGCACAGAGCCAGAGTTTCAGCGTGGCCCTTGTTTGGGGAGACCCATGGCCGGGAGGCACGGTCTCCAGGGAGAACAGGTTCGTGTGTCCCCCGCTGAGCCCGCTTATCGGACAGCTGGGGCCCCTCCACGTGCCGGGAACTCTGTCTTATACAAAGTGTGCTCTCAGGTGCTGCCTGCGTCCTGAGAGAACTCGCAGTGGGAGTAGCTGGGCTCCGGGAAAGATGGGGTTCTTGCGGGGTGGGTGAGGTGGTCAGGAAGCAGCCCCACAAGCTGGAGGCTGCCAGTTTGGTGTTCTGGAAGCACTTCCCACTGATGCCACAGGCCCCCCATCCTGAGTGTCTGTGGAGCACCTACTGTGTGCCACGCACTGTGCGTGGTGTTGGACAAGCAGGGCCCAGGACTGGGGCGGACCCTGCCCGGGGCTCCCCGTCCACTGGCGGAGAGACAAGGCCCCAGCAATGGCAGCCTGGCTGGGGCCATGGGAGGCCTGGCGGAAGCGCCTACCCACCCCAGGGGGGCATCACAGGCCTCTCTCCAAGAAGGGAGGCTTCTGCCGGGAGCCAACAAGAGGGGAGGCCCTGCAGGATGCAGGGTCAGCCCCTTCCCGTCTCTGGGCCTCGGTCTCACCATCCACACGTCACGGGCGTTGGGGCTGCCAGACTTGAAGCGTGATTCTCTTCTCAGGCTCTGGCAGCCCTGGTGGGATGTAACCCCCAAGGCCTCCCCAGGGTCCAGGGGACCTACTACTGCTTGTGACCTGGAAGCCCCTGGAAAGCGCAGGGCCTTCTCCGAGCGCTCCCTTAACTGTCAGAATCGTGGCTGTGGAGGCAGGTTTACCAGCAAAGCTGTCTGTCCAGCAGCCGGGTCCAGGAGGGGCCCGCCCAGCCCTCCCTTCTGCACTTGCCTTGCCCACACCCCCAGGCCTCAGCTCCCCGTCCCTGGCAGCATCCAGAGCCCGGAACCCCCTAAAGGGGGACTGAGCTTCCCCTCGGGCCTTGGCTGCAGTCCCTGTGTGCTCGCCAGCAGCACTGGGAGGCAGAGGGCACTTCCACACGTGCACAAGCTATGGAGGCAGCAGAGCACCTCCTTGTAACTGGCCCCGAGGGCACGGAGAGACACGGGCTGACAGTCCCGCAGATGGCCTGGCTTTTGGCATCCGCCGCAGACTGTCTCCCAAATGCGGCTTCCAGACAGAGTTCAGCCCATTCCTGGTACGTGCCAGCCGCCTGGGTGGTCTGGTATCAGAATGAAATCCAGAGGCCAGACGGAACCTGGGTTCAAATTGCCACCAATTTCCTGGAAGTTCCTTGTGGAACTCCAGGCAAACCCACTGGCTGAGTAGGAAAAAAACAGATCCCTCATTTAAAACCAGATGTCAGCATCTGTCCTGAACCAGCTCAGGGAGACGGAAGCTCCCCCCCCAACCACCGCCTTCCCCACTCTCTCCTCCTCCTCCTTCCCCATCCTCACTCTGCGGGCTGGGTCAGTCACCAGCCCGCTGCACGCCAGACGAAGACCCTGTGCAGAGGAAGCCACTTCTTAGCTGGCACCTAAAAATATTGACTTGGGTTTTTTCTTTAAATAGAAAGGAAATTCAACTCACTCCACCCCAGTCCTCCTTCTGGGTTGTGAGTGGGCACCCTGGGGACCTCACCCAGACGTAGCCTCCCCAACAACACTAAGCAGCTTGGCTCCCAGGGGGACAAAGCAAGGACAGGGTGAGGACAGGGAGGGGCTCACCCACTCATGAGGGCGGGTTCCTGGGGCTGAGTGGGAGGGCCTGAATGGCATTTGGCAGACCCAATTTCCCAGAGCATTATCTGTCCAGAGGGGCACTGAGTGTCTCTGTGGCACCTTGAAATCAGAGGAGAAAGATAACCAGACGACTCATAAAATGAGAAGCGGGCAGAGAGGCTCTGATGCTCAGGGCCACCTGGCAAGAGCTCTGCCCCTGGGGCTCTGAGTGCTGCCTCATGGCCCTGCTCCTCCATCTTGGACACAAGGGGAAGAGCTCTCCCAGCGCCTCTGCAGCCGGGACACCTGTCTTGATTCCAAGCCACAGTGGAATATTAGGGAGAGACGCCCGTGCCCAGATTGGACCGTCCTGAGAGAGAAGCAAAGGGAGAGCCATGTGTGGCATTCGCCCCCAGGTTAGAGCACAGACAGGTCTGGATGACACACAGGAAGCTGGCCAGAGGGTTGTCTTGGGGGAGGGAACTGGGAATCCCTTTTGTACTGTTTGAGGCTCCTTTTTGGGGGGATTTGATTTCTATTTTAATCAAAATAATGCATGTAGATAGTTTTCAAAATATCAAAATGCTACAAGAAGAAAAAAAACCCCACCATTTCCAGTCCCACCCCTCCCACGCCCAAATGCTCCACCCAAGAGGTGGCTACTTGCAATCCTTCGGAGCTGTTTCTTCCGTTATTTGCTGCTGTTTTCCTCAATAGCTTGCTCATACTACTGGGTTTGGTTTTTTTTTTCACTTTTGATATTATCCAAATGTTTAAAATCTAAGAAACTACATAGAATAATGGTTAAGATGTTGCTTTTTGAGCCAGGTGGTCTGGTTTCAAACCCAGGTTCTGCCACTTACTAATAGAACAACCATGAACAAGTTTCTTATCTCATCACGCCTCTGTGTCCTTATCTGTAATGTGGGGTAGCGGTACCTGCCCCAGGGGGCTCTGTGAGGGGTAAATGGATTCACACGTGTCCTTTGGTCATGGCACATAATAAACCTCTCAGCAAGTGTCGGCCATCATCAACATCACTATGATTATCGTCTTCCATCTATGAGAGATGCGAATCCACTCTTCTTCCAACTTCATAATACAGTTATATTACCATTTTGATTAAATACACATTTATTGTGTAATGACTATCTAAACATCACTTACAGCTGAGCTGCGTGGGCTACTACAGTCCAATTTCCTTTCTGGTCTATAGGTTTTGTTTTTCCTGTAGTTCATTATTGCCTTGTCTTTTAATTTCTTATCACTAATTCTTCCCACCAAATCCCTGAGGGAACTGTGAGTCTCATTTCAGTACAGTCATCCATCAGTCCTACTTTGGAGCCTACTGGCCTCCTGCTCCAAGCCAGCTTGGCTGCTCACTGAGCAGGCGTCCAGCAGGGACAAGGGCTTATGAGAATGAACACCCAGATCCTGGGTTCTAAACATCCCTCCCCTGCAGTAGCAATCAGGGCTCCTGGGTGAAATGGCTGATTGCAGGGGAAGAAGAAAACGAGCCTGGGGCATCCTGCTGTGTAGGGAAGGGAATGTTCAGAGAGCAGTGGAGACTTGTCCAAAGAACATCACAGAAGTCAATTTGACAGGGGTCCACTGGTTAAAGTAGGCACGATTTGAACTTTTAAATAAATCATGATAGTAATGGATAGTAATCCTTTGAACTAGGAATCCATGCGTCCATATGGATATTAACAAATAAAATGAAAGTCGGATCCGAAATGGAATATTTACACTGTCTCAAAGCACCTACCCATAAAATATGTATTAATTACAAAGGGGAAAAGAGTAACTTGACCATAGAAAAGTCTGGCAGACACTACCTTAATTAAGTGGTCCAAGTTAGTGTCAGCAGTAATGGGATGGATAAAAGTCAAGTGCCACCTGACGGGAGGCAACATGGGGAAGCCAGCGTCACTCTGTGGTCTTCCTACCAAAGAGGCACAACATGAATCTTGTCATGAGGAAGCAGACAGACCCAGACTGAGGGACTCCACAGAATAACTGGCCTGTAGTCATGAGACTTACTTCTAAGGAGCCAGGTCATGAGAGTCGAGGAAAGATTTAGGAACAATTCCAGGTCAAAAGAGGCAAGAGAGATGTAACAGCCAAAGGTGACACATAATTCCAAACTGGGTCCTTCTGTTCTGAAGTCCATTACTGGGACGACTGGCAGAACTTGTGGGGTCTGAGGATTAGAGGGTGCTCACATGCCACAGCGAGGTCCCTGGCATGGATGGAGTGTCACGGTTAGGGAGGAGAGTAGCCTTATTTTGGGAGGCAAGGAGGCGTATCATGTCAGAACTCTCAAGTGATTCAAGAGACAGCAACTCTACACAATTCTTGCCACTTTTCTATCAGTTTCAGATCATTGAAACTCAACAACAAAAATGATGAATAAAGGTAGTGAGTCATGATGGCAGTTATCACACTTTCCCTCTGAGACAGCCACCCACAGATGGTTGAGGCACCACTGGTCTGGGTCCCTGAGCGGGGACAACATGGAGCAGAGATCAACAGGGAGTGTGAACGAGAGTTAAAGGCTCTGAGCTTTGGGGAGCTTGTTATCATAAAAAACCTCGCCTCTCCTGACCGGCTCGGACTCTGTTCAAATGACCACCATCCTCAGCTCCCCACTCACGTTTGAAAGCGAGGCTTAGAAAGGTGATGGACAGGGGGAGGGTATAGCTAAGTGGCAGAGCATGTGCTTAGCATGCACGAGGTCCTGGGTTCAATCCCCAGGACCTCCATTAAAATAAAACTAATTACCTTCTCCCAAATACAAAAAAACATAAACAGAAAGCTGATGGAAACCCAGCATGTATGGGAGATGTTTATCAACCAGTGGAGTCCACTTGTTGGGGGGCCGAGTGTAAGGATCTGTAGGTCTTTGCCCTTGGACAGGTTAGATTCCCCACAAAAGATTACTCTATGGGGCTTGGCCACCAGCGCCCTGGGAGCTGGCCAAGGGGGAGAGGGCAGAGGTCCCAGTTCATCGTGCAGACTTGGGCTTCAACACGTTATTTTCAGTAAGGTGCCTCACTGCCCACACCCTTCCACTCGGCCAGGTGTCTGAGCCCAGCTTCCCCCCAGGGGGGTAGGACGCAGCCTGGCTGCCCCTGGCTGGGAGGGGGTTTGGAATCCCACTCCTTCACCTGCATTTTCAACCAGGCCTCCCCTTCTCACCAGCCTTACACCTGCTTTCGGAGGGAGGGATCTGTACCCCTGCTCTGTGGGGTGCGGGGCCTCCTCTCTGCAGGCACTCCCTCTGCTCCGCCCAGCCCGCCACCACGTGCCCTCCCTGTGACATTTTGTTAACATCCCTCATCAGATACTTTCTCTCCTAACCTCTTTGCCCTCGCGCACTCATACTTGAAAAAACTCATTTCAATAATACATTTTGGGAGGGAGACAGCGAGATATGAGTGTTGGGTCAGCCGTGTTGAGTCAGGAATCCCCTTCTTGGAAAGTTCTGCTCCGGGGACAACAGCTATGTCAGGAATTATCGGAGCGCTCCCACCTGTGGGGGCTCCAGGCCGGGCCCCACACTGAGGGCTTTATGAATGCTGACTCTTCCCGCCTCCCGACACCTGTGATCTCAGGCCAGCAGCGAGGGGAGGGGAGTGTTGTGGGGGAGAAGCATGGGCGTCCCTGAGCGGGCCTCACCGCCTACTGCCCCGCCCTTCCGGGCTGTGCTGGGAAGACCCTGGAGCTGCACCTCAGGGGGAGAACCAACCCTTTGGCTCCCGTATCCCATTGGTTAAAGGTTTGCCCCTGTGGGCGTTAACCACCTGCGCCCCAGGACTGCCCACACGTGGCTGGTCGTCAGGGCCCCAGTCTCCCCCACCTCAGCATCGACTGGGAACCCAAGCAGGCAGGCAGAGTCGTGCCCAGGGGTCACTGCTGCCCACCCCTGGGACCGGAGACAGGGAGGGCAAAGGCAGGGTCTCCTGCAAGCTCACAAGGTGGCCTCTGTCACCATGCGCCCTGCACAGACAGGAGCCCCAGGCCGGAGATCAGATGACTCTCCTGCAGTCGCAGGTGGGCTGCCAGGCAACCCTGGCAGCTGGGTCCCTAAGCACCCTTGGCCACCCTGCTTTCCTGTGAGTTACCTGTGCAGCAGAAATACTAAGATAATAGTAACAGAAATGGCCTCCTTACAGGGGCCTGGGGGCTGAGCTTGGGGCTTCCGCTGGAGGAAGACAGGGGCTCCCCAATGTGACTTCTTTTTTTACATTTTTAATTAAAAATTTTTTTCTTTTTGTTTTCTTATTGTAGTATAGTCAGTTTACACCGTTGTGTCAATTCCTGGTGTTCAGCCCATTGCTTCAGTCATACATATACATACTTACATTCGTTTTCATGTTCTTTTTCATTATAGGTTACTACAAGATATTGAATATGGTTCCCTGGGCTACACAGAAGAAGACTGTTGTTTATCTATTTTATACACAGTAGTTACCAACATGACTTCTGAGCTGGCTTTGGTACCAAGAGAGACCTTACGTTTCTGCACCAGTTTGGGGATTTAAATCTAAAGCTAGTTTTGAGGTCCTAAGCAAGTCATTCCTGGCTGCACGCCTCAGTTTCCTCACCCATCGTGGACTGGGTTCAAGGCCATCCCCCTCTGCCCAGTGCTGAACTTGGAGGATTCTATGCATGAGAGGCTGCCCAGCCAATAATCCAGGCAAAGAGAGAAGCATCAGTCAGCCACCTGCATTCCTCTGGGGAGGGGGACTGCGAGGTAACTTCCAGACACAGGAACATGCAATTCTGTCATCATAAGGAGGGGCGGGGAGAGCAGGGCACTGCTGGGGGCTGGCCGGATGCATGTTCTCTGGAGAAGGGCACCCAGGGCTGACCAACTGGCCAGCTGTGGGCCATAAAGCATCAGCAGGGCCTGTGTAACCAGGGAAGAGACCATAGGAGCTGGGAGGAAAGAGGATGGAGTCCTCCCGCAGGGTCTCCCTCTGTGGCCCCCGCAGTGAAGTTGGGTGCTACCTTTTTGTTCTTTCACAGGAGCTTAACGCTGACCATTGCAGGATCTCCCGGAGAATGGTCAGCACAGGGCAGGCCCAAGGCACGTCAAACTTGCAGAGCATCCAGGACCCTCTTGGAATTCTGCATCCCTGTATTTCCATTTGACTAATCTTGCTCAAGCAAACATATTTAGTCAACAAATATTGATTGAGGATTGCAGGAGAGAAATATTTATTGTCCTCCACCCCAGCCCCTAGAGATGAGTTCTTCCCCATCCCATGACCTGGAGCTCAGACTGGTTTTGGCCAACTGGAAGCGAGTAGACTTGAGACACGAGCAGAGATTGAAATGCGCTTTCACTGCTGGGCTTTCCTCCCCAGCACCTCTGCCACCACCAGGAGAGGAGCTTTCTGGAAATTTCCATTGCCCCTTCTGCTCTGGGATGAATGCATAGAACAGATCTGTGAGCCAAGTTGGGCAGTCTGATAACCCAAAGCAGAGCCTGGTGGACTAGCTGGCCCCCAGCTACCTGGCAGAAATGTGAGCAAGAAGAAATGGTTGTGGCTTGAAGCCACTGTGTTTTGGGGTTGTTTGTTATGCAGCAATGGCTGACTGATACAAGAGCCTACTGTGTGCCAAGGTCTGAAATAAGTAAGAGTAAAGCTGTCTTCTGTGACAAGGGTATAGAGGAAGCGGTACATGGGAGAATGTACAGTGAGAAATAATGATCAGGCAGGAGAAGATGGGAGCTGGGAGCTGGGAGCTGGTACCTGGGGGAGAAGCAAGGGAGGAGGGGAAATCCAGGCAGAGAGGCCTCGGTACAAGAAAGAAGGAGCATAGAACTTGAAGGAGCAGTAGGAGGAAGGTGGGGGGGTGCAGGTGCCACGTGGGGCCAATGGGACAGGGTTAAGGTTAGGGCTAGGGCAGGCAGAAGACAGACCACCTAGAGCCCTGTGGGCACATGAAGAATTCTGACATGCATTTTGCAAATATCACTTCCACTGCTGAGTAGAAATCAGATTGGAGGGGCCACGAATGCCAGCAAGGAGTTGGGAGAGAAGGCGCTGGCAGTCATCCAGGTGAGAGGTGATGATGGCCTGTGTATCCGTTTCCTCGGCTGCGGTAACAAAGTACCACGAATTGAGTGGCTTCAAACAACTAAAACTGATTCTTTCACAGTTCCGAGGCTGGAAGTCCAAGACCAGGATGTCAGCAGGACCACGCTCTCTCCAAAGGCTCCAGGAGAGAATTCTTCCTGGCCTCTTCCAGCTTCAGTGGGTGCTGGCATTCCTTGGCTTGTGGATACATCCGTCCAATCTCTGCCCCTGTCATCACATGACATTCTCCTCTGTGTCCAAATCTCTCTCTTTTCTTACAGGGACATCCATCGTCAGATTAGGGCCCACCCCAACCCAACTTGATGACATCTGTAAGGACCTATTTCCAAATAAGGTCACATTCACAGGTTCCAGGTGGGCAAGAATTGTGGGGACACATTTTCTCACCCAGGACAGTGTGGCACAGAGGGAGGGCAGAGGAGGTGACACAAGGATGGACAGTGTTAGGAGTTACTTAGGGGAAATGAATGAACATGGAGCTGGGTCCGCTGAGGGCCACCCGGTATCCCACTCTGCCGACCCTTCACCTGCCCTCAGAGCCACTGCTTAGTGTCCACTCACGCATTTGTCAGCTGGTCTCTGACTTGCACAGGGCTCCTGTTTGGCTGTTGCTGTGTCTTTGACCCCTTCCAGAGGTTGAGAAACACTTACCCTTCTTTCTCTGCCACTTGGTGCTCCAGACGCCCTGAGTTCACAGGGGTCAATCAGACCCAGCCCAGCATGTAGCGTGAGCTTTTGAGTCACTCTGGGTGCAAGTCTGGGCTCTGCCACTGACTAGCTGAGCAACTCTGGGGGATCGACTTACCACTTCACGTCTCAGTCTCCCCATCGAAAATGTAGATGATCCTAGTACCCACCTTGTGGAAGGGGTGCACGAGACGATACAAGTAAAATGCAGAGCACAGAACCTGGCATATAGTAAGTGGTTAATAAGTGTTAGCTTTAAAAATATCACTATAGCTATGATCATCCTATAGGTTTGGACACCTTCATTCTTTCTTCTTCTGAACTGATCTCTCCTGAAGAGAAATACTCGGGACATCCCCAGTGAGGGAAAAGCCCATCCAGAACCAGCATCACCAATCCCCAGCCAGAAAGTGCCAGGCTTTGTGCAGAAGGGTAAAAGGACTGACGCTCTAAAGGCTTGGAGTTATTTTTCCAGGAGTGAAGCAGAGTGGGAACTGATCCATGTCACTTACCAAATTGGTTCCTCATGGGATCCGTGTTAACCCAGGAAGCTCCCAACACAGAATGGGGCATTCGGCTCACTCCCACTAAATGCTTGCTTAATGAACTTGGCAGCTGACCCTCTGGCTGGAAAATGGGGCATCCTGAGATAAGGACGGAACAGAGAAGCCAGACCTGTGAGTTTGGACTCATTTTCAAGGTGTCTACCAAACACCGCAAACTGCTGTGGGGGACAGGAAGGAGATGAGTCCCAGACTATTGGAGGTCTCTGATCTGGCATTTGAGACAGAAGCATGACCTTTCTAGAATCTTTATGTACTGAGTCTTCAAGTTTGAACTGAGTTCACTTGAATACCTTTCTTTCTAAAGAAAAATAGACCACAGAGCAAATTTACATAAAACAATTCTTTATCATTTGTTACTATCTGAAATGATCTCATTTGCTGTTTATAGTCTGTCTCTCCCACTTAAATAGAAATTCTCTAAGGCCAGGAGCCTGGTCAGTTTTGTTTACTACTCTCTCTCCAGCATGCAGAATAGTGCTGTTCAACGTCTATTCATTCAGTTCCTCAGTATTTAGTAAACAACAACAACAAAAAAGATACTTGGAGGGGTGCTTCACCTGTATTACTTTAATGGAATTTTACTATAATATTGAAGCTGGCCCGTGGGGGGGAAATACACTGAAAAACTGTTGAAAACGTCTGGTGAAGAGTTAAGACAGTCAAGATCACAGCCTGCTCACTTTTATTTCACTGAGAGTGTTTTAGAAGAACTTGGCAATAACTATTGTCACAAGTCAAGGTCATCTCTTTGTCAATTTCTTCTCAAGGTCATGGGAACTCTCCTCAAGGCTGGTTGCCAACCATTGTCTCATTTGAAGTCATGGAAACTTTGCATTATCCTTTTGGACTCATGATTACCAATGTCTGATAGAGCTGCACTGCAATATCGCACTCTGCCAGCAGGTGTCACTGTCTAACAATGATGTGATGTGGAGTGAAAGCCCCAGATATTTAAGGGCAGTCTATGGAAAGAATCTGTGAACTGACTCATGAACGCTTTAAGATCAAAGTTCTGTAAGATAAGGTCCACTGTATTTCAGTTTCACTTCGTGAGATACTTTATGGTATAGCTTGTGTTAGGGGTGCAGAATGGGCCTAAATATTATTCATCTGCTTCAGTATTTTTTTTTCTAGGAAACCTCTTGATATTATTGTCAATAACATCTAAAATGTATCTATCATCCTGACAGTCGTCAAAACCCTCCAAATTTCATTTAACACAACACCTTGAACATGTTGTGCTCAATTAATATTTGTTGAATGAATACTACCCTCCCCACCCCTGCCCCCAAACCCTGGGAAACAGGTAGAGCTATTCTACAGATGAGAAAACTGGGTCCCAGAAAGATTAAGTCACTTGCCCAAGGGCACACAGCTGGTGAATGGCAGAGCTGAGGTTTGCCTTAGGTTTGCTAATCCCAAATTCCTGGCCCATTCACTCCAATCAGCAAAAGGGACTCAGAGATCACAGGAGCCCCTAGGAGATGGGAGCTTGTGAGGGCAGCAGGCTTCTGCTCTAAAGGCTCAAAGGGTGTCTGAGACATCTCTGGACAGACTTCATCATTAGAAAAAGCAGTTGATGCTAATTTGCTATCTAATAGTTCCTCCCCGTCGTTTTCCTGGGACAGATTAGAGAAGTGAGCAAGTTTGGCTATTACAAGTGATGAAATGTGAGTCGGGGTGGGGGTGGAGTGGGGGGGGTGACATCACCAGGAGCCCAGAGCCACAGCCCTCCCTGCTCACCCCTGGGGAGCACACATACTTGGTTTGAGACTTGAGTCAGCCTTCAGATTCCTGGATGGTGTTTATCAGCTGATGTTACAGTACCGCAAGTTTCTGTATCTTTTTAACAAACAATAGTACCAGTGCTGATAGGATGAGCACACACCCCTTTCACACAGCCTGGTCTCCACAGTTGCTCAACACGGCTCCGGGTCTCAGCTTTCCAGCATCGTGCCGCCAACCTGCTCTTGTCCTGGAGGAGAGGAAGGCTCACTCCCCAGGGATTCCTCTGGGAAATTTAGGTCAGCAGAATCTAATTACACCGCTGGATCAGCGCTGAGACGCCAAGATTAATGCTGCAGGAGGGTGGGCTGGGAGTGCTGAGGGCTTCTAACTAGGAAGGGCCTGTTTCAGGGCCCTCATACCAAAGGTGGGGTCTCTGGTCCCAGATGAATAGATCCTACTACTTGAATTACACCTAGTCTGCCCAAGGTACCTACCTGGTAGGTATCCTCCAGGAAAAGGGGCGAGGCCTGGAGGAGTTCCCCTCAGGAAGGCTGACATCATCACGGTCCCAGGTTGTGCGGCTACAGCGTGAGCCTCCAGCCCACCCTTCCAGGACCACTTCCGGTGAGGGGCGTACACATCCTGGGTAACATGCCCACTATGGTTATTCTCGGAGGGAAGGAAATGGAGCACAGAGAGCACAGAGGCGGCCATGCTTTCCAGGGATCAGACTACTCTGGGGGACACCGGGAACTCGGACAGACCTCCTGCCTGCCTGGATGTTTTCACAGTTCTTTCAAGTGTCATTGCATCTTGGGACAACTAATGGTTCTCAAACTGCAAGTGGCCAAGGGAGTCCAGTGCTCTTTTTAAATGCAAAGCACCCCTGGGTGCTAGCAATGGCTGCCCTCCCGCCTGGCCTGGTTCAACATCCTAGACAATTCGAACCAGGAATGTTAACCAAGGCCAGAACGACCACCCAGGCCTGCCCTGCCCGTGACTGCTAGTTGAGCCTTAGTATTTTTAAAATTCAAAAAAACCTGATTTTCAGCATGGTGAGGTGAGAAGACAACAAACTTTGGGATCTCAGAGAGCCCAGCTGGCTCCACGCTCTGCTACAGCAGGGTCTTTGGCCAGTTACGGCTACCTCATCTTTACAACCCGAGTAACAGTCCCGTTCTTACAGAGTTATGGTAAAGATGAAATAACTAGGGAACCACATTATTCTTAACAGCTTCTCCAATAATGCTAATTCTCCATTCCCTTCAATAGACACTACATACAATGAGGGGTGGAGGAATGCAAGGAGATTTTGTTCTTTAAGAATATCTTTCTTTGAAGTCTTCCCCATTCTAGAGGTCAAGTGACTGCTCTGTTGGGGGCAAGAGAGGAAAATTCCTTTGGTCACCTAGAGCCACAGGACACTCTATACAAAGAAGTGTAGAGGGGTGGGAGGTGGTGGGTACCTACCGGGCTATGGCCCTTGCTCCTTCCCTCCCTCCTTTCTTTCATTCCATCATTCATTCAACAAACGTTCATGGAGCACGTTTGCTGTATGCCCGGATGCCGAGTTGCTTGATTCCCCCTAGGTCTGGGAGTCCCAAGATCCCCGTGTCTGTGGGTACAGAGAAGGAAATGCGTCGGGAGGGGTGGGCTCCGGCCGGGCGTGGCGTCCCTGGATTATGTGCGGTCCCATGAACCCCTCCTGTGCCCTAGAATTACGGAACTTTAAACTGCTGGGAATTTCAGATGAGGCAAGCAAGGCCTCGCTCCCGGGGTTACTGAAGAAACCCCGACCCTCTCGAGAGGTTTTAAAAATTATTAGTAAACCCCTCGCCTCCACTCGGGGGCCGGGCACCACCGCAGCCCGCCAAGTGTTGCAACCCCGGCCTCTTGTCCAGAGGGCTGTCCGGCGTTTCCCAGAGTCCTCCAGAGGGACCGCAGCTTCGGCGCCGCCCGCGCGGCCTCCCAGCCGCAGCCTCCCGCGCCCCGATGGCCTCCGGGTGGGGCGGCAGCGCGGCGGAGGAGGGGGCGGGGGCGGGGGCGGCCGAGCGAGCGCCGGGCACGTGACCGGCCGCCCGCCCAGCTCCCCGCGCCCCGCGGCCGCCCCAGCAGCTCACAGTGCCCCGCGTGCCGCAGCCCGAGGGGGAGCCGAGGGCGGGGCGGGGCGGGGCGGGGCGGGGGCGGGACGGCCCCGGGACGGCCCCGCCCCCGGCGCTTTCTTTCTTTCTTTTTTTTTTTTTTTCCACTTTAAAGCCTTGGGTTGCTTTTTCTTCTTTGCACAGAAGTCGCGCTCGGGCAGCCCGCGCGCTCGCAGCAGGAACCAGGCTCCAGGCGCTGGCGCCGGGGCCACGGAGAGGAGGCGACTTCGCTCCCGGCGGCGGGAGCCTCTTCGGCCCCGGAGAGCTAGCGGCGGCAGCGGCCTCCCGGGAGCGGTAGGCAGGGCCGGGTACGTGGGTGGGTGGGGGTCCGGGCCGGGTGCGCGTGGGGATCGCGGCACTTGGGGATCGAATGGGAACCCGAGCGCGGAGCCGGACACTGGGGACCGGGTGGGGTCCCGGGTGGGGTCCCGGCTGGGGACCCGGTAGGGGCGCGCGGGGAGCCTTTCTCTCGCCGGGGATCCCAGGAAGGGCGGCCGGGGCGCCGCCCAGCGTCGCTGCTGCTGCTGCAGCTGCAGGCGCGGGTAGGTCGCGCGGCCCAGGGTACCACCTGCGGGGGCGAGATGGGACAGGAGTCCCGGCGGCCGCGACGACCGTCGCACCCGTGATTGAGCCTCGGAGGCTGCAGACCCGGGAAGGGGGCCCAGGACGCTCGGTGGCCCCCTCCGACTTCTAGGTGCCCAAACGGCCGGGGCCTCGGTTCCCGCGACCATCCCCGCGGCGAGGCGGGGGCGCCGGCCTGCCCCTTCCGCACGGGGGCAGCGCGACCCTGCTCCACAAAGTTACTTTCGCTTTTCCCGCCAGCCATGGCTGGGATCCGCAGCGCGGCCCGACTAGCCCCCCGGAGGCTCCTCACCTCTGCCCGCAGCGCCTCCCCCCTGCCCGCAGCGCCTCCCCCGGGGAGCCCGCCGGGAGACATCCCGGGCGCTGCCGCCCTCCCCGCCGCCCCGAAGCCGCCGCAGCTTCTCCCGGCAACCAAGGGAGAGACGAGTGTTAGTTATGTCAGGAAATCAATTAAAACAGAAAAACCAGAGCAGCCTGGGTCCGTCGGTGGTAATTTTCCTGTTCAAGTTCAAGGGAAACGCTCCTTGGAATGCTAAAGGCCTCCGAGGCGCGGTGACTTGGTCTTCGGGGAGAGTTTGGGAGCTGTGTGTGTGTGTCCGTGAGTGTGTGAGTGTGTGCGAATGTGTATGTGTGAATGTGTTTCTGTGTGTCTGTGCACGTGTGTCTGTGCATGTGTGTCGGAGTGTGTCTGTGAGTTAGTGTGCGTCTCTGAGTGCATCTGTGTGTGCTGAGTGTGTATGTGCCGTCCACGGTAATCCAGCAGCAGTGGGGCCGCTGGCTCCTGAGATCTTCTTAAGTTAACTTTCCTTTCTCAGTTTTCAAGAGGGCTGCGCTGGACCTGGGAGAGGTACCAGCTGAGGAGGGCACAGGCTCCTCCCTCCCTCCCTTTTTCTCTGAAAATGAACTGTACAGTTTGGGGGTGAGTTGGCAGGGACTGCTTCCTGCGTGAGTAATATTTAATTAAATACTCCAGCCCGGAGCATCAGAAACTGGTCATGAGTTGAGTTTTAACAGGTGTTGATGGTAAAAATGCCATCTCTGGTGACTAAAGCCTGTGTCCTTGGAAGAATTCTCTCCTGGAGAAGAACAGCTGAGGGGAAGCAGGCTTCTAACCCTGGTTTGGGTGTGAGGGCAGCCCGCACGGAAGGGGGAGGGGCTGCCCCTCCCTTCTCTGCTGTACCCCTTCCTGACCCCTGCCCCTGGCCCCTCCGTGGTGGAAAGCACTAGATGAAGCATTCGGGGCATAGGCAGGCTTCTCGCACACTGAGGAGTCACAGAGCTAGGGAAGCCCTATCTTACCTACAGGGCATCCATCTGGGCCAGCCCTTCCTTTCCCAGCTAGGGTCCAGAGACGGTGGCCAGCTTACCCCAGTTATACAGCCAGGGGCCGTGGACCAAGTCTCCAGAGCCCTTGCTGCTGCCTTTGGTTACTGTCGCCAGCGCTGAGGTCATGGGCTGGGCACTTCGTGTCTCCCCAGCTGTAAATGATGGGCTGGGCTAGATCCTCTAAAACACTCCTCTTGTTCTCTTACTACTTTGTCTTCTGCAGGGAGCGCTTTACCCAGTAGATGAAGAGAGAGAGAGACAGAGATGGGGAGGTGTGGAGTGGCCTAATGCAGTAACTTTACAAGCTTCCTTTCCTTTCCCAGTGTGGCTACCACCAGGGAAGCAGAGAGAATAAAAGCAGTGGCACATTGCTCCCAGGGGCTCTGACAGTTACCAACAGGGGCAGGCCTGGCTTCAGGGAGGCTGGGGATCTGGGGAGAATCAGTGGGTTCTGGGAGTTCCAGGGCTCTTAGGAGTGGTCCTGCCTGGGGCCCTAGGTGATGTCACTCTGGAGCTGGGTGAGGCTGCGTTCCTTGCTGGGCTGCCCCAGCCAGGCTGAAACCACCCTTCAGTGGGCTCCCTTGGGCTGCCTGGTAAAACTCTAACACCCGTGGCGGAATCACCTTCCTACGGAGTGGGGAAGTGTGGTGGGCATCCAGTTGGTGGAGGCCAATGCTGAGGGCGTTGGATGCTGTGCTCCGCCATGCTGCGCCTGGTCCCTCCTGGCACCTTTCCCCCTCCTCCCGGGCAAGCAGAGACTTGCTGCCCATACGTTTTCCCATTTAGCAAAACCTCTGATTCTTACAGCGTTCACAAGTTTAGTCTGGGAGTTTTGCAACAATTCTTCCCAAGAAATAGATTGTGGCTGGTGTTTGTGATCAATTTATCTTTTCGTTCGTGAAAAGTTTGCGACCGAGCATCTTTATCAGACAGAAGCACAGGGCAGGTATAGACCTGCCTCAGTCCACCTAGAGGTGCATAATTTTACCCTTCCCCCCCCCAAGCCTGATCAATGAAATCCAAACTTCAAAGGACCTGTATTTTGGGCTTTCAGCCTAGTGCTCTCCCATTTCCTGGTTATCTGATAGCATCTGATAGCATCCTCCCAATCTAGGGGTAAAACTCCTGCTTTCGTAGGTGCCAGGCACTGGGCTGCCGAGTGCTTTATGGGCAGCACCTTATTTGATAATAATAACAATTATTATTATATTATCGTATGGTGGGAAACAGTAGGGGAACTGTTACAGCTTGCACTAGTATGAGGCTCTGATTGAGTCCTTGTGCTCTTCCTAAGAACCCAGGGCAGTGAGTGGGTTCTCCCACCGCCCACCTTCTGCTGAGGCTGGAATGGCCACGTGACTTGGCCGGGGTTAGAGTTTTGCTCCCCTGATTTTGGCACCCAAGCCCTTAACCAGTACATTATCCCACCTCCATCGCCTTAGCCTTTTCTTTAGGAAGCAGGTGTTAATTTTTTTTAATGGATATTTAAAAAAAATTTTTTTATTCATACTTTTTGTAGGGGTAGGTAATTAGGTCTGTTTATTTATTTATTTTTAGAGAAGGTACCAGGCATTGAACCCAGGACCTCATGTGCTCTACCACTTGAGCTATACCCTCCCCCTAAAAAATGGTTATTATTATGGAAAATTTCAAACAGATTCCAGGGGGTGTAGCTCAGTGGTAGAGCATCTGACAGCAGATCCCAAAGTTGAGAGAAACCTCTTAGGTTCCCTCACCAGCTGCAGGTGTCAGCACGCACACACACGTGCACGCCCACGCCCACACATAGACACACACCCATGCACACATTAATCCTGCATTATTTGGAAGCACATCTCAGGCGTGATGTCAGTTTGCCTGTGAGTACTTCCTAAGAAGCATTCAAGAGACGTGTCATGTCTCTAAGAGGGGGACTTTGGGGGGCAAGTTGGGGTAAGGATGCTCTCCCTGACTTGGAGTTGAGGGACCTTCCTGGCTGTGACAGGGGAGGATGGCTCACAGAGGAGGGGTGGGGAGGACCTGTCTTGTTGCCACCCCTCCACCCCACCTACTTTGGGAAGCTTCCTGCTGTTTCGTGTTTTAAAAATCCTGTCATGCCCAGCATTACAAATAAATGAGTCTGGTCAGGGGATGGACCACACAGGCTCCCTGCGCCTCCTTTGGAGAAGCCGCCAAGGACAACCCAGCCATGTCCCCCGCCGAGGCCCGGCTTCTGCAGTGCCGGCCTGGGTGGACAGCTGGCCTGTGGGGATGGGCCATCCACAAGCGCTGCCCCCCGACCTAAACCCAAGCTTCACCATCTTGAATTCCGCCTGTGGATAATGGGTGGAGGTGTGTGGGAGCATCTGCAGCCCTCGCGATGCTACTGGGAAAATGAAGAAGGTGGTGGGTGATGTGGGCCCCAGAATGAGGGCATGTGGGGTGTAAACACCACACTGAGTAGGAACCTGGGACCTACCTGGTGACAAGGTCTGGACAGCTGCCCCTCTCCAGACAGGCTGCTTGGGGCCACACACAGCTGCTGCATCTGCTCTTAGGGCCTCTGACTATTAAAAATGTTTCCTTGGGTTGCGTTGCCTCTGTTTCCTGCCTGGCAGGATGGAGTCTGGCTGCATTTTCAAGGTGGAATCAGCAAGTTTGGTAACTAGTTGGACACTGGGTGTGAAGACAGGTGAAGAATTGCGGGTCTGTTTAGGGGTCAGAGCGGAGGGTGACCCTATAGGGAGCATGGAGGGCTAAGGACATGGATGTGCCTTGAACCTGTCCCGGCTGGAAATGGTCTATCCAGGTGTGTCCAGGTAGCGTCGCAGCCTGGTGGCAAGAGAGAGGCCTGAGCTGGAGGCCAAAACTTTGGAACCTTCTTTCAAAGGGGGTTAATGCCAGCAGCACGGGAGCATTTGGCATGAGGTGTGGCGTGCCCAGGATGCAGAAACCACTCTCCTGGCATTTCTCCGTGTTCTGGGAGGGTCCGCCTCTGACAAGGGGGCTGTGGGCTGGGGTCTCCACGGTGGGTGCCAGGGTGCCAGGACCATTGGGAAGGTTTCTCTTGGTTTAGGGGCTTTCTTCTTCTCTCTTTCTGATCATGGTAAGATACACACAACATTAAATTTATGTCTAAATCATTTTTAAGTGTACAGTTCAGTGGTATTAAGTACATTCACAATATTGTGCAGCCATCAGCGCCTCTATCTCCAGAACTCTTTTCATCTTGCAAAACCAAAACTCCTGTGTCCTTTGAACACTAACTCTCCGTTCTCCCTCTCTCACCAGCCCCTGGCAATAACCCTTCTGCCTTCTGTCCCTATGAACTTGACTACTCTAGGTCCGTCAGATAAGTGGAGTCATATACACGCTGTCCTTCTGTGACTGGCTTATTTCACTTAGCATGTTGTCTTCATCCGTGCTGTGGCATATGTCAGAACTTCCTTCCTTTGTAGGGCTGTGTAATATTCCACTGTGTGGAGGGACCACTTGCTTATCCATTCATCTGTGGGTGGACACTTGGTCTCTGGTTTTTCCTTGTCCTCTGTGAGAGTTACAGGCTGCAGGGAGGGGCCCCATCGTGGCCCTTCGGGTGCTTGTGGGGATGCGGAGGAAGGGGGCTCAGATGATGGACTTCTGGGCTACTGCCTTGCCCTGATGTGACTGTCCCAGCCTCACAATCTGCTGCCCTCTCCAGCTGGTCAGAGGTAAGGTGAGGCCACTTGTGGGGGCTTGCAGGGGCCAGGAAGCCACTGGGCTCAGTCTTCACTTGGCCAAGAGCCCCAGAGCTGCTATCTGGGCAAGAGAAGCAGCCCCTCCAGCTGCCGCCCAGCCTCTCATTCTTGGGGCCACACACTCCTGGTTTCTACTGCCTCACTTCCGGCACTTCTAGGTCTTTCCAGCAGCTCCTGGAGGCCACCGTCCTAACTGCCCACACTCATGTCCACTCACCATTTCTGCTGCTTGGATCCGTTTGTCCCTGTTGCCTGCTGAGAGAGCTGTCTCCCACCCTGCCCCCGGGGCCACTGCCACGCCCCACCTGGCCCTGCCCGCTTTGTCTCCCCCATTCCCCCCCAACACAGGTCCCCCTCACCCACCTTGTAGCGTCAGTCCCCGGCATCTGTGTCCTGATGTCCCCCAGCTCTGTCTCAGGTACAGATGCCTCTGCCCAGTGTGTTTCATGCCAACCAGTCCGGCCACATTTCTGCGTGGATGTCCTGCAAGCCCTTCTCCCTTGACCTGGAAAACTGGGCTTCCCTGGTCCTCCCTCTTCCTGACCCCCTCGCAACCGTGGGGCTCCTGCCCACAGGTAGCCCTGACTCCACCTTCCACCCAGTAACCCCTCGAGGCAACGTAGGCAGCTGGCAGACGGTGGGACCAGGCCACATGGATCTTGTTCATCACTTGTCCCCAGCCAGCTCACACAGTAGGTTCCTGCTGGATACCTACCAGACAAATGGGTGCAGGAAAGGCCGGTAGCTCGGTGGTTCTGAGCAGAGCTTGGAGGAACACAAACCTGGGCTCAGAGGTGGCCTGGACACAGGCTTCCCCTAGGAGCCTTGGCCTCCCTGACCGAGGTTTCAGGGAGGTGATGTGCATCAATACTGGCCACAGTGCGTGGCCCTCGGCGTGCTGCGCGGGGGGTGGACCGCACCCGCCTTGGGCTCTTGTTACAGGACCTGACCAGAATTTCCCCCACAGCTCCGTGGACGGTCAGGACTCCAAAACCTCTTCTCATGAGCTGTTATTAGACCGCTTGTGTTCACTCTTTCATTCAAACATTTATTGAGCACCTACAGTATGCAGCCGGCCTGCTGGGGCTGAGGATACAGAGGACGGAGAGGGTTTCACTCTCAGAGACCTGTGTGTCTAGTGGGAGAGACAGGCCTGTCTCCCTACCCCAGGGCTTGGGGGCACGCTAGCAGAGGGAAGGGGGCGTGGAAGGCAAATGGGCATTTCAGATGGGAGAATGGCAAGTGTGGAAGGTGAGCATTGGCTAGAGTGTGGCTGGAGTGGGGCTGAATGAGGGCAGAAGGCTGGAGAACACCAGGGGAGGGGCCTGTGGGGAGAGGGGCTGGGAGATTGAGGGGTGCTCCTATGGGGAGGGGCGGGGTCCCCTGGAGCATGTGCTCTGACTTGGACTCCTCAAGGCAGTGGCTGAGGGCCTCGGGGTAATTACTCATTCCTGCTGGCTGTCTTCACCATCTTCACCGTGGGTCCCTGCAGCAGGAGGCCTGGGCCCTGGGCCTCCCGCGTGGTGGATGCTTCTTCCTGCCACAGTTTGCTTATTACACCTTCACTATAAAGAACCAGGCTTTGATCATGGAGCCCATTCTGGCACAGCCAAGTTGGGGTGTGTGGTGCGAGAGAACCCATTTTCCTGGGGATACCTCTTACCCTCCAGCCCAGATGCGGGAGGTGGGGGTGGGATGGAGTGTGGAGGATGTGAAGGTAGGTGGATGGGCTGGATGGGTTCAGGGGCGCTTGAAAGCCAAGCTGGACGGTTTGGACGTGATGGAGTCACCATTGTAGGAAGGAGAGCCACACACAAGGGATCAAGTGGAGAAGAGGTGGGATGACTTCAGGCACAGTGCTGGGCTCGGAGTGCAGTAACAACAGCCAGCTGGCGGAGGCTGGCTTCTCTGGGCGCGCTTCCAGGGACTGTGCGTGCATGAAGTCGGTTGGTCTTCATAATGTCTGTGATGTCTGTAGGGCAGGTGGCTGCTGCCCCATTTTACAGATGAGAAAACTGAGACCAGTTCAGGGCTGCTCAGGAGCTGGGAGCTGAACCCTGCAGCCTGGCTCCCGGGTCTACACACTTCATCACCAAGCTCTTCCGCAAAGAAGAAGAGCAGTAGAAATGAGTGAGCTGAGGGACGGGCCGGAGGATCGGATGTCACCTGCAGCCTGATAAGTGGGATGTAGGGGGCTGATGAGAGTCCGAAGTGGCCCCAGGTGTGTGGGGAAATGGTGAACCCCCAGAGGAAATGGGCTCGGTCCTCACTCTGGGTCTCAGTGTGGTGATGTGCTCCGATGTGGGCTAATTATGGTTTTTAAGAAAGATTGAGGTGAATTCCACATGACATAAAAGTAACTGTTCTAAATTGAACAATTCAGTGGCATTTAGTACATTCACAGTATTGTGCCTCCAGTTCCATCTAGTTCCAGAATCTTCATCACTCCAAAAGGAACCCTTGTACCCATGAAGCAGTCACTCCCTGTGCCCCTCCCCCAGTCCGTGGCAAGCACCAGTCTGTGTTCTGTCTCTGTGGATTTGCCGATTCTGGACATTTCCTGTAAATGGAATCATCCATTCCGGAACCTTTTGTGTCTGGCCTCTGGCTAATTATGTTGGGCACTGCAGATTGAAGTGTTTCCTAGGAAGAAGCTGGATTTCCTCTCCTAGCTCAGTTGGGGGCCACTTGGAGGTGGGAGCTTGTCTAAAACATTCACCTGGAGCTGCAGACACCTGCCTTTCTCTCCATATCCATCGCCCCCGAAGACCCAGCCACTGCCCTCTTGCAGCTAGTGAATCTCTTCCTTGTTCTTAATTTTTTTCGGCGAGCTTTTTAAAGTGAACCCCTGAGGACATCAACTCACTTCTTGAAACCCATCGTCAGCAACTGTTGCTCTTTGAGTAAATTCCCAAACCCATGATGTGGCCTTCGGGGCATGACCTGGTCTCAAGCTCACTGCGTGCAGGCCACCCCCTCCCCCATCTCAAGCAACCATGCCTCATGTCTGTGGACCAGCTCTGAGGCAGGGGGCCGTGGAGCACCTTCTTCCCCAGCTGCCTAGGGTGGGAACTGCTTCCAGGATTGGTCTGACTGCTTTGCGATTTGGTACCACTTTAAAATCCTATTGGCCCATCTGGGAGCAGAGCTTCAGCTTCAGACATCACTTCCTTCCCTGCTTCCCTCCCAGTTTTCTGAGACCTGACTGTCTGTCTCATCTGAGGTGTGACTGAGAGCTTCCTGCCCTGCTCTGGGACAGTGGTGCCCCGAGCAGTGTCCACGAGCAGTTGGACCATTTGCTCTTTGTCCACCATTGACTCCAACAGTGGGTCCTGGCCTGGCGGCCCCCAGAGCCACGGTGCTATGACTGCGGATGGGGGAGTTTGTAGACAGGCCTGGATTGGGGGAGACCTGAGCTGTCACCGCCCGAGGGAACACCGGTCCTGCAGTCATGGGAGCCCTCTGACAGCATTTTCCTCCCATTCTTGGGCCAACATCTAGTTGAGGATATCTTGACTCCTGTCTGCTCTGTGCATGACTTTGCCAGAAACGGTCTTAATCTGTGTCAAATGCCTCCCATGTGCCGGGCGCTGTGCTTGCCTCTGTAGACAGATTTCTCATCCTTCAAACAACCCGTGAGTTAGGTGTTACCTCCCTGTGTGCAGAGGAGAAAAGTGAGCCTCAGAGGCGTTTTCTGCGCTTCAGGAAGTGACATGGCTCTGTGGATGATGTAAGGTCGGCCTGGTTCACGGCTATGTTCTTTCTGCTGTGAGTGCTGAACACACCGCATCATTAATTGGGTACTTCCTGTCTGCCAGAGATAACACTGCAGGTGTGTGGAGCAGCCCTTGGCCTTGGGGAGTCTGGGATGGAGCAGGTGGAGATGACAGGTGTGTGCAGGAAACACTAGCTCACTGCCAGGTGTGCTGAGTGGACGGCGAGTCCTCCTGTGACTGGGAAGGCTGATTGCAGGCTGTGGGGTTTCCGAGGTTGGGGGCAGGGAGGCAGAGTGACCCTCTGCCCTCCTGCTGAGGAAGAGGGACTCGTTGTCATAAGGATCACCGGGAGGCTGCTGTGTAGCAGGGAGGCCTTGAATGCTGGGTCCAGGGGTTCCAAGTGGGCACTGGTGACTGCGTCCCTCCCCCACCCCATTCGCCCCAAACGTTGCTCCTAGGATGTGTGCATAAATTAGAAATTTTGTCTCCATTTGCAGTGCATTCAACACTGGCCAGAGAACTAGTGCTAGGAGTACCAGTTCAGCGCCCCAGCCCTTTGGCCTGGATGCGCTGGGGACCCTCTGGACACATCATTCGCCGTCTGCTTGGCGATTTAGCCGGAGGTCTGACCAGGGCTGGGGTTTCTGGCTGGGGCAGGGCTGCACTGTGGCTGGGCACCTTTTCTCGGGAGTGGGGGCTAACGGGCCACACAGGAGACGGGCTTTGTTGGTGGATCTGCCTGCTGGGCGGATCCCAGGGAACCTCATGCCACCCTGAGATGAAACACAGGATCCAGAGGACAGGACGACTGTTTTTGTCGTTGTGGGGAGAGGGACCCAGCCAAGTTCTGAGGGTGCCTCTGTGGATTTCTGTCTGATGAGACAGGGGAGGGAGGGGAAGACCTGCGAGGGATTTTGCTGGTCTGAGGGGCTCAGTTTGGAGATTTTAAGAAGCTCTAATGAGAAGAGTCACCCTGCCTTTGTGAAGCTTATGTATAAATTATACATAAACGTCAGGGTCCCTTTAAAGAATCCTCCTCGTCTTTGGAGAAGTGTGAGGTTCAGAAGACAGGGCTTTCCCCCTTTCGTCCCAGGTCCAGCTTACTGAGCCCGTTTTGTAGATCTCACGTTTTCTCTCTTTGCCCTGCACCCCTCTCCAGGGTCCCAGAAAGCCCGTCTTCCTCACCATCGGGTCACGCTCAGGGGTGTCTGGACAGCTCGGATAAAGGGGTGTTTTTTTTTTTAATTCCTTCATCATTCAGCCAGTGTTCCCTGAATGCCTGCTCTGTCTCGGCTGCTGCGGTGTCTGAGCTGAGTCTGAGCCATGACTGGGGTTTCTCCCTCTGCTGAGGTTTTGCTTTGCAGTCAGTGTTTACACTTTTTTTTTTTTTGAATGGAAAAATTCGAACACATGCAAGGGCAGAGGCCGGTGTCGAGAGCCCCACGTCTGCGTCTCGCTGGCTGCAGTCACTGCTCCATCATCCAGTTCGACTGCACGTAGGGGACATCCTCATTTCCGGGCAGACCAGCCTTAGGGATAACAGCCAAGTCCCAGAAGGGTCAGACGGGGCTTTGGGGCTTTGAAACTGTGCTCTTGTTTCCTCGGCGGCTCTGACATTAGGGTATGGGGTGTCCCGGGACCACCTGCTCTGAAGGCAGTGAGGGACTCTGTCCCATGGGTGGGGGTGTGGACACCACATCCCTGGCCCCTCATTTCCTGCAGAGCCTCAGGGGGGCCACGCAGAGCGGGAAGACAGGCCATTTGAACAGAGTAGTTAGACTTTTTTCTTTTCTTTTTTTCTTGAACGGGGTAGGGTTTTGTACAAGGCTTAACTTTGGGGGAAAGTCATTTGAACCGCTAAAAATAAGTTTGTGGGCCACTCTTATAGAAGCAGATTGGGATGGTTTTCTCCTGTCCCCTCCTGCCTGTCCTCTCCCCAGCACGCTTCAGCAACCCTGTGGAGGGAGACAGAGGTTAGGAGCAGGGTTGAGCGTTGGCATCCAAGACAGTGCTGCCCGAGTTGCGGGGCGCTGGGTGCGAGATGTGGTTTTAACCATCACGTTTTGGGTTTGGGGGTGTGGTCTCAATTTTCTCCCCTGGAAGGTGCGTTTGAAGGATCCTTGGGGAATTTTCTCCTTGGGTTGAACTATGCTTCTTCGCTAGCCAGATTAAATAGCTGTGTTCAGACAAAGCGGAAAAGTGGGGCTGGCTTTCCTTCCTTCAGCCACGGGGAGACCCAAGATGATCAAGTTTTGTCTTGGTGTAACTGTTTCCCCTGAATATTTTAAAAGACAAAGCAGGTAGTACCTGATCTTTCTGGACCTTGTAGCGGTGGGAGGCTGTCTCTTCGAGGCTCAGAGTGTATACAGCAGGAGCTAATGCGGGATTCATTGCCCTGCAGGTGGGAACCGGGCTGGGGGGCTGCAGTTTTCCTGAGTCTCAGTAGCTCTGGTATCGTCGTAGGCAGGTACGATTATGGAGGTTTCTTGGGTGAGCGGCTCATGAGCTGAATTTTGAGGATTGGACAATCTCATGTGGTGTGCTCTCACTGAAGCGGCATGGATTTGTAAAGCACCTGTTGAAGGCTGCCTGGGCAGAGTCTGGGGCTGTGCAGAGGATGCAGAGGTGAAGCAGCCAGTGCCAGTTGTTCCATCCGGGCCCGAGGCTGTGTGCATCCCCGGCGGACCTGCACACGTGGACCACCTTTTCCTCCTGGATTTAGACCAGTTTGCTTCGGGTTTACTGAGCACCTGCTGTGTGCCGGCAGGCACCGTTCTCAACACTTTCCATGAGTTAACTTATATTGCTCCCAAGAACCCCATTGAGTAGGGTTTATTATGCCCATTTTACAGATGGGAAGACTGAAGCACAAAAAAATCAAATCATTTGCCTGGGATCACACAGCCAAGAAGTCACTCTGGTCGCAGACCCAGCCTGTGCTCTGAGTCACTGCCCCACACGGGCTCTGAGCGTGAGAAGGCTTATGATCTGGCTGGGATGGGGAGTGGGTCCAGAGGCAGTGGTCGCAGGGATACCACACCGTGTTAAGTTCTGTGATACGGGTGTGCCCAGGATGCTTCGGGGGGTGATGAGGGAGAACTTTCTGGAGGAGAGCAGGCCTTAGCCAGACAAAGGAGAGGGCCCAGGAAAGGTGCCCTTAGGTGGAGGAGGTGCAAGAGCTGAGATGGGGAGAGGAGGACTGGTTCAGGAGGTGCTGCGATGCAAGGTCGAGGTGGGTCTAGCCTGGCTTTGCTGTGTCGCGAGCCTGGGCCGGCCCTGCGCAGGCGCTCCATGGAGGTTGAATGAGCCAAGTGTCATTAGCAAGGCCAGGACACTGGACGTCCTGAGTCTTGACTTTTTCCCTTCAGGAGCAACCAAGACAGCTAGAAATTGTCCTCAAGCATCCCCTGGATATTTTCAACATCTCTGCTGAGCTGTGAGAAGGTTCGAATGTGTCGGCTGAATCCTACCTTCCCCGCCCCCTTAAATAAACAAGATGGCTGGCCAGCTCAAGCGAGCTGGCAGCGCTCGTTCTGCAGCAGCTGTCCTAGAAGCTCCTGAAGGCTCCACTTGTCAGTATCTTGACTCCCACTGCCCACCTTCTGCGTGTCCAGAGGGGTGAGGTCCGAAGAACAAGACCCCTCTTTGGTTCATAAACAAAAGGAGAGGGAGGGAGATTCGGGCAATGAAGGGCAGGACCCCGGGCACTCACTTCTGCTCTTTGTCTAGTCAATCACAGAAAGAATTTCAGAAAACTACCACCTCCTTCCTGGGTTTCCCTCAGCCAGAGTGGAGCATAGATCTTCTTACATTGTCATGTTTCTCTTTGAGAAAAATCAGCCTTAAGCATCAGACTTTAATTACCTTCCCGAGGGACACTTCCTGTGGATATTTCAAGTGACAAGTGGCTGAGGTCGTGCTCCCAAATAAAATGAGGGTTTTAAACTGGGTCACAAACTGAGACGCCCCCAGGGGCCAGGAAGGAGGCACAAATGTCGCAGTGGGTGGAAGGCTATGGGGGCCGGGGGGACTGTGGAGGAGCGGCATGGGTATGTCCTGTACAAGGGGGTGGCCTCTCTTGCCAGAGATGTGGAGGCCAGCACATTACAGTCCACTTCTTTCTCCTCTAAGAGAAGCCAGGAATCCAGATTTTTTTTTAAGTAGGTAAATGACTTAGTGGGTTTTTTGTTTGTTTGTTCTTAGAGAAATAGCACAGAATAGAATGTCTGTGCCCTCCCTGCACAGACGAGGAGGGTAAGGCCAGAGGCCAGTGGAGTCACATAGCTTGGGGCTTAGGGCGCTGGGACCAGACCTGTACCTGCTGGCACCTGGCCTGATGGTGCCACATCCTGGGTAAGGCAGCAGGGCTGGGAACCAACTCAGCAAATTCCACTGCACCCAGAGGGCCAAAGTCCTGACAATCCCACCCACTCCCCATAGTCTCCGGTGAAAGGCACCTTCTGAAGAGTCAGCATTCAGGACTGCCTGTCGGGCACCGGGCGCAACGAGCTGCCCTAGGTTGTCTCTAGGGATCTGACTACGCGCCTGGCATCTTTAGCCTCATTCTGCAGATGAGGAAACTGAGACCTGGGGGCTCAACTAACTGGAGGGGGTGGGGTCTGATCCCTGAGCCTGGGCTTCTGACCATCGCCCGTGTACAGCAGTGAGAAGTGTGTTTCACCCTCGACCCAGTGCAAGCGGACTTGCCCTCAGGTGGCAGCGTGTCCTCGTGCTGACTGACCCCCAGGGCATCACCTGCAGTTTGGGGAACCTGGCGCGGAGGTCAATGCCACCCTGCTGCCCTCCTGGACGGGAGCCTCGAGAGCACAGGCAGCTCCACCCGTGGAGGGACTGCTCCTCTGCTCACAAGGTTGCTGACTAATTCTCTTTGCAAACGGTTCAGTTTCACATGCTTGAGTTTCCAGTAACTACGTGGGTGGATTTGTTTCATTTAAGGGGAAAACAAAACAAAACAAAATATGGAGGGGGTTTTCTTTCCCAAGAAGAGGACTCGCCAATTATGGGTTTACTGCATGTGGCTCCGGGCATCCCGGGGCCTTTCGGCAGCCAGCGGGGCCTCTTGGCAGGCGGGCTCTGAGGTGGAAATCGCTTAGTCATTTACCAGCAGGGACCAGGTGCTGGAGGTCAGGGAGGTGCAGCTGCCACCGGGTCCTGCAGAGGGAACAGGGACCTCCTTGCTCAGCCCAAACCCCATGGGGTGGGGGAGGGGATCTGGGGAAGGGAAAGATGCCAGGTGAGACAGCTGGCCTCACCTGCCCTGGGACTCGCTGCACCTCCCAAAGGACTGGGCCTGGGAAGGAGACACTGCCCAGCTGGCTGGGCCACCTGCTTCAGGTGAGTTGGAGATGGTGGTGTGCCCAGGGGCAAGGGACGGGGTGTGTGTATGTGTGTGTGCGCGCGCGCATGCTCTGCTGGTAATGTCTGAACGCTGGTTTGGCGTGGGCACTGGCCAAGCAGAGCAGACCTGGCATTGGTGTTCGGTCCTGGGACTACTGCCTGCCAGGTATGACCCCTTTTGTTGCTGGGTGGTAAGGGGGCGTGGTCGTGGCAAAGGGGCTGATCAATGCAGGGGCACCCAGGGGCTCAGGGAAATCACTATTTACCAACAGGTCTGGGAGTGTTTGGGGATCTCACAGCCCACGTGTATCCCTCTGCCTCGGAGCACAAACACACCATTCTGCTGGGTGGCATCTATGATCCACGATTTCTTCTCTGGAGGCTGCGGTCCCAGAAGCTGCCTCTAGTCTGGGAGCCCAGGCTGGAGCAGTTATGAACCTGGCCTGGGAGTCAGATGGAGGAGGCTGGAGTCCTGTTCTGGTACTTCCTGCCTCTATGACCTGGGCCTTAGCGTGCCACCTGTGAAATGGGGGTGTAAGAGGTCCCAGTGGATGGAATGAGTTGACCTTGTGAGCTCCCAGGTGCCATAACTGGGATCCAAAACCTGAGGTGGGGTGGGGCCTTACTGCCCACGCATCTTCCTGCTGCAAGGAACATGTCTTGGAATTTATAATCCTTAATCCTGGCCTTTGAGTGCTTGCTTTGTGTGCTTTCTGGAAGGGGAGAAGGGTGAATATATAGTAACTCTCAAGCTATATCATGTTAGGCAGAGGGTAATAAAGGCAATGAGAGGCAAGTAGAGTTCTGGAGGATTTTGATGAGGGTCAGCTGGTGAATCCAGGAGGGCTTCCTGGAGGAGGTGATACTGAAGCCGGCCCTTAGGACATGTAAGGACTGAAGAGGGAGGAGGCAGGAAAGTAGGAAAGAGATCTTTGGGGGAAGGGGATGTGCGTATGCTTAGGCGCTTCGATGGTACTCGGTGTGTAGTAAGCACTTCATAAATACTGTCGTCGAAATCAGCATGACTCCCAGGTTTCCAGTTTAGGTGTCTGGGAATCTGTTTTTATGGATGTGGAAACTGAGGCTGGAAGAGGCCGAGTGATTTGTCCAGGATCCAAGGTTGGAAGCCAGAACCAAAACTCATTGCTTTCCCATCAAGAAGTGAAGGGGTAAAGTGTGTGTATGTGTGTGTGTATGTGTGTGTGTGCACGTGTGTGTGGGGTGGAGATTTTCTGGCCACCAGGTGGAAGAGACAGTCTCACAGCCGCACGCAGCTGATTTCCTGTGGCGAGGGGACCGGTTCTCCTGAGCCCCTGCAGTTCCGCGGGCTTCTCGGTTGACTGCTTTTATTTTCCGTCGGCCTTCCGTTCATCCCACACGTTCGCCAAGGGCCTTCGATGCCGGGCTCTCTCCTGCCCTGGTCGCTGCTGGGGCGTGCAGACAGGAAACAGGGACACGGGCGAAGGCCTGAGGGGAGTCCCGACCGTTGTTGGGTTTTTGTGCCCCGGCTCTTCTGGAACTTCCCGATGCCCAGGTTGGTACGAGGGTCTGACCGAGCGTCCCACGGGAGCCAGGGGAAGTGGTGGACAGTCGTGCCTGTGACAGCCAGGTGGGGACCACAGGAAGCCACTGCTCTCACTCTCCCTTTCCGGGCAGGTGGTTTTGAGGCAGGTGCATCGTGGGGAGGGATGGCGTTTCCTGTGGCCTGGTGAGGGAGGCCCCGAGGGGTCTGGGCTGAGTTGGTGAGGGGTGAAGGTGGGTGTGGGCACCCAGAGGCCCGTGATGCCCCTGGGTCCTTGGGAGGTGGTCCTTGTGCCTCCCCAACTCTGGTCCTTCCCGGTCTCGCTGCCCCTGCTGTCTGTTCTCTTGGGCCCCTGCCTCTTTGTGTTTCCTCCCCAGCATCTCCTGAGCACAGCATCTCCAGGCGCTGGGGGACATGGCCCTCCGGTCATGTTCCTCCTTTTCCCTAAGGCCACCCCACCTCCACTTTCAGGCGCCCAGCATCCTGGAAGACCATGAGTTCTGATTCTGGCTATCGACCTGGATCCTGGACAGATGACTTAGCCTCTCTGAGCCTCAGTTTCCACAGTTGTAGAAATGGGCATGAGGATCACCGCAGGGACTAAACAAAGGACTGACTGAAGCGTGGCTGGTGCCTCGTAGGCCATTGTTGCCTTCATTCAGAGAATTGTGCCTTTGTCATCTAGCAGTGTGGGCAGCTCACCCAGGTCAGGGCCTCTGCCAGGCTCTGGTACAGCAGGGACCCCCTGAGGAGTCTCCATCCGTTGAGGGGACAGTCATATGAGCTGTAGCTACAGCACAGGGACTGGTGCAGGGGAAAGTTCCAAGGAAAGACTCTTGCCAGGAGCCCAACCTTGGCCAGGAAGGGAGGTCCTGAAGAGTAGGGAGGGGCGGGGAGCTGAGGGGACAGTGCGGGGAGGGCAGCCAGCAGCAACATCGTGTGGGCTGCAGGGCAGTGTGTGGGTATGGCAGGCTGGCGAGAGAGGCAAACAGAGGCCCAGCCTGGGAGCCACCAAGGCCACAAGGTGGGGCTCGCCTTGTCCGTGAGACACGCTCCACCCCGTCAGGCCAGGGCCTCACCCGCAAAGGCTGCTCCGCCTCGGGAGCACTGGAATGCAGGGGCCAGAGAGGAGGCGGGTGGAGGGACAAGGACAGCTCTGGGCCCTGCTGCTGCTCCCCGCCTCGGGACCCCCTGAAGTCAGGTTGAGACAGTCTTGGGTTCTGGGCTTGGTGAAGTCCTGGCCTGTGAGGCTGATGTGAGCAGAGAGAAGGCCTTACTGTGGAGCAGCCCCAGGTGGCCACCCGGATCAGAGAGAGGGGGTCGCAGGGCGGGAAGGGGCAGAGTGAACCTGGATGACAGTGGTGGAGGCAGCGGATTTTATGTAGCTTTGAAGTGCGGGCCCTCCCGGGCCCAGGCGCGACTGGTGCGATTTGGGTGGGGGTTGTTGTTGGTAGGGCCACCTCTCAACGGGGGGGCTTCAGAGCGCTGTCCAGCCTGGTGGTTGGAGGCAGGACAACCCGGTTTCCATGAGCTCCTGAGTCCACACCCCTGGTCCTGGGACTGCCAGAGCTGCTGCCTTCTCACCTTTTCTGTCCCCAGGGATCCCGTCCCAGACCTCCTGGAAAGACCCCGTCTGGGCCTGGCCCCGGGCCGCCACCTGCGGCCTGGTCCTGGGGTCAGAGGTGGGCCTCTCCTTCTCAGAGGGAGGAGGAGAGTCCATACTTCAGGCCCGTTGGATCAAGTGACTTCTGTTGTGGCGGCCAGACTCACCTGCCAGGACAGGGCCAGAGGTCTCTGCTGAGGACCCTGACGTCCCAGTGGTGTTTGTTTCTCACTGCTTCTGGGCACCCTCCCCCAACTCTGGTTCCTCTTTGCCTCCCTCTCAAATTTACACAGCAGATGCCTCCTTCTACAAATATTTACTGGGCACCCACTGTCTGCTATTGTTCTAGGCCGGGGGGGGGGGCGGTTACAGCAGGAGCAAGACAGACTGGAGGGTGATAATTAACCATTATTGTCTCTGGGACAGGACTGCCCTCTGTGACTCCAGGGTCCACCCACAACACCTCCTCCCTCCCTACCCCAGCCAGGTGGGTTCACCCCACATCGCTGAGGGAACAGGCCGCACACAGCTGGGTCTGGTCTCTGCGTTCAGTGCCTGGCCTGGGGGCTTGTAAGGAATCCAGGAGGCACTATGAGAGTCCTGGGGGTGTGGTGGGAGTTGCTGAAACATCCCCTGGGGCGAGGTCTTGGTTACCAAGGTCAGGTCCTGGTGCCGGCCTGGCACACAGGCCGGGACGGCACTGTGGAAAAGGTGACATCTTTGATCTAATCAGCCCACATTCCATGGTTGTGGGTTGACTGTCTTTCTGCATGAGGGCAGGACCTCCATCTACCGAGTTCGACAAGGTGGGGCACACAGTGGGGCTGAATCAGCCGATTACATTTCAGCCATCACCTTATCCCCACTGTAGGGTCTGACTGCACCCCTGTGTGGCTGTCCCCCACCCCTCCAGCTGAGCATGACCTTCCTTTTGAAGGTGCCCTGGACTGTGGGCTCCATGTCTCTTGTTTCCTTGTGGGGACTTTTCGTTGACGTCACTGGTGCTGTTGGGGCCACACCTCCCATCATGGCTTGTTTTCGTGGGATGGAATTATGGGAAGTTCTACTCGTGAGAGGTTGGCGTGATCAGGAGGGGTCACTCCCCAGGCTCCAGTGGAAGACCCTCCCCCCCTTTTTAAAATAGGCATCTGGCTTCTCCTCTGCTCCATTCACAGTCTCAGTTCCTGAGCCTCTGACCCACTCCCCAGGCCAAGGCAGCGGGACTGATGGGCTGAAAAAGGCAGCAGTGGAATTACAGGTACTGGAAATCATCCCATTTCCCTTTGAACCTTCTCCTTCACACACAGACACACACACACACACACACACACACACACACACACACACACACACACTAAGCTGAGAAAAGCTCTTAAACCTCCTCAGTTTAGTCTGAGAGACATCGCAGGCGGTGGGCCTTAAACATTTGCATTCCTTGGGCTTAGCCGGTTCTTTGGCGTGTCGAGTTTCTGGGTTAGTGGTACGTGGAGGGTGAAGCCAGAAGTCTTCACAAAGAAAACATGTGTGTGTGGTGGAATTCCAAATATCCCAGATGGCACGGAGGGGCCCCCAAGTACCAGAGCCCGTTCTGCGGGGAGAGCAGGCCCTGTGCTTGATCTAAACTCGCCCTGACCTGTTAGTCATCACCTTGGTACCCGGGAGGGAGGCATTTCAATAGTTCGGTTCTCAGACCTTTTGTGCACACTTACTATTCAGCCAAAAAATGGGTCAGAGAGCCATTCCAGAAGCTCGACACCCGTGCAGGAGACAGAAGCTGGAGGCTCACTAATGCTCTCTCATCACATCTATGACTCATCGGGAGGAAGGTTCGCCATTTGTACTGCGCTGCTGGTTGTGGCTGTAATGAGCCTTGGGCTCCAGAACCAGCCCAATTTCAGTGATGTTAAGATGTGAATCACTCAGTGTCACGAGAGGAGATGGGATGGGGGCACTGGCCTGGCGGGAGGCATTGCTCAGTTCGTGGAAGAGGTTTGTTCAACTGCAGTAGGTACCTCAGGGGGCAGAGGCGGGTTGGGGATGCAGCCCAGCAAAATCCCTGCCAGTGGGCACCATGAATCCAGTGGTCACTGGGTGTGGCCCCATTCTGGTCATTTATTTGCTGCAGCCTCTCAGCCCCTGGAGGAACAGCTGTGATGAGTCTGTGGTCCAGGTGGCAAAGGCCATCCCAGGTAACTCCCACCTGGGAATAACATCAGGTGGGGGATTTTAGTACCTACTCTCTCTGAGCTGCCATCCTGTGAGGGTCTTGAGTGGCTCTTTATTAACAACCCAAACCCCTGGGGCTTAGTCCCTGGCGACTGGGCTCCTTCTCTGTCCTAGACTCACCTCTGTAGCTTCTCGTCAGCCAGCACTCAGTAGGGACCAGGCAGGGACACATGTGCACCAGCATCATCTCACCCTCCAGTGCCCTGTCCCTGTGAGATAGATATGGTTATTGTCCCATTTTGCAGTTGGGGAAGCTGAGGCTGAGAAACTCCCAGGTCAGAGCTGGGCTTTGAGCCCAGGGCTGTCAGCTCTGAAGCCCCTGCCTGTTTCTCGCTCTCGCAGATTGTCCACAGATCCTCATTTGTCATTCCTCCCCAGTTTGCACCATAACTTGGCCTGTTGGTAAGTGACTTGCTGGTTGATTGAGAAGGGGTGTCTGTGAATAAGACCCAGGGTGGTGAGTGTTCCTCAGGGCCTCATGAGAAATGGCATGATTGCTGGGGAAAGATGTGCTTATGGGGTCCTGGGCCAAATTCTGGTGAGGCCAGGACCTCCTCGGTTCCACTGAGGGTGAAAGTTGGCAGGATATTCCAGAGGGTCAGGAGAACCAGTGCAGATGTACATCCGGTCCTGGACACTCCGATGGTCAGCAGGAGCCAAGGTGCAGCAGTGGGGGCCCCCGTGAAGGAGGAGCGTGCTGCTGCCTTGGACCGTCAGACACCTCGGCCCTCCCCCCAGCCCTCTTTCCTTTGTTGTCTGGCTGCATCAGACGTCTGGGTTTGCAGGGAGGTTCCTGAATGGGCTTTGGAAATAGGTCACTCCCTTCCCGTGCCGCCGGCACTGACCCACATGTGACCTTCCCCGTGGTGACAGTGTCTGGCCGTCACTCTTTGATGCTGTCTGTGGAGGGGCAGCGAGTATGGGGGGGCGGGGCGGGCACCCTTCCCCTACTCTGGCCTTCGAGGACTTCGCCGCCTCTGCGGCAGTGCCTGCCGGCCCTCCTCCCCTTGGCCACACTGGAAAGGGGAAATCCACGCTCCCGACCCTCCGTCTGAGCATCCGACCTTTTCCGCTCCGTGAGGTGCCCTGGCTGGGCCTGCGGCTTTGACTGTCTCGATGGAACAGACTGATTCCTGCTGAGCCAGAGCCGAGGGGGGCTGGTGGCCCCGATTTGGCCCCTCTCTGGCCCCCAGCCCCTCTGCCTGGCTCAGCCTCAGATGTTCCTTCCTCAGAATGGCTGGGGTTTTTCCGTTTCTCCACTGGCCAGCTTGGGGAGCCGTCCCTCAGGGACCATTGGCGGAGGCGGTGGTGGAGCTCGGAAGAGGCTCGCTGTATGGCCCAGGCGCCCAGGCTGACCCCGAAGGTCAGCGCTCCAATGTGGCCCAGTGCCTGGAGTCAGCGCTGGGCAGCGTGGCCCCGCACCTGAGCCTGAAGCCCTGTCTGCAGTGGAATGCTTAGTTTGGGCTTCATTTTGAAGCTCCGTGGACGGGAGAACACCAGACCCGTCTCTCTCCAAGGAGGTGGTCTCTTTCTCACGCCTGGCTGCCCCTGTGTCTCCAGGCACTGAGAGCCCAAGCTGGGCAGATTCTGGGGAAGTGACCTTTGCAGAATCCTGAAGGCCTCCTGGGCCCCAGCGAGGCAATACTTCATCCACGCCATCGACGTCCCGCTGCTGGGCTCCCAGTGTGGCGAGCAGTTCATTTCTCCTGCCATGCTCACACAACCAAGCACAAGTCCCCAGAACCGTGGGACTGGGCCTCTTCCCTCCCTCCTCTGGGGTCCTTCCTCCCCGTGGCCAGCAGGAAATTCGGGGGAACTTTTCCTGCAGGAAGGAGAACCAGGATACAGACCCCAAAGAGGAGGTCATGTGCAGGCTTGACGTGTAGTACCAGCCCCTCTTGGCTGCCTGGATCCCTCCTTGGGCATCCTGGTTGCCCTGTTCAGTCACAGTTCCTAGGGTTTTTTTCCCCATTTCTTTTTCCCTAGTTTTTTAGGCCGCATCTTTTTTGTGTGCCAAAGTAGGGGACCGAATCCCTGCTGTGCAGTCACACATTCCTGCTTTCCTTGGTTAGTTGGCATATTGGATACAGCTGGGGGGGGGCTCCAGGTGGGCAGTGCTTTGCAATGGATCCACCGCAGGCCCAGTGCCAGCACGTAGTGGGGCTCACAGCAATTCCTGGCATCTGTGACTGTGTCCTAATTAGCATCATCACATCTGCTGCCCTCCTCTGTGGCGGGTTCCACTGTGGGTCCGGTGATCAGCACGTAGTAGGTCCTCAGTGAGGTTTCGGGGAATGTCCCTCGCTGTCTTCCGTGGTGTGTCCTGGTGCCCATCCTCGGAAGGGTGGGCCCGGAAGGGCTGGGGTCCTGGATGCTGTGTACCCGGCCAGGAGGCCAGCCCAGCTGGGGACGGGTAAAGTCAAGACAAAGGCCTGGTTGTGCCCTCAGAGAAAACCCAAACCTGGGTTTCCCTGAGGCTGAAACTGCCAGTGCCCGGCCCGCCTTGTTCCCATAAAGGGAACTTTGTATGTGGCTCCCGGCAGAGGAGGAGACAGCCAGCGTCTCCCGGCGCCCAGACTCTCCCTGGGAACGGGTGTGACCACTGCGCGCTGCAGTGATAACTCCTGTGACCCTTGACCTCTTAGAGCCAGACGACATCAGGCCAGACAGTGAGTTTGGGACAACAAATCTGTTCTCCGTGTCTTGGGACCAGCATCGTCGGAGCCAGACCAGACACATTCTTTCTTGGAAAACCGAGTGGGTGGGGGCAGCAGGGACAGGGCTGCGATGCCGGCAACTTGTGAGCGGGTCTGCGTCAGCCCATCTGGAAGCCAGCCCCCCACCCGTGGCTGCCCCCTGAATGGAGGGCTTGTGTGGGCACTCTGGGGCCCCAGGGCTGGTAGTAGCTGGTGGAGCTGTGTCTGCTCCCACCGCTGACTCGGGGTTTTCCAGAAAAGAGCAGCCCGTGCAGGAGAGGGGAAGAGTGCCCTGTCTCTGGGCTCCGGCTGGCCTGGCTCCCTGGGGATGGTTTGGGCGTGTAGGGGTGAGTTCTTGCCATATTCGGGGACTGAGTTCTCAAGGAGTGAGGGGCCTGTGGGTCAACTGAGGGAAGGATCCAGAGCAGGTTGGGGACAGACAGATGGACACCTGACCACCCCTTTAGGAAGGTGGTGTAGGAGGGGACCTGTATCTGTGGCGCATAGTGGTTCGAGCAGGTGGCTTCACAGAATGGAAAGAGCCCCTCCCGCGTTCAGCAGGTATTCACTGAGCACCTGCTATGTGCCGCGTGCTGCTCCATGCCCAGACCTGTGGAGGTCACCTCCACAGAGGTGACCAAGACACCTGTCCTTATGAAGCATGATTTCGTATAGGGGGACAGGTCCTAAGCAGACAACTGGATGTCATAGGAAAGTGTGGGAGCAGGAGTGCTGAGGGCAGAGGACGGTGGCCATTTAAAGGAGGGTGGCTGGGAAAGGCCTCGCTGATTGGGCATCCTTTGAGCAGAGGCCTGCTGGAAATGAAGGCATGGCTGTCTGGGTCCCCAGGCTCAGTGTACCAGGCAGAGGGCTTGCTTGGGAAGTGCAGAGGCCCTGAGGTAGGAGCTTGGCACGTGCCAGGAATGGCAAGAAGGCCAGTGAGGCAGGACAGCGTGTGGGAGGAGATGGGGGCGAGGGGCATGGAGGTGCAGGAGGCTGGGCTGTGAGGGCTGTGGGGCCCCGTGAGACACCTGCTTTTCACTGAGTGGAACCACGGAGCAGTCAGGGCAGAGGAAGCCGGTGCTGAGGCCCGAGAGGGAGCAGTGAGGCCGTGAGGGTGGCCGGGTTCTGGATGGATTGAAGATCCAGGGTTTGCTCCAGGACTGGCTTGAACTTTTGTCCCATCGCTCACACAGGATGTGGCCAGGGATAAGGTGGGCCACCCTGAGGCAGGGCTGCCCCTCCTCCAGCAGACATCAGTCCTGCTGTGTGCGAGGTGCTGGAGCAGCCTGGTCCCTACCTGCAAGGAGGGACAGACAGGCAAGAATATCAGCGGTCACAGCCTCTCTCCCCCCGGACTGAGCTGACCAAGGGCCAGGGCGTGGCTGCCCAGCACATATTTGGGGAAGGAGTGAACGACCAGAACACACAGGTACAAAAGAGTAGGACACAGCATAGAGGCATCTAAATGACACTGGGGAGAGGTCAGAAAGGCTTTCCAGAGGGAACCTGAGTCCAGTTGCAAAGTCCAAATGGGGAAAAAACCTGATAAGAAAGTCTGGACGTTCCAGATGGAAGAAACAGCATAAACAAAAAAGTAAAGTCTTTAAAAAGCTTGGCTTGTTGGGTTGGTTAGAATTTTCCAGTTGCAAGAGAGAAAAAACCCAATCCACACAGCCTTAAGCAAAAAGCAACTGGTTTGCTGAACTGTAAGCAGCTAAAAAGTCAAGGGGTTTCAGGCACAGCTGGATCCAGAAGCTCAAACCCTGGCATCAGCAATTACCTCTCTCTCTGTGTAAGTGTCTGTTTTCTTTCTTTTTGGCATCATTTTCAGAAGGTCATTTAAGCAAAAGTCCCAAGATTGGCTCTGACTTGCCTGCAAACTCACTGTCACAGGGGTGGGTGATGCCCTCCTCTCGCAGATCGAGGTTGTGCACCCCTCCACCAGAGCCCGGGGCCAGGAGTGGGGACAGGGGGTCCAAGCCAGAATTGAGCTGCATCATCAGAACAAGAGAAGCCCGGTGCTGGGGCAGAGGGCTCAGGTGCCCACCCCAGCTCATTAGGGAAGATGTGCATCTTTTCATCTGGTGGGTGTTCCGGGGAGGACAGTGGCAGGGAAGGGGGACAGAATGAGGCTGGGAGGGCAGTCAGAACCAGGTCATAAAGCACTTCTACATGTGAGAGTTTGACCACTGTCCTTGAGGTGATAGGCACCAGGTGATCTGTGTGTCTCCTGGATGGCCCCCAGATGGTTTTAAACAGGGAAGCAGCAGAGTCAGATGAGGGTTTGAGAAGGCCAGGACCTCAGGCCAACTCAGCACAGAGCCTGGCACGGGGGCCCCCTCCCCTTCTTGCTTCCTCCTGCTGCGGGCTGTCATGCTCCCCCCCACGCCCCTCTCCATATGAGGCCGTCTGGACAAATTTGGGTGGCTGAGTTGAATCCTATCATTAGCTTTGCCCTCAGCATCCTCTCAGCCCTCATCTTATCCGGAGAGCTGTTTGGTTCACTTCCCTCTTTTAGCTGCTGGCTGATGTTTGTGGCGGATGAGCAGGGTGTGTTTCTAAAAGCAGCCGGCTGCCCGGTGAGGCCGCCTTTTCACTTGGGTGGCCCTGCTTCCTGGGCTGGCACAAAACTCCCTGTAGCTGAATTTTTTTTCTCCATAAAAACTCGAGGGACGATGTATCCTGTCTGCCTGACTCCTCCCGGGAGCAGAGCAGATGCTGTAAGGGGTCTGGGATCCAAGAGGTCAGGCTCACCCACCCACCCCACCCTGTACCTCCAGGGCTGTGTCTGACCCCAGGCGTGTGGCTGGGCTGGTGGCTGGCGTTTGTTGAGGAAAATGGTCAGGCGGAATGTTCTCTGTGGGGCTGAATTTGCTCTTCTCCACCTTTGGTGCTCATGAGATTTCTTGGGTCATGAAGCGTCACTCCACACAGCCACCTGAACTGCCCACAGCCAGTTAGTGGGTGGTGTCCGAGTGGTCACCCAAAGGGCCCCTTGAGCAGTGGCTGAGAAGGTGTGATGGGACCTCGTGCCCCCAGGATCACTGCCTGCGGGTGGCCCAGTGTTTCCCTGGTGGGTGGGCTAGCATGGAGTGAGCGCTGGAGGGCACAGCCCAGAAACTGAGCGGTGGGTCTGAGAACCCTGAAGCTGCCATGCTCACAGGCCCTCCTGCAGCCGCAGTGCCCGCCTTCCAGAACTCTGCCGCCGGGCACGGGCATCCTTGCCTTTCCGCCCTCTGCTTACCAGCCCCGCCACCAGCCGCCTTCCCTCCCACCCACGTGGCAGAGTGGTAACCCCCAGCCGACGGCTTCGAAGGGGCTTTCCTCTTTCCTGCAGTTTAGTCTGCGTCGGTTTAACTTGAGAGACTTACTGCCTCTGAGTCAAAACATAAAAATCCCCCTGGATGCGCCATGGTGTTTGCCACCTTGGGAGCAGCTGGCGCCTCCTCCGGGGGGGTCCCTAATCCTTCCCTTCCAGCCACAGCCAGATGGGTGAGGCTCCTGGGTCCTGAGACTCCCAGCCTCCGCAGGCCGGGTCCCCAGGGCAGGCGCTCAGAACTGGGTGTCAGGGTGAGTCGCCATCCTCTGGTAAAACTGCTGCTTCCCGCTGGGGGAAGTGCACAGCGCCCTCTGTCCAAGTGCTGTACACGTGGGGCGGGGGTGCCGGGTGACCCTGGGAGCTAGCCGCCTCCAGAGTGACCGCTTCTGAGACTGTATGAGTAGAAATTGGTAGCTTTCTTTTTTTTTTTTAATTGAACTATAGTTGATTTACAATGTTGTGTTAATTTCTGGTGTACAGCAAAGTGATTCAGTTATATGTGTGTGTGTGTGTGTGTGTGTATAATAGCCTTTTCATAAAAGGCTATTACAGGATATTGAATAAAGTTCCCTGTATTTTTACTTTTATCTCCTCCTGTTTAATTTCTTCTTCTTTTTTTTTTTTGGTATGTATTTCATAACATGTATCATCTATCAATACAGAAGCATGCCAGTATAATGCGTGCACAATATGTCTTTGGGGGGATATATGCTTAAAAGTTTGCAAATCTGGTGCATAACCAAAAAAGGCTAGTGCATTCTGCTGTATATGAGCTCTGGTTTGTGAAGGGAGGGGGCATCACTGGAGTCCAGCAAAGGCTGTGGCAGGGGACATGCATGTACAGGGGACAGAGCGCTGGGCGTGGGGTGGGCAGACGGCAGGACCCTGGCTCTTTCCCATGTTTTGGGCACTGTGTGCCACCTGGATTTGCGGGGCCACGGGTGCTGGGTCTGGTGGAACACGCTTTTAGAGGAGTTTAGGGGAGAGGTTTGGCCCCTTGTAGGCACCATTTCTTAAGGTCTAGATCAAGGGTTAGCAAATTCTAAGGGCCAGATAGGAAATATTTAGGCCTGTTGCAACTACTTGACTCAGCTGTTGTAGTGGGCGTGTGAGTGAGCGGGAATGCCAGAGGCAATGTGTAAACAAAAGGGAATGGCTGTGTGCCAATAAAACTTTATTTGCAAAAACAAGCGATGGCTATGTACCAATAAAGCTTTGTTTGCAAAAACAGGCAGTGGGCCAGACTGGCTCATGGAGTCATTGTTTGCCAAGCTCTGGTCTAAATTAAGAGGACGGGCCTAGTGGAGCCCGGAACCAGCCAAAATTACCCACCTAAAAGCAAGTCCCCAACCTTGTTCCAGTAGACTTCCCCTTGGGGGGCCTGGGGGTATGGTGTGGTCCCACAGAGTTTGCAGAGCAGTAAGCAGCCCCTTCCCTCAGCCTATGGAACACTCAGCTCTGGCTTTCACACCTCTTTTAGAGCCAGGGAAATGTGGCTGTGAGAGTCAGGGCTCTGCTCATCAGAGAATCAAAAAACAGCAGAGCCAAGAGGGGTTTGGAGGCCCTTCAAACTGGCATCCCTCGGGATGTGGAGGGAAAACGTGTAGGAGGAACATCCCCTTCTCTTCAAGGGTGGGAACCCCTAGAGTTGAAACCTGCCAAGCTCTTCTCCTGCAGGACTTCTCAGAGCCTTTAAGATGCTGATGGGCTCTGTGACTCTTTAGGAAGGGATATCCTATTTCCCCAAACTCAGAAGCAACTTTTCAGGTGCTTAAGGATCTGTCCAGACCGCCCTGGGGAAGAGCTGATCTCCTGCAACCCTTTATTTTATAGATGTGGAAACCTATCTCCCAGAGAGGCTGAATGTCTTGCTCAGGTGACACAGAAGGCTGGTGACAGTGTTGGGACGTGCACAGGGTTCGTGGCCTTGTCCTGACACAGAGTCACAGATGTGGGTGTCTGGGGTTGTGCTTCTGGCCACATGGGGTTGGTTTTGCCGCAGGGATGCACTGCGTCCTTTTGTCCGAAGCCCGCTCTGTCTCAGGGTTTCCCAACCATGCACGTTGACCTTACGCACAAGGTAATTTTTGATATGGGGCCGTTCTTGCCTGTAAGATATTTAACAATATCCCAGGCCTCCACTCACTAGATGCCCCCCCCCATTGTGACCACCAAAAATGTCCCCAGACTTGGCCAAATGTCCTCTGGGGGTAAAATCACCGTGGTTAAGAACCCCTGTTTTATCTTAAGCCAGTCGGTGTGGATCGTTCATTTGCTGGAATTGTTGGTAAATGGTAGAAAGATTTACCCGAGCTCTGGCAGAGTGTAGGAAAGTTCTCTTCGGGGCACAGGGCAAAGGGGGAGACATCCCAGGCAGGTTGCCAGGAGAGTCCTGAAGGTGTGAAACAGCACATGCTGCTCAGTTCTGCAGACCAGTTGAGAGGTTCCTGGGGTGAGGAGAGCACACCTGGAGAGGGAGGCAAAGGTGAGATCCTGAATGGGTGGAGGATGTGCGCGTCACAGTCAGAGGACTTCACGCCAGAGCAGGAGGGGAATGACCTTGCAAGCGGGGAGTGTTCTGGAAAGTCGATGGGTTGGTGGGAGGGGTGCAGAAGGCAGTGGCGAGGAGATCGTTCCAAGAGGTGAGCCTGGCAGCCAACCAGAAGTCAGGCCTTGGCCTTGGATGGAAGGCCAGGAGGACAGTGGGCTGGGATGCGGACGTGTCCAGCGGCAGGGATGTGGAGAACCTTCTGCAGGCAGTGTCACTCTACATTTTATTCTCGAAACTCTGATGCTCTGAAGCTCTGGGAGTTTTTTTCTGCGCCTGATGCCTAGAGTCCAGGGAGGAAGATTGTACTGGATGACAGACAGCTGGTTCAGAGTGGCCCAGATCTAGGTGGCCCCACGTCTGTGTAGAGGAAAAGTGAAACCTGATGGTCTGCGTGAGCCTCATGCCACCATTCTGGGTACACAGGGCGTCCTTTCTCACCGAAGTTTTTAAATAGTTGCTGGGTGTCTGAGTTAGGGCACGGGGCAGGGGAGGGTTTGTTTCAAAGTCTAACATGGGCTCACAGAAAGGAAAGGGACCACCCCCCCCCACGCCGGTCAGTTAGGTGTTTAAGGTGATGGAGAACATGCAGAGAGCCCCGGAGGGTCTGCCTGGGTCTGGAGTGGCAGCCTTCCCGGTCGGCAGATGGGGTGAACTAGCAGGGACACGTGTGTGAACCACACTGGGGGCCAGGAGCAGCCGTAAGAGCGAGTGAAGTGTTCAAGAAAGCCTTTCTGTGACAAAGCGGGCTGAGGTCAGTGTGGGAACAGCCTTTGGTGCCCGTCTTGGAAGTTTCGACTCGATCCTCTAAGCAGGAGGAAGCCACAGAAGACGTCAGACCAAGAGCATCAAGATGAGAATCGTGCACGTTTACAGGAGAATGTACGCACGTATCACAGGCGCTCAGTTCGCAAGATGCTCCCAGGAGACGCGGCTCGATCTGAGTCAGCATTGTTAATAGATGCTTGTTCTGCATGGAAAAAACATGGGGTTTTGGTGCTGTCAACCTTTGCCCGTTTCTGTAGGTAATTTTTTCCACAATGAAAATAGCTGCATCGTTCCTAATTATATTGCACACTCATTGTGAGGAAACTGAATGATGCGTGTAAATATGAAGAAATACAAATCACTTGCAATTCTAGGACACCCACGGTAGGATTCTGACAGCTGACCGTGTGGTGCTGATGACGCACACGTGTAACTTCACGTAACGCTTTGCGGGGAGTGTTTTGGGTTTGCCTGCATCCTCTCTGCTGCTTTTTCTGTCCTTCAGTCTCATCCCTAACTGATGTTAACCTATAACATGTCTTTCCGCCCTTTTTAAAAAAATTGTGGTAACACGTATGACAAATTTTACCATTTGTCTTAGTGATCTTGGGCTGCCAAAACAGAATACTATGGACAGAGTGGCTTAAACAGCCAACATTTCTTTCTTACAGTTCTGGAAGCTGGGAAGTCCACGAGCAAGGAGTTGGTAGAACTGGCGTCTGGTGTGAACCCTTTTCCTGGCTTCCAGTCTTACAGTATACTCAGGTGGCCGAGAGAGATCGCTCTCTGGTGTTTCATCTTATAAGGGCACTAATTATATTCACAAGGGTTCCACCCCCATTATCTAATTACCTCTCAAAGACCTACCGCCTAACACCGTCACACTGGGGGGTAGGATTTCAACATAGGAGTTTTGGGGAACACGAACATTCGGCCCATAACATCCTAACCATCTTTGAGTGCACACATCAGTATGTTAAGTACGTTGATGAAGTTGTGCAACCATCATCACCATCCGTCTCCCTAACTCTTTTTATCTTACAAAACAGAAACTCTGCCCCCATTTAAACTACAACTCCCTCATTCCCCCACCCCCAGCCTTTGGCAACCATCATTCTGCTTTCTGTCTCTGAATTTGAGGTGCTCTTGGTACCTCATGTAAGTGGAATCACACAGTATTTGTCTTTTTGCGACGGGCTTATTTCACTTAGCGTGATGTTGTCAAGGCTCATCCGTGTTGTAGCATGTGACAGGCTTTCCTTTTTCAGGGTGAATAGTATTCCATTGTGTGGAGCTACAAGTTTTGCTTATCCATACATCTGTTGAAGGGTATTCCGGTTGCTTCCACCCTTTGGCTCTTGTGAATAATGCTGCTGTGCACACAGGTGTACAAGTATCTGCTCGAGACCCTGCTTTCAATTCTTCTGGGTCTGTACCCTGAAGTGAAAGACAGTCATCCTTTTTTTTTTTTTTTTTTTTTTTTTGAGGAACCGCCATACTGTTTTCCACAGTGGCTGTGCCATTTTACATTCCCATCAGCAAGGATGTGGGTTCCAATGTCTCCACATCCTCGCCAACATCTATTATTTTCTTGTTCTTTTTGTTTTTACCCTAAGCCTTTTATTGAAGGTTAAGGGCACCTCGGCTAGTTCCATACCTTCCTGCCTGCCCAGGCGTATAAGTGTATGTATCTTTTGGGGACACCATTATTTTATTAAAATGGGCTTGGTGGGGAGGGTGTGGCTCAGTGGTAGACCACATGCTTAGCATGCATGAGGTCCTGGGTTCAATCCTAAGTACCTCCATTAAAAAAATAAAATAAGTAAATAAATAAACCTTATTACCTCCCCCCAAAAAGAAAATTTAAAATAAAATAAAATAAAATGGGTTTGCCTTTCATATTCTACCCTGCCGTTCTCACTGAAGGCCTGTGGAAATGCCCCCAGGCTCCAGGGTGGCTCTACCTTGTGTTTTAAATTGCCATGTGATGAAGAGTTTGTGGCACAGACGCACTGGAGTTGTCCACTTGATCAGTTGTCTTTGGTGGCAACATGCTTAATTGGGAGTGGCAGAAAATGGTGGTGACTCTGTAATAAACACCTGTACTGATGTACTTGGCACAGGTGCTTTTATTCTTGTGGCGCAGGGGTGGGATTGCTGGCTCGGTCGCCAGTTTGTTTCCCAAAAGCTACAAGATTTCGATTCCACCAGCCATGTGGGTGCCTGTCCCCACCAGCAGTAGGCACCATCTCTCTGTTGACTGTGTAGAAATCTAGGGGGATGCAAAGTGCTAGCTAGCTCACTAGTGCTTAATTTTATGTTTCCCTGTTTCCTGGACAGGTTGGCTGTCTTTTGGTACAAGTTTATTGGCCGTTCGCGTTTAGTTTTTTTCCTAAGTTGCCTCTTCAAGTCCTCTGGACATTTGACTGTTAATCTAAGGACCAGAAGCAAATGTGATAAACTGTGGACAGCTGTTTGTTGTAGGTGTTGAAAGTATGTGTCTCTTTTGTGCATGTTTGAATTACAAATTTTCCAAATTAAAAAAAAAAATAGACTAATACCTAAGTGAGAGGGTTTTAGGAAGACCAGTTGGGGTCAGAGAGGTGCTGGGGGCAGGGAGACCAGCTTGGAGACTTGCAATAGCCTTGTAGGTGATAATGACTCAAACAGTGAGAGTGGGGACAGATTTGGGCAAGTATGGGAGAATTCATACCATTTGGTGATAACGTGGGAAACCAAGGAGATGAAGAATCCAGGGAGATGAGGGGTTTGAATCTGGATGACCGACCAGGAAGATGATGGCAGAACTTGGCAGAGATGCAGAGGCTGGGAGGGGCCGTGGATGAGTCTGTCAGAGGAGGGATCTGTGAGAGTAGGGGGCAGGGTTGCCGTAAGGGTGATGCCATTGGGTGATGCATCAAGTTCAAGGGAAATGTTCCCTGGAGCCACGAGCGCAGAGGAGCCTGTGAAGGGAGGGCCCCTGAAGAACACCTGTGTTTAAGGGGCAGAAGGAGGAAACTGGCCAAGGAGCTGGGCGAGAGCCTTGCAGGATGGGGGGGTACACTGTCGCGGAAAACAGCTTCAAGGTCAAGAACATGGTCAGGATTTTCAGATGCGGTTGCCAGGTAGAGGAGATGCTTTTTTAGGCCGTTCAATTTATCGATTAGGAGGTGGTAACCTTGGAAGACCACTTTTCCCTGAAGTGGCTGGGGCCTGAAGTCAGCTCGCTGGGTTCTGCAGCCCGAGTGCATGAAGGGTGACAGAGGCCACAGGAAGTGTGGGTGGCTGCAGGAGAGGGCCTCGGCCCCGGCCTCTGTGGCAGTCCGGCTTGGCTCCAGCACTCTTCATCAGCACATGTGGATTGAGCTGCCCTTGAGGGCCGTGCCAGGCACCGGCCACCCCAAGTGTCCGAGGGGAATTCACCAGAAGCCACCTTCCTTGTGACAACCCCAAGAACCTTGGTCTGCACTCTTCAGTGTCTGTTCCCGGAGCAGCCCCGAGGGACCAGAGGACACATGAGTCACTTCCTGGACAGCAACCTGTCCCAGCTTCTTAGCCATTTTGGGCTTGGCCTTTCATGAATTTATCTTCCTTTTCAAGTCAGCTTCTATTTCCTGCCGGTCCTGTCTCCTTGTGGGGTTTCTGAAGCACCTGCAAGCAAGAAACAGCGTGTGAGCAAGCCTGTGAGGATTCAAGTCCTTCTTTTTCTTACTCCAGATGAAAAGAAGAGAGATTGGCAAGGAGGTCTGAGGACCCCATTAGCTAAGTAAATGGTGACGTTCCATCACGGCCTTTTTCCTGTCCAGCAGGACTCCTGGGAAAACAGCTCCAGGTGGGGACAACCTTGGCCATTGGTTGGCTTAAAATGCAGAAGGGGTTTGGCTGGGGATGGCGGCTGATGCCTCGGCATTATTCAGCATTTGCTCCAGTAGCGTCAGGATAGAGGGACCCTCCCTTCCATCACGTAATTTTTCTACCCCTCAGGATTTTTTCTCCTTTATTTTTATATAAAATGAAGCATTTTTTTTATTGTAGTAGAATAGCCGTAACATAAAATTGCGCATTTTAACCATTTGGAAGAGTACAGTTCAGTGGCATTAAGTACATTCACATTGTGTGACCATCACCACCATCCACTTCCAGACCTTTTTCATCTTCCCAAACTGAAGCTCTGTCCCCATTAAACACTAACGCCCCCTGCCCTTGCTCCAGCCCCTCCGACTTCCACTTTCTGTCTCTATGAAGTTGACTACTCTCGGTACCTCATGTGAGTGGAATCGTATGGTATTTGTCTTTCTGTGGCTGGCTTCATTCACTGAGCTTCACGTGAATGAAGGTTCATCCATGTTGCAGCGTGTGTCAGAATGTCCTCCCTTTTTAAGGCTGAATGACACTCCATCCGCAGAGCGTGCCTACACTCTGTCTCGCTTATCCGTTCACCCGTCGGTGGACACCTAGGCTGCTTCCACCTTTCAGGTGTTGTGAATGATGCTGCTGTGAACACAGGTGCACCCATAACCGTCTGACACTCCGCTTCCGCTTCTTCTGGGTCCACACCCAGGAGTGGACTTGCTGGATCATATGGTAGTGGTAATTCCGCGTTTGCTGTTTTAAGGATTTGCCATTCCATTGGCCACAACAGCTGCACCGTTTTACAAAATGAAGCACTTTTACTGGATGATCTTTAAGGTATCTTTACACTTCAAAAGAAGGTTTTGGTTCTCTGGTTCCATGGTCAGTGGCTGGAAGATGATCTTTGGAGTTAAGATTTGAGCACCCGATCATCATGTATCAGTGAGACTTACCACCACCACCTAAGCCATTAATGCACGTGCAAGGCGAGATGCCCTACCCGTCGTGAGGGCCGTGTGAGTATCCGGCATTGTCTGAGGACCTACTATGTTCTGGAAACTTTTTGGCCTTTTGAATATATGCATTATCATTATCTGCAGGGTAGGTATTTATCATCTCTCTCATTTTTGCGGGTGAAAAATTAGTGATGCTTTCTCATGATGTTGGTTGGAAGTGGTATCTCTTGGGTTGTCAACACACTTAAGATGTTCTGTTTACCTAAAAGAAATGTTCTGATTCTTTCTTCCTGGTTCTTAACGTACCTCCCCCAAAGTACTTATGGAACCACTGACCCTCACGGCACTTTTCATTAAGCGGTGCAAGTGTAGCTGCTCTGTGGAAGGAGGGGACATCGCCCCTCCATTTCAAGTGCTTTCTGGTTCCACTGGGGGGGCCGGGGTGGAAGGGCTTGGATGAACTTTTGGTGCAAACTTTCTGATCTGTCCCCTCCCTACCTGGCCTCCGTACCCGAGTCCCAGCTTCCTGTTGTGGCATTCAAGGCCCTTGCCTTCTGGCTCCAGATTATGTTCCTCTCCCCCCCACCCCAATTACCCTCCAGATGCTTCAAATGGCATTCTAGTCACTGACCACCCCCCGAGTCCCAACTACACCTCCCCACCTCTGTGGGTGGGCTTCTCTCACTGCCTGGGGTCTGCCTGCTTCCTCTCTCAGCTTGTCTGTTATTGAAGTCCCAGCCTTGGTCAGGAATCGAAGGGGACGTCCCCGAGAGTCCCACTCATCCTCCACCCCCACCCATCTCAGCAGCGCCCCCCAGCCCCGACCCGGGTCGTGCATCCTGCATCCGCTGTAGCTGTTTCACTGTGCTCTCTCCTGTGGGGCCGTGGGCACTGGCGGCTCGCTGGCCTCAGGGTCCCCAGCCACTCCAGGCTCTCCTGCGGGACAAGCCGTCGCGTTTGCTGAACGGATTGTTAGTGGTTAGAGAAGAGCAAGGCTGTGTCGGGAAGCTTTTTACTTTCCCTGATGGTTTAAATTTTCCTTCACCACATGAGGGGAAAGACCACCAGGAGAAAGCCAGCGTGCGGACATTTAAACAGAAGACGCTTCGCTAGCCGGGCTCCTGTGTGTAAGGCGGCGATGGCTGCCCCGCCCAGGGCCTGAAAGGGAAGCGGGGAGTGCAGGTGCGGATGCCAAGCAGGGTCCGGCTTCTTAGTGCAGTGATTCTTGGCCCCTTCACCTCCCCCTCTGAGATCAAATTCCTCACCTGGAGATCTGGAAGAAACTTCTCCATCAGCTCAGGTGAGAGGAGGCGTGGGCCTTGCTGGTGGTTTCTGCCTAGTAGTCCTAGAAATGCCCCATTTCAGTTCCCAGCCTGTCAGAGTCGGGGTCTGAGGCTCCAGCCCCGCTCAGCACCCCCTAAAGAACAGCTCTGTGTGCCCGGGGCATGGTGGGGGCGGATGCGGGCCCCCAGGTTCCTCTGCGACAAGCAGAGGCTCGGCCTGGTGGGCCGGTGGGGCCTGGAGGTTGGATCCTGACACTCAGGTGAGCCAGGCCTTCACCTCTAAAGGTCCTGATTTGATATTTTTAGAAAGAGGGACCCTCTCAAGGTGCCTGGCCCACCCAGTGGAGCCGTCATCGCCACTGTGCCTGCCATTGGTGCCCCTCGCGTCCTGGAGCACAGCCCAGGCGGGTCCCACACCCGCAGGAGCCCCGGCCCCAGCCCTGGAGCCACCGCCCTGCCTGGTCAGTGAGGTCGCTGACTTTTTTAACTTCCAGATCTCCCTGGTTTGGGGACAAGAAACCCTTTTTGGGGGAGTGGGAGAACCGGGTGAAGGTGGGTGTGGGCAGAGATGCACCCCAACCTCCTGCCCGGCCCCCCGCTCCCTCCCTCCAGCTGTGATCAGCGACTCCCCTGCCCTGCTGGGGCAAGGTCCTCTGGGCATCCCTGGGCGTAGCTCCCACTCAGAGCCTCAGCCCCGCCCTCCTGGTGGGGACGCCCTGCAGCCCGGCTCGGGCTCCCCCTACTGCTTCCCAGTCCCCTCTCCCCTTGCGGCTTCTTTCTCTGTCTCTCTGTCTCTGCTTCCCTCCCTGTCTATCTCTGTCTGTCTGTCTCTTTCTCTCTGTGTGTCTCTCTCTGCTTCTCTGTCTCTGTGTGTGTCTCTCTGTTTCTGTTTGTCTCTTTCTGTCTCTGTGTGTCTCTCTGTCTTTACATCTGTCTCTTTTCGTGTCTCCATCTCAGTCTCTGTCTCTTTATCGTGTGTCTCTGTCTCTGTGTCCCTCTGTGTCTCTGTCTCTCTGTCTGTGTCTCTCTCTGTCTCCCCGTGTCTTTCTCCATCTCTCTCTCTCGTCCCCGGGGAGGCCCGTGAAGTCAAGGTGGGCTCTTCTCACCTGAGACCAGTGTGGCTTCAGTAAGTTGGGAAAATGGACTGGTGTGCCCGGCAGCGTGGGGTGGGGGAATTCAAGAGGGTGAGTCAGGACCAGCTTGTCAGGGGTTTGGACCTGCTGCCACATTCTCTGTCCAACGTCAGCAGTCTGTCCGCAAAAAAGGTGCCCCACCTTCCCAGTGAGGGAGCAGAGAAGAGAGTGAGGCTTGAAATCAATGCCTGGAAGACACTGAGGGCTCAGGTGCAGATCCACAGTGGGGGAGAGAAACCTCTTCCCGCCTCCCCCCCGCGCCCCGGGAGACCTAGAGACAGGCTGGGGTATCACTCAGCTCTCCCTCTCCCTGGTTTCCACTGGGGCCTCCCCATGGTTTGTGCTCATGGGTCCTGGGACAGCCGGCTGTGGGGGGCCTCCCCTGTTTCCGGGAGGAGGTGTGTCACTGCCAGGGTTCCCAGGTCTGCTGACATGGCAGTTCACGGTCAGTGCCCAGCTGTGCCTGAAGACCCCCTACGGACAGCCCTTGGTGGGTGGCTGTGGGCAGGGGGCAGTCCTGGCAGATGGCCCACCAGCCCTGGCTGGAGCCTGGTAAGGGGGGCACTTTCCTATTTGCTGCTGAGTTTCTGTTCATTTTATGACAAGTTGCTTGGGGACAAGAGAGCTGGTCGCTGCTAGAAGGGGAGCAGGGAATGGGGAAGGGGCCAGTGCTGCCAAGCGTCTGCCCCTGCAGGCCGGCTGCGGTCCACACCTGCCAGGCTGGGCCCCCTGTCATTCTGGAACGTGATGATGGCCGCTGAAACGGCGCGGGGCCCACCCGTGACTGTCCTGCTTCCTCTGTGACTCCAGCCTTGCCTCTCCGGGTGACCCTGAGTGGGGGGGGGGAGGTCCCTGGGTCTTGAGGAAGATGCAGTGGCAGCTGGAGGAAGGGAACGGGTTACAGACCAGCCTCCCATTGGGCCTGCAGCCTCCCTTCTGGAGGGCTTTTAAAAACTGGCCGATTACCTTGTAATTGTTCCCAGCAGTGAGGAGCGAGTCCAGTGTTTGTTTTGCCTTCTGTGTTCTCCGGGCCAGCGGTAACCAAGGGCCGCTTCCCCTTGGTGACGGTGGAGCTCACTCAGGCCAGGGCTGATCCAGCCCCGGCGAGGGAGGCCTGGGGACCCACAGGGCCTGGCTGCTGGCAGGGAGGGCACCCTGCTCCCGGAGTGTCAGGGAGCTGCCTGCCCTCCACCTCCGTACCCCAAGCCTGAAGACCTGTTTCCCTGCTAGTGCTCCCCCCAGGCACTGGCCCGAAATATTCCAGAATTCCGATCCTCCGGTAGGTGCCTGGGAGACCGGGAGGCCACTCGCTGGCAGGCCGTGTGGGGGTGGGTTGCGGGCAGGGTTGTGGACCTCAGCCGGGATGCTGCTCAGGGCTGGGGGGCTGACCTTCATTCTAGATTCCAGCAGGACGCGGGGTCCTGAGCTAGTTCTGAGGGAGATTTTGCGGGAGAAGGAGACGGGCTGTAAAACTGACCAGGGCAGACTCTGTGGCCAAGAGGGCCAGGACCAATCTGAGATGGACCGGATTCCGATCGGGTAGGGTTGTTTGCAGTGAAAGGAATGGCGTTGTAACAGGTGTGGCCACAAGAAAGTGTGAGGCTCCTGGAGGTGGCCGGGCTGGCTTGGCTGGTTGGCAAATCGGGGCTATTTGGAGTAGCAGGGAGAGTTGAGGAGGCTTGTCAGGAGCTGGGAGCAGGGACAGAGTGGGGTTTGGAAGTGGTGCTGCCGCCACCTTGGTCTTCCCAGACCCTGAGTGACAGAGGGCTTCTAGAAAATCTGGGCCAGGGAATCCACAGCCTGTTTTACGCACCCCCACTCGTTGGTCTGGCAGAGGACGGGGCCCTGACAGGCTCTGCCCACGACTTCTGTTAAACTTGTCGGCTTCTACATTGGTTGGTTAGGAGTCAGTTATGTTTCGGGACTGGCTTCCTGGAGAGGGATGGACGTGCCTCCGTTTTCTTTCTTTCTGATGTGTTTCTTCCCCGCCTCTGCCTTGGGGAGGACCCACAGCACAGCCCCACCCACCTGGGCACACAGATCACCTGAGATAGGGCTGTTCAGAGGCAGTCAGCGACAGACAGGCCTGAGGCTCTGCATTTCCAACAGGCTCCCAGAAGATGCCTGTGCTGGGGCCCATGGGCTCCCTGGGTGTGACCAGATGCAGAGGGTGACCAGCTCCCTCCCTCCTAAAGAGAAGGAGTTGTCCTGCTCTGCATGCAGTATCTCAGGTGCGTCTGGTTTTCTGTTCGGGGGCCCAGAGAGGGGGTCCTGTCAATCAAGAGCAGGGATATCTGGGCGGGGGGCTGGGGCATGGCACTGGGGGACTGGCCCGAGTGCCTCTGTCCGACTTTCACATGGACTCCTTCCACCAGCCAAGCTGCCAGTACTATTTAACCTCAGTGATTCATTGAAGTGCGTTTCAAGGGAAGGCGTTGTGTTACAAAAACCGTGGGTCCCAGCGGCTTGTTTTGTTGGCAGGTCTTGCCACCTCAGCTGAAAAGAGGCGCTTTTGATATGGGAACGGAAACTTGGGACCGTGTTGGAAATACTCAGGGTGTTCTGCGGGAGGTGACCGGTGGTCCTCCTCTAGTCATGGGAACTCGCTGCTTGGCCGTGGTGGCGGCCCGGGGCTGGCGGCCCCACATGGAGCTGGGAAAGGGGGTCCCCCAACCCAGGTCTCTGGTCCATGCCCCCAACAGCTGTGACGAGGCTGGCCTTTCCTGACACTGAGGAATGGGGGGGACACGTCCTCTGCTCCCCATGTCTCCTGTGAAGGCGACATCTGCTGTTTTGATTTTATGGAAAGCCCAGCTTGCAGAGGAGATACCGTTCTGAGCGCCGTCTGTCTGAAGCTGGGGCGAGCAGGTGAAATGTGTGTGTGCAGCCCTCGCACCTGCTGAGTACCGGGGACCTGGTCCAGCTAGAATGGCCCGTCCTGGGCTTGCTTGTTTCCAAAGTGGGGCTGAGCTGACCAGTTTGCTAAACAAGCAAGTGCCTTCGTTCTGGCTTCTCCCTCCCTCTGCCCCTATTGCCATCCTGGACTCGCCCATTTCATGGATATTGGACCAGTTTCCCTTTTTTCCATTTCCCATGTATTCCTTTTGTGTCCTCAGATGTGATAAGTGGACCAGACTCACCCCAGATCCAAGTTGCTTTTCCAAGAAACTTCTCCAGTTGTGTCTGTCCTCGTATGGGGGCGTGGCAGACTCACCACCACCACTGCCACCCCATTCTTGAAGCAGGTGCGGTGGGATAAGGAGAGTTCAGAGGAGGCAGACAAAACCACTGCGGGTGCTGGGTAGCCTCCACTTCGGTGGCACCTGGAGGCTTCCCGTGGAGGCCTCTGTCACCATTAGTGAGCTTGAGATGGCGAGAGGCAGCCACAGAGCTGGGTCGCGGACACCCAAGGCGGCTGTCCTCTGTGGGAGATTGCTGACTTTGGGGTGCAGTGCAGGATCTGTGTGGCCGCATTCCACCACTGGGGAGCCTTCTCAGGAAGCCGTCCCTCCCTCCTCAGACCACTAACCTGTAAATACATGGCCAGTGTTGGCTCTTTGTTATGTTAGATATTCGTTCATTCAACACTTACTTACTACGTTCCAAGTGCTGTTTCAGCCATGGGGGCTACGGCAGTGAACACAACAGAGAAAAACCTCAGTCCTGAAGCTCACACTGACTGTTGAAATGATTGTTATGTTTGCTCTCTGTCTCCCGTATGAGACTGTAAGCTCCACGGGAACAATGATCTCTACCCACATAGTATGTGTATGTATAATGTATATAGTAGGTACCTAATATTTTTGGAATGAATTCCAACCCTAAAGCACCTTATTTGGCCTCGGGTGTTTCCCAAGTGCTCATCAGCGGAACATTTATGGACCACGTCTCAGTCTGGATCACTTCTGCAGGTGTCTTTCGTGGAGATTTTGTTGGTTCTTATCAGTTTCCTCCTGGGCATGATGCTTCCTGGCAGTGTAGGTGGAACAGTCTCCTGCTTTCCCAAACACCGACCATGTGTGGCCCACAGTTTTGAATCATCCACTTTGTTGAGGTTCTCAGGGACTAAGGACCAAAGAAAGAATCTAAGGAAGCCCATACCATCTCGTCGGGGGTTTAGCAGGTGCTGGTGGGGTGGGTGGCGAGCAACTCAGGTATTAATTAGCACCTACTATATATGCACAGGACTTGAGTGTGGTCCTTTGGGGCCAACTTTCCATGTTTTCCGTGAGTGAATCTGGCCAGAAAGGATCTGTGGGAGGTGGTGGCCCTTGGCATGAGAAGCCAGGGTCGCTCCAGGTCTGTGAATGATAATCCTCATAAGAATGCAGAAACTCAACCCATCAGAACAGGTTTTCATGTGGCAACAGGTCCAGCCAAACTGTGCTTTAGCCTGGGGCCCGCCGGGCCTGGGCCCCGAGCCCCGTGGTGTGACATCTGAGCTGGCAGGCAGGCCCCGGCGTCACCGACAGAGGAGTGAGCAGGAGCCACGTGGCTGGGATGGTCTCCTGATAACACAAAGCATGGCCTTTGCCAGCTTGGCACGTCCTTGGGGTGTTGACCTGCTCTGCGGAAAAGCAGGGACCTGGGCATTCAAGCACGTGTCTGTCTCCCTGCCCCACCTCGTCCCCAGGGTGGGGAGTGCACAGACCAGGGCTCTGCGTGACCTCGGTTCTCCCACGTCCTGGTCCCCAGCCCAGCGACGCTTGTGCGTGTGTTGGTCGCTCCCTCCTCACACCACGGTCTGGGTGCAGGCACGGAGATGCAGGCACACATTCTGGGTTCCTCCAGAGAAACTCGATCTACAGGTGCCGTCTCGAGGCAGCAGGGTTGCCAAACCACAGTGCTGCACTTTTGCTTTTGGAGGAAAGACAAGGAGGGATGGGGTGGGGAGCAGAGAGCTCAGCTCCAGAAGGCGCCTCGCTTCCCACATATGAACATCATTAGCTGTGTCCCTGTGTGTAACCCTGGCTGACAGGCCTGGTTCCGCCCGCCAGGTCTCTGCAAGCTCTGGGCCTCTCTCTGCACTGACGACCCTTTCCACACCTGCCTCCTGCCATGTGGATTTTGGAGAAGTGCATGTTTTTCATCCATTTATGTTTTTTTTTTAATTTGTTGTGAAATTCACATAACAGGAACCGTTTACAGAGTTCAGTGGCATGTAGTACATTCATGGTGTGCAACCACCATCTCCATCGAGTTCCAAAACATTTTCACCCCCCACAAAAGAGGCCCTGACTCGTTGGCAGCCACTCCCTACTCCCCTCCCCTCCCAGCACCCCGGCAACCACCAATCTACTTTCTGTCTCTATGGGTTTCCCTATTCTGGCTATTTCATGTTAAGTGGGAGCATCACTGGGTGACCTTTTATATCTGCATTCTTTCACCAGCATAAAATATTTGAGGTCCATCCATGTTGTGGCAAGTGTCAGTCTTTTATTCCTGTTCATGGCTGAATAATATTCCATTGTGTTTGTGTTCCACAATTTGTGTATCCATTCAGCCATTCATGGACATTTGGATTCATCCATTTATGTTTTTGCAACAATAGTAAGAGCGGTAAGGAAATTTGAAAGAAAGGGAAACTCTGAAGCTCGTCTCTCTAAACACAGAAACATTATCATTTTCCATCTCCCTTTTCACCTCTTTTCCCGCATGTGCCTGTATAGTTTTTTTCTAGATTTTATTCTGAGGGCAGATACGGAGTGCCTTCCTTTCACCTGACATAGCAAACCTTTTTCCTGGCCTCTTGTACAGCAATCGTTTCAGCTAGCATCTTGAGAAGCAATATCCATCTCCACAGATGTCCTGCCCCAGGGGGCCCCTTCCTGACTCCTTGTCGCATCCCCCACACAACCAACTGGTGCCATGGAATCTGGCATCTGGACCCTTCTGCTTACCTGGGAGTTCAGGGTTAACTTATTTGCTGCCCGTGGGCTTGCTGAGGCTTTCCCTTGTCAAGCTGTCACCCCAGGTGTTCAGAACTTTCCAGGTTAACAGGATTGGGGGAGGAAGGCCAGCCACATAATAGAGGAAGTTCCTGTAGGCTCTTGTAAAGGTGTATTTAAGTCCCTCTTTCACCACCTGGCTTGTGAGGCCCAGGGATTTTACCTCCTCCTTGGCATCCTGTTGGGTTCCGTGAAATCCCACCCGGGGAAAGGTGATTAGATTGCACTGGGAGACGCACTGCCCAATTCTGCTTTGAATCCTGTCCAAGTTCATTGGCTGCGGTCCACACGAGGTCCAGTTGACAAACCTTCGGTTCAACTGGCTGTGCAGAAACTCCTGAGCGTCTTCAGACCCCACGGTCAGTTCCGAGATCGGGAAGCCTGGCGGTAGGTCACTCGGACATTTGCTTTTCTTCTCCTAAAAATGGACAGTGAAGTGGGGGTGGTTTCTGAGGGCCAAGATTTTGAGGGTGATGAGAGGAGAGGTGGCTGTGAACTAAATGAAAAGAAACTGCCCTAAGGTTGTCCTGGGAGGCCTTGACCTCCCACATGTGACCATCATTACAATCAAACAACCTAGATGTCCATCTATAAGGGAAAGTTACCAAAATTGTGGTAGTGGAATATTATGCAGCTACTAACACATGAAATTGACTTAGGAGCTAATAGTGACTTGGAACAAGCAAACTGGGGCTTGGTGTGTGTGGTGTGATCCTTTGCTTTAAGTGGACAGTCCCTGTATCTGAGCCTGTGTATGCGCCAGAGTGGGAGGGGCATATTTTAATTCATACTTTATACATTTTCTCTGAGATTTCTTATGAGGATGTGTAACATTTGAAATATTTCAAGTCAAGATAGAACAAGACATTTTTTTAAAGTTGTGGTTATAAATCCAAGCCTATCGGTTCTCATTTACTGTGGATTTGAGATTCCAAAATACTGAGCTGTCATTCCTTTGAGCCAGCAGTGTTCTAATCTGCTGGAGGGCTCAGTAGAATGCAGACTGCTGGGCCCCACCCCCAGAGTCCCTGATTCAGGAGGTCAAAGGTCAGGCCCAAGCATCTGTGTCTCTAACAGGTGATGGGGATCTGCTGATCCCAGGACCCTACTTTGAGAACCACTCCTGTGAACCCAGTTATAAGAGAGCTTCCCCACAACTTCTTCCTGCTATAGAAATTTTGTGGGACTTCTGCCCCTGCTTTTGACTTAAGGGGTTCACCTTATTTAATGGGGTTTTTGAGTTTGTACGTCCACAAGCAGCTTTGCTGGAGCCGTGGTCTCACAGGGGGACTGGGCTCCTTGGGCCACCCTGTGAGGTCTTAACTGGCACCCACCTTGGCACTTCCTGGTTGAGTGCTCTCCTGCACATGGCTTTCAAGATTCCATCCTTTTAGGTGTCCCCTGATGTTAAAGGGAGGCGGGAGTGGGCAGGGAGTGGCATGTGTTAAGTCCCTACTCTGTGCACCCGATGCTGGGTTGAGTGCTTTAGCTGCACAATTCCATGTTGTAGTCATGAGCTCTGCCCCTCCCCCTCCTCTTACCCCCAGGTAGTTTGAGACCATCGCCTGGGTCTGCAGGTGGGGTAAGGGCACCCGGGCTCCTCTTGACTCCCTCAGATCTCTCTGAGAGCCAGTTCCTCTCGTGTCCTTAGATCTCTCCCTGGCCTCCCTGCTGCTCATTCTCCCTGGAGGGGCGTGGGGTGGCCCAAGGGACCACTCTCTGAGGTGACCTTTCTCAGTTGGCACATCCCACTGGAAGAGGCCAGCGTGTCACCTGCTCCTACTCAGGCCTCTGGGCTCCGGAGCCTGGGTGAGGTCAGACCTTGTTCCGGGGGCCCTGATGGAGGCACATAGCAGGTGGCGTTGCTCCAGGCCTCCTCGCAGGCTGTTCAGCTTGGAGTGAGCTGGTGAGCGAGCATCCTGCAGGAGGCGAGGGCCTCTGGAGAGAAGCCTGGTTTCCACTGGCGCCTCCTCCAGATGCTGACCTTGGGGAAGGTGAACCCCACTTTTCCTGGGGCCAGAGTGAGCTTGGTGGGTCCACCAGCCCATCCGGTGGAGGAGTTATAGGCTTCCCCAACAGGTGGGGCGAGGAGGGGCCAGGGTCCCCGAGGTACCCTTGAGCTTTCCCCTTGGGTGCCCGTGGGCCCTCCTCGTGGAGATGGCTGGTGGTGACACTGTCCACCCTGCCTTCCTGCCCCCTTTAGGGGACACCCCCGCTCCTGCATGGTCCAGGCGGACCCGGTTTGATGGACTGCCCAGCCTGGGCGACGTCGGGTGGGGGTCCACAATCTAGACTTCATTCTCACTGCCAGTCGAAGGTGCATCTGCTGCTGGCTTGGAAAACTTCTCGAAAGGTCACTGTGTCATTGAGTGTCACTCAGGTCCCTCCGAAGATCAGGGCTTCTCATCTAAGCAAAGCACAGGCCGTTGCTGTCACAACCTTGACCTGGCTGCAGCTGTGACTTCTTTTTTTTTAATGTTTAGTCTCCGAATGAATGTTAATGCTGTTTCCCAGGGGCAAGGCTCAACTGATTCGAGCACTTTCTGAAAGTGTCATGAGTAATCTGGGTCCTTCCGTAGGTGTTTACGGCAGGTACATTTTTTTTTTTTTTTTTTTTTTGGTCTTTTGAGGTCAGAGGCTAGAGCTCTGGACCGTGTGGGATTTTTCGCTCGTCAGAACTTTCCAGAAGGGTCCACTACTTTATGTTGATTCTCAGGGCAGACCCTGACTTTTATATCCCTGCTTGAGCAAGAAGACAGCTCTCCCGGGTCTTCCCAGGAGTCTCTCCTCGAGTGTGCAGGTAGGGTGAGATGGGGGTTGGAACCACATGGCTCTTGCATTTGGTGACACTTTGTGAGGCTCCACGGCCAAGCCTGCCCAGAACACGCACATCCTGAGCGCTGCCACCAGCAAAGTCGTTCCTGAGCCGTGGCGCACGGAGCCCGCAGCCCTAATTAGCAGGCAGAGCTGGGCAGCCACTGAGTCTGGCTGCAGGCGTTGCATTCTGATCTAATACCGGATCACTCAGGTCTGCTTCTCTTGCAAAAATCCTGGGCTGCAACCACCGAGACGTGTGAGGTGGGGGGGTGGAGGGAGGGAGCTCATTTGATCTTCAGGTGAAAGGAAGCTTTATAAATAGGTCACCTTGTTCCACATCCTGAATTTTACTCTTTCCCCGTCTTGGGTTGAAACAATGGTTTTACTGTTCTGGGGTCAGTCGGATGCACTGAGGGGGAACTGAGCTGAAAGGAGGCGAGCGCGCGTCCTCCGCTCCACAGTGGCCTCCTCTGTGTGTCCCCTGCCCCCCACCCCTGTTCCATCCATTTGTCACCGGTCACCTTGGACATGTCTCCAACGGAGGGTTATTGCTCCTTCAACAAAATTATCCTTTTTTTTTTAAACAAAAGGATACTTTTAAGTAGTTCCAGGGCCAATTGATCCGAAAGTACTTTTCTGGAAGGCGGAACTGCAGAGTTGTGGCTTTAATGGAAGGGACAGCATAGAGTTCCGGGCAGGTGCTGAACACGCTGTCCTATCTGAGCCAAGGGTGGCATCCTTGTCTCCCTTTCCAGCCTCTGCCCCCACCCCGAGATCCGCCTTCCTCACCCCCTCCCCTGCCCTTGGCGGGGCGCAGAAGTGTGCTCGCAGCCAGCACTGGCTTTCTGGTTGGAGGGTGGAGCAGTTCTTTTCTTCCTTGGGGCCCAGGGAGACGATCACATCCCCACCCCTGCTGGGCAGATTAAAATCGGTGACGTAGCAGCAGTGAGATTGGAAGTCTTAGGAGAACTCGTTGCAGAAGTAATGTCCCCTTTTGGGTTGGCTCCAGAGCCGTACCTGGAGATTTTTGTCCTTTATTTTAAATGCCCCGCTGTCAACTGTGAGCTCCTTCATGTGTCTCTTTGTGGGTAAATTAAACATTTATCCTGTGCTTGCTTTACAAGAAGTGACACACGTGGAGAGCCTTTAGGAATTGCTCTGGGGACAACTTGTTCTTGCGAATATACTGTGTTAAAGTGTTTCTTAACCCTTTATTTTGTGTGTGTGTGCTTAAAAATCATTTTCATTACAAAAACAATACGTGCATTTAAAAAGAATTTTTTTTTTCAGTTCAAAAGGTGCTTAAAGTGAATGCATCTTTCCTCCTGCCCCACCCTGCAAGATTAGCCATGGTGAAAGCTAACCTTTGGTGTTAATAATTTGGTGCTTATTCTTCTAGACTTTTCTCTGTGCCTCCAAACAGGTAAATGCACAGATAGAATCTTTTAAAAATTCTGTTCTTACAGAAATGGGATCCTGTGCTGCGTTTTGTTCCCCAGTTTGCTTTTTAAACACGCGACAGCGTCGGGTTACCGTCTATGTTAATTCAGCACACCTGGGGGGCTGCCGCCTCCCCGCGGCTGCGCAGGTCCCGCAGGTCCCCGAGCAGTGTGCGTCTTTGCCCACGCGTCCGGCTGTAGGCTTTCCTAGATGGGACCCCTGGAAGCGTGGTCAGTGGGTGACTGCTGGTTGTCTTACACCCGGGCAGGGACTGCCACTTGGCACCTGCAGGCTGAGAAGCGTGTGCCGGTTGGGGTCTGTCTGTCTGGGCTACACACCCACACCTGTGCCTGTACACGAACGGCCTTCTCCCCACATCCTCTCCAGTTTCCCTTAACCTTTGTTAGCCCTGTGCATCCCGCAAGACTCACTGGGCCCCTGTCGCTGATGGAACTCTGCCAGCACCACTTTTCTCTGTGACTAGCACAGTGAAAACAGTGGGCGTACCCAACAGGTGTTCTCCGCCACACGTGCCCAGGGGGCGTGGGCATGAGCGAGCCCACTCCCTCCCCCTTCAGAGAGAGTTGCTGCCTAGGATCATGAGAGGCTGGCGGCCACTCGCCCGGCCCGGGTCTCAGACTCCCAGAGCGCTTCGGGGGTGCTTCTGGCCCCTCGCTGCCCTCCTGGGGTCACTGGCTGGCTCTGGGGTTCCTTCCGTGCACAGCCACCCATTCTGGCTCTGGTTGCCCCTCCCTGTTAGGGCACAAAGAGCCCACCTGGAGGAGCCCAAGAAACTAGAAAGAAGGTGCTTTGTGAGGGTCTGTTCTTCTTTCCTGTGGAGAGCTGTGGCCCCCAGCAAACCTTCTCCAAAGCAGAGGTACGTGATAGGAGCACTGGTCCCCAGACCCTGAGCCGAGAGCACTCCATTGGCTGCCTGTGGCGGCGATGGCAGGAGGCGGCTTTGGGAAAGCCATCTGCTTAGAGCCTGGACCCCCATTTTGGACAGGCAGCTTTGGTGGATTCTTGGAGCCCCAGGCCACCCCCCTGTCCCATGGCAGCCGCCAGGTACACTGCGTGGAAGGCTTTTGTCCATTAGAGGGTCCAAGAGGCATCCCCTTTCACAGTGAACCGTGAGCTGACTTTTGGCCCAGTGAGGATGGTGTGTGTGCTGCATCAGAGGGGGGAGGGGGTTCTCAGTGGGTGGAAAGGGTCCAACCAAGTCAAACCACTGGGCTTAGCAGACGTCCCTCCCGCTCTGTCCCACAGCTTTTGGTCTTATTCGCTCTACTGAAAGTAAATGCAAAATCTCGAAGACTTGCCAGACTTCTGGGGTGGGGGCGGAGGGTGGGGCTCATGTCCCTCTGTGCCCCTCTTCAGGGTAAAATGAGGGCCAGTGTGTGAAGTGCAGTGACCCTGCCCTGTGGCTGTGATCATCCATCTAGAACAAGTCTGCTTGCCCCTGGCTTAGAAGGGACCTTAAACTTGATCTTCTCTAGCTTAGCAGTCCAACCACTTGGGTCTTGGCCCAAAGACAGCATCCATCTGTCAGACCAGGTACAGTGACCAAGATGATGGATAACAGTGATCTTTGTTCAGGGTACGGAGCGTGGTCTAGAAAATAAAATAAAAACAAAAACTAAAGTGAAAAGGCCAACTTTCCAGGTGCTCTCTGGAACATTGTCTCAAATGAGTCTTAAGTAAGCCTGGAGCACCCATCTTACAGAGGAGCAAACTGAGGCTCGGAAAAGCTGAGGACAAGTCCTAGGCAGAGGCCCAAGGATTGGAAGCCCCTGGAGCAGGGCTGGCAGGACTGCAGAGCGGGGAGGTGAGGATGGAGAGGAGCCTGAGGGGGAGCACCCTGCTGGGCTCTGTTCCCCCAAAAGAGGGCTAGTGGGTCTCTGCGGCCACATTTAAAAGTAGATAGAAGGTAGAGGGCGGCTGGATGGCCTTAGTGGCCTTATGTCGACAGCAGGAAGTCTACCAGAGGGAAGTGTTGGCCTGGACACACGGTGGGGTTGGGCAGGTGACAGGTGAATCGAGTGGCCTTAGGGTTACCACAGTGACGGACTGCCTGGGAGGACTCAAAAGGGGTGGCCCTAGGGGGCCCCTCTGCAGGAGCGGCCCCAGGATGCTGCAGGCACCTTTGCCTGCCCTCCCCACCCCCTCTTCCCAGCCTCTTCCTCCCAGGGGCCCCCTCTGCTCAAGGTCATGTGGTCCAGGGGCCAGAAGCCCCCCAGCCCCACAGACCTTGGATGGTTCCCCACATGGGGGCCCAGGAGGGTTGGAGCTTAGCACAAGGGCCATGTAAGTGCACCTGCTTGGCAACCAGACTTGGAGGCGGGAATCTCAGAAAGGGAAGGGCCTGTGGAGCTGACCTGGACAGACAGCTGACAAGCCACTGTGAGGCTGTGCTGTCCTTTCTGACCCCTCTTTCCGAGGCCAGACTGACCTGGCTGCCACGAGATTCCTCACCACCTCTGTCTCATGCTTTTCCACTGCAGCGCTACGCGTGCAGGGCCCTCGCTCCAGCTCAGGGGTTGGTCACCTTCTTACTGGACTGTTCTTGTGGATAAAGTTTTATTGGAACTCAGCCGTGCTCACTGAGCTGTCTGTGGCTGCTTTAGTGCTGCAAGGCAGAGCTGAGCAGTTGCACAGAGACTATCGGGCCCACAAAGCCTAAAACATTTGCTGTCTCGCCCGTTGTGGAAAAGGTTTGCTGATGCTGGTCCAGCTGAAGTAGGAGTTATACGTGTGCATAGACTCGGATTTACTGGCCAGAGAGCTCCCTCCATGCGTCTCCCCCTCCCTCTCTCCCCTCTCGCAGCTCCACCTCTGACTTATGCTCATCCTCCCTGTTATGGTCCTTCTCCATTCCCCCCCATTTCTCTCCAAGTATTTTATTAGGGTGGGGAGGTAATTCGGTTTATTTATTTTTTTAGTGGCGGTACTGGGGATTGAACCCAGGACCTCATGCATGCTAGGCATGCACTCTACCACTGAGCTGTACCTTCCCTGCTCCAAGTATTTTAAATTAATGTGTCAGAAGGACTTTTCCGCACCACCTTCCCTACCCACGTGGCCCACCTGCCCAGTGTCTCCTCTCCTCCCACCTGTTCCCACGGATGGGAGTTGGGTGGGACTGTCCCGCCATGAGGTTCTAGGAGAGAGGGCCTTCCTGCTATGAGCCAGCCACCAGGAGGACAGCAAGCTGCCTCACTCCAGGAGGCAGTAAAATGAACTTTCTTTGGAAGTTAATTCCACTCCTCATCCTCCCAGAGAGGGGACCTGTGTCCCCGCGGAGTCCTTCACAGAGAGGTCGCCAGGCACCGCCAGAGGAGGTGTCCAGACAGAGATGGGTGTGGGTGCTTCGGACTTTGAGATCTGCCTTGGGTCAGCCTCCCCACCCCCCACTCAGAAAGATGCTGTCGAGGAGGCATGGAAGAAGGGGGTCAGGGATGGCTGAGCCGAGGGGCCGGTCTCTGCAGGAACCAGGACCATGTTTCCACACCAAAACCCAGAACCCTCCACCCTTGTGCAGCCTGGTGATCAGGCCCCGAAGCCACGGGGTGCCCACTCAGCAGGGCCCGTAGGGGAGTCCTGGAGGTTTCCATGGCTCTTGGGAGTTGATGGGACTGAGACCTTGAAACTGGGACTGTCCTGGGAGTTCCAGGACATGAGGTCATGGTATCCTCAGAACTTTCTAGAACCAAGGTGGTCCCCCGACTACAGAGGGACCCCTCAGCTCTGAACTGGCTTTGAAAATATTTGACACAAGGGGTCCCAGCCTGTCTCTGAAGCAGTGCCCATGAGGGAGTTGGGGAGCCCCTTGTTCCACACCAGAAAGGGGAGGAAGGGAAGAGTGACCTGCCCACTGAGATGAGGGATCTGGGGCCAAGTGTCCCCATAGGGGCGTCTGCTGAGAGCCAGCCTCCAGCAGCCCTGGCTGCCCTGAAGGTGTCATCTCACAGGGTCTCTTCCCAGCTGAGAGGGAGGCAGCACCAGGTCAGCTGGAGACCTGACAGGCATCTGGCTGGTCGCTGAGCCCCAGTAGGGAGGCCAGTGGTCCCAGGTTCCCAGACTGACGTCCTGCAGCCGGTCCCTGCCCTCATCCCCCAGCAGGCGCTCTGTCTTCTGCCACCGTGGGGAAGCAACACACCCACTGCAGGGGGCAGCCCTGCAGTCCGCACACTGGGCTCCTTTGTGTTCTTTGTCCCAGGCACCAGAGTGCTCCCTGGAACAAGTGACCCATGTGACGCTCCTCCAGCAGCCAGGCACCGATGGCCTCTCGCCCGGGCTCCTCTGCATACTCATTTAGTCGTGTTTATTTAGCCCAGAGCCTGCCTGCTCCCTTGTCTGGTCATTCCTAGGAGCCCGTCTCCATACCAGGCAGCCCAGAGTCCTTTCCACCGGCCAGGGAGTTTGTGGTGGCGGGAAGAAGCTTTTCTCTCCAGTGAGCCACGGGAAATCAAAATAGCATGTGATTTTTCCCTCTCCAAGGCAGGCAGCAAGGACAGGAGTGGCCAGAGTCCTGTCCCTCGTTTCAGTCCCCTCCTCCTGGTGCTGCCGATGAAGAGGAGGGGACGGATGCAGTGAAATTTCTCCTCCAACTCGTGGCTCTGATCCCCCTTAAAGGACCCAAGAGACAGTAAAGCCAGGGTGGGAATGAGGCGTCTTGGAGTCAGACTTCCTCTCCAGATGGGCTGTTGGGACCCAAGGAGCAAACATTAGCTGCTAGTTGAAGGATGTGGGTAGGAAAGAGGCAGCCGTCTAAGCGTTGGTCCAGAGCTACCTGGGGGTGCAGGATGAGAGCCACTGTGCCCACCTGACTCGGGCCAGCTGAGCCCCGAGAAGAGCATCACTGGCAGCCCCAGCCCAGGCACGATGTGTGACGTGCTGTGGAGGTTGCTGCAGCCTCAGGGGCCTTTATAAGAGCTTTATGTGCCCCCTGGAGTTCCCTTCCCTAGAGTGAACCAGTGGTACATCTTTGGAGGCAGCTGTGGTGGGAAAGAGAGGAGGGGCTGAGAGTTAGCATCTCAAACAGCTTCTGCTGCCACTTGGGGCTTCGTCTGCCCTCCAAACAGCAGGTGCGAGAAGTAAGCTTCCTCTTGCTCTGACCAGGAGAGATGCCCACCGCACCAGGCTGATCTGGGGACCGGGACCAACTTGGCTTTCTGCCCTGAGAAACCATGCCTGTTTCAGGCCATGCATCTGACACAGTTGAGCATAACGCCCATCCCCAGAGCCCACCTTTGCACGCAGACTGCCTGGTGGACGGCCCCCTCCTTTATGCCAACCTAGCTGCGGGCCCAGAAGGGAATTTCAGTCTGTGCCGAGGCTCTGGCCTGCCCCGAGTTGGGTGTGTTGGGAGCCAGGAAGGCAGGCTGCCAGGATGTGCCCATACGATAGGAACCTTGTGCCCCTAGCTGGCTTCTCCCCTTTCTCTCCGCACCCCTGCTCACTAGCCTCGTGTTTCTTTTTCCATCTGCCAGGCAATACTGGGCACTCCGCCCTGTGCAGAGGCCGCCTAGCCACGTCCTGGGAGTGCTGTCTGGGCCTGATTGGAAAACTGGAGAAGAGGCCCTGCGATTGATGAGTGTGCCTTGGGAGTCGGTGAACAGGTGATACAGGAGGCCAGGATGGGTCAGAAGGTCACTGGAGGGATCAAGACTGTGGACATGAGGGACCCCACGTACCGGCCCTTGAAGCAGGAGCTCCAGGGTCTGGACTACTGCAAGCCCACCCGCCTGGACCTGCTGCTGGACATGCCCCCCGTGTCCTACGACGTCCAGCTGCTCCACTCCTGGAACAACAACGACCGCTCGCTCAACGTCTTTGTGAAGGAGGACGACAAGCTGATCTTTCACCGGCATCCGGTGGCCCAGAGCACAGACGCCATCAGGGGCAAAGTCGGGTACACACGCGGGCTGCACGTGTGGCAGATCACGTGGGCCATGAGGCAGCGGGGCACCCATGCCGTGGTGGGCGTGGCGACGGCGGACGCCCCCCTGCACTCCGTTGGGTACACGACGCTCGTGGGGAATAACCATGAGTCCTGGGGCTGGGACTTGGGACGCAACCGGCTCTACCATGATGGCAAAAACCAGCCGAGCAAAACGTACCCGGCCTTTCTGGAGCCGGACGAGACGTTCATTGTCCCTGACTCCTTCCTGGTGGCCCTGGATATGGACGACGGGACCCTGAGTTTCATTGTGGATGGACAGTACATGGGAGTAGCTTTTCGGGGACTCAAGGGCAAAAAACTCTATCCTGTAGTGAGCGCCGTCTGGGGCCACTGTGAGATCCGCATGCGCTACTTGAACGGACTTGACCGTAAGTGTCCTCTGCGCCGTCCAAAGTGGCAGTGTCCCTGGACTTCCCGTGTTCCCCTTGGCCTGGCTGAACCTGGTTGAAAGTTTACAGTTGTTGAAATTTAAATATCTTTATCCCAGCATTCAGATCCTCAGAGGTGACTCTTGCCTGCCTCTGGTTAAAGGAGGATTTCTAGCCAGAGTCTGCCAGATTTCCTGTCAGCACCTGTGGATGGATGGATGGATGGATGGATGGATGGATGGATGGATGGATGGGTGGATGGGTGAATAAATGAGTGAATAGGTGGATGGATGGTCTTTGGTAGATGTGATTGACCTGCCTCCAGATTTGATCTGCAACTGACTACTTTCTAGCACAGTAGCCAGCACGGTATTGAGCTGGGCTTTGCGGCTTTGGGGGTACTAGGGCCTCTCACATAAATGAAAGCCAGTGGGCTCCTTTGGGACACAGTTCCCTGAGAGGAGCTTGTTCAGTGTCAGGAGGCCTTTGGAGAGGAGAATGTGGATTAGAATCGGGCTGAGTCAGCAGCAGCTTCCACCTGTCCCTTTGGAGAAGGGAGTGGCCTTTCTTAGACCACGTGTGAAAACAGCCTGCATGTCCTGGTAGCACACAGCAGCACAGGCCTGGGATGGGAAGTGGGGAGCTCTGTGGCTTTGTGGCTGGGAGCCCATGGTGGCAGGAGACCGCAGGGTTCCAGAACATGTTTGACCCTCACTCCTTTGCGAGTCCGTTCTACCATCTGCAGATGCCACCTTTGGAAAGGGGGTGGGCCAGAAAGCTTTGTCCACCCATGCACTGACCTCTTTAGGGGTGGGCTTGGCCTGGCATCCCCGGGATCTAGCCCCACTCGCAGCCCAGGTGAGTGGTGGACGAAGCCCTGGCCAGGGGTCAGGAGCACAGACACTTCCTCTGGTCTTGCAGCCTCCAAACTTTCAGGTTCTCCCATTCCTCCTTCAGTTTGCGGAAGATGCCGGAGAAAACATCCAGGACCACTAGGCAGAGCTAACTCTTAAAATGTTTCTCTTTGGAAGCCTCTTTCTGTCGCTGCCCCTCTTAGGCTCTGCCTGGGCGATGACAGTGAGCGCACAGCCAGGCGGGGCACCTGCCTCACCTGTGCAGGTGGTGCGGGCGACTGGCACCCTAGGTCGTGCGGCTCGGCGGGGCGGCCAGGTGTGCGTCCTGCAGGTAACCTCCCCGAGGAAGTAACCTCAGACCTGGTCTAGGGAACCAGCAGGGCAAGTTCTGTGAGTCTGTCTCCCCAGGTGACAGGGTAAAAAGTCCACAGCCAAATCTGCCCTGTGCAGGGATGGGCAAGGATTGGGAGCCCTGGGATCTAGGATCTCAGGGGACCCTGGCCCACAGCCCTGCCTCCCTCTTTCTGGCAGAGAGTGACCACGGCCTGTTCTGTACAGGGAGACAAGCGAATTGTTGGGCCAGTCGCATCATTGCCAGGCCCCTGGGACTGCTGGTCTCCACAAGAGCCGTGCAGCCCTATCCGTTCTGGAAACAGGGCCATCGGTGCAGTGAGGGCATGGCTTTACTGTTCACGTGCCCAGCTCCAAGGCAGAACACAGGATCCAGAGCGGCCGGGAGGGGACTGGAGCCTGTTCACCCGGGGCAAGTCAGGGCACGCGCGAGCAGAACGGTTTCCCCGCCAAGTCAGGACAAGGCTCGGCAGCTGGTCTGCCAGAACAGTCTTGGAGCCCCAGCGGTGTCATAGGTGTAGGCCCTGTCAGCTCTGCATCAGATGGGAGGTCGGATGCTTTCATCATTTTTGGGGTTTGGGAAATGTAAGCGGGGCTGAGGCAGGGAGGAGCAGCATGGGCTGTGAGAATCCCACTGGTGAGCCAGACCTTGAGTGGAGACCAGGTGCCCAGTGGCTTGAGCCCCCTCAACACTCTTGGTTACCGATGGGGACCCCCTCCCTCCCCACCAGAATCATCATGACAGGCAGTGCCAGGGCCCCTTGGCTTCTTGGCTTCCCCACTTCTGGTCAGACATGAATGGGCCCCACTCTGCACTGCTGGCTGACTTCAGAGGATCCAGGTGGGGAACTCCGTGCAGCCGGTGTAGCATCCCGGGCCACTGCGAGATGTTAGATCTCATGTCCTGGAAGGGTCACTCTGGCTGCTGTTTAGAAATGGATGGTGGGGAGGAGAGTGGCCACTGCAAGGCCAGGGAGGAGCCCTGACCATTGTCCAGGGCAGAGGTGATAGGGGCTAAGGCCAGAGTGGGCACCATGGAAGTGGGGAAGTGGAATTTGAGATGCTTACTTGACCCATCCTGGTGGCTCTGCGAGTCTGAGACAGTGGTCAGTCGGGGAGTCACCGGTGGTGGGATGGAGCTTAAAACTTGGACCCCTGGATGAAGTCACCTAGGGAGGGACAGGGGAGAGGGCTGAGGCCAAGCCCTGGGGTGGACAAGGCGGGAGAAGAGGTGGAGTAGCCGTGGGGCTGGAGGAGAGAGGGCTGTCCCGGACACCAAGCGAAAAAAGGAATTCACGAAGGACAAAGTGAAGCCGGATCAAGTACACTTGTGGCTGAGACTTGTCCATCAGCTTTGGCAGTGAGGTGATCACTGGTGACCTTGTCAAGGGTCATCTGGATGGGGTGGGGTCAGAATCCTAAGACAGTGGCTGGTGTAGAGAGGAGCAGGAAGGGCGGTGTGGTCATTTCCTGAGGCCACAGGGACAAGTGACCACCAACTGGGCAGCTTCAAGCAACAGAAATGTGTGCAGTCCCAGGTCAGGAGGCCAGGTGTCCGAAACCCAGGTGTGGGCAGGGTTGGTTCCTTCTGAGGGTTCGAGTCCACCCCACACCAGCACTCCTTGGCTTGTAGACACATCACTCAGTCTTGGCCTCTGTGGTCACGTGGCCTCCTCTGTGTCTGTCCTCTTGTTACAAGGACACCAGCCATTGGATTCAGTACCCATCCTACTCCCGTGGGGCCTCATCTTAACTAATTACAACTGCAAAGACCCTGTTTCAAATAGGGGCACATTCTGAGGTTCCAGACGGTCCTGAATTTAGTGTGGGGGGCGGGTGCCATTCCACCCGCGGTACCTTCCCCCTCCTGGGCTGCCACCTGGCCAGGAGACAGGACTGTGACAGACCGAGTCCAGCGCTCAGATGGTGGAGTGTCTGTCAGGTGAGGTCAAAGGGTGCCCAAGTACTGGGCCCAGGAGGGTTTGCTTTCCTTTCCAAGGCAGCTGAGGAGGGAGGAATGTCAGGATCCACCCAGGGAGCAGGGTGTGACAGGCAGAAGCTCTGGCCAGGGCTGGCCAAATACATCTTCTTGGTGTCAGGCCTGGACTGGACTTTGCTCTCAGTCTTGGAGGTGGTTCTGATCTGTTCCTGCTCCCGGGGATGTTTGGGAAGTCTGCTCCCTCCTTCCCTACCCAGCCCTACCCAGCCTGGTCACCAGGTCCTGACCTCAGCAGGGAGCAGCTGTTCACAGAGAGGGTCAGCAGAGTAGCCGGTGGCATGTGGATGCTGCGGTGGCCGTTTGTCCTCCCAGCCTGCCTTCCCCTGGGAACCAGGCAGACCCTTCCCCACCCCATCAGAGTCCCTGCCCCAGTGCTGGGGCCATGGGCTGAACTGGCTGGGGCCAGAGCAAGAGCAGTGTGTCCCTACGTGACCTACCCTGTCCAGACAGCAATGATCACAGGCCACGTGCTCTGACTCTTCCCTGAAGGCTTGCGACCTCTGGGGCTGAGGCTGTAACCAGAGGGGCTGCTGTGGCACCTTGCTCTTTCCTGGGGCCAAGGGGCAGAGATGGCCATGGTAGTGGGGAGACAGGGCCCAGCTTGGCCCCAGGCCTGCCTGCCACATTCCCCAGAGATGCAGAAGGGAGAGGCCCCTTTGCAAGCAGCAGACTGGCCATCACTCAAGGGAGAGTCCCTGAACCATGGGTTCTCCCTGCCCCCACTGCTTTTAAAGGCACCTCCCAGTCAGGAAGCATTTCCCTGCAATTCAGCATTTTCAAATTCTCTCTTTCACGGCTCCCAGATACATTTGGTGTGGTTTGTCATGATTGCCAGTTCAAGAAAGGCTCAGCTCTTTTCCTGTCGTTCAACTTGGTGACCTCTTCCCGGTGTTCTCCTGGCCTCCCCAGCGCCCTCCCTGGCACCTCACGTCCTGCACCTCCATTCCAGCTGGGCTCTGGGGCAGCTCCTCATCGGGGGGACCGATCACCCCACCCTGCAGGGGCTTCCTTCTAGGGGAGAGGGGCCATGTGGGAGGCAGGGGAGCATATGAAGAGAGCAAACTCTCAGAACGGGGGGGCACAGAAGCAAGTCTGCCCACGTGCCCTGGCCGGGTGTCCGGCGTCCTTCCCTGATGGTCAAGGACAAGGGTGGTATTTTGTTTTGCTTCTTTTTTCTAAGAACTGCTTCATGTAAAGGGGAGACACACACATGCCTTGGGACGGTCCTCCTCCGCCCACAACTTTCCAGCATCCTTTTCGTAGAGCCTTTTCACTGCAGGCTGCCTGCAGAAGTGAGTGCAGGGCCAGTCCTGGGAGCCGGGAAGGTGTTGGATGGGAACCTCCCTGAACCAGGCACTTCCTGACTTGAGATGTTCATACTTGACCTCACAGCCCCGAAGTTCATTCACTTAGCCCACGAACAGGACGCCAGGCTCTGGGGGCGCCGGCTGGGTTGCAGTCTCTTGGAGAACCGGGAGACGGCCCCGCCATCTGTTCAAATAGACCACCAGGTGCTCATTTCTCCTGGAAATGTGGAAGTGGGCGTGTGGTCTCGTCCATTTCCTCAACCTTCTGCTCCCGTAAATAGTGCCAGCGTCACTTCCTGATTCCTGTGCTGCTCTCTGGGCGCCACCCCCTCTCATTCATATAAACTATGTAAATGAGCAGGCGCCTAGGCTTCCTGGAGGTGGACATTGCGGCCAGAGGCCCCTCGTGCCTCCGAGGAAGAGCACTGGGCACTGGCTGTGTGGATGGAGTTGGATGCAGAACCTGCCGCCCCCTGTCCAAAGTGTTGAGGTTGGGGGAGGCCCCCAGAGTCCTGTTAGCGACCAACCAAAATGTGTGGGACAGATGTTTCTCCTGGCACAGTGCCCACGTCATTTTCTGTAGCCTCGCGCTGGGTCTCTGCAATCAGACCGTGACCCTGAGCATCACTGTTTTGCCTCCTGCGAGATCAGTGGGGCTGGGAATGACCTGCTGTCTTGGAAATGTTTATTCCTGAGGATGTTGGTGAGTGGACCTGAAACCCATGTAGCCAAGAGGTGATGATGGGAACTCCCTCTCTGCCCTCCCCCCACAGCCTGGTAGGGCTCTCAGCCACGGTCAATGGCTCTTAATGCTTTCTCAAGTGCCTTGGGCCACCAGGGGAAGCCCTCTGCCTCCCAGTGGGAGCTGAGCCACATCCTTGTAGGACAAGGCGCTGGGGGAAGATGGAAGAGAGGGGAGCCCAGTTCCCCTACTCAATCACTCAGAGGACCACTCCCTTCACAACAGCTGGTCCAGCCGAGAGCTGCTGTGAGGTGTTGCTGGCCTTCAGGAGCTCAGCCAGTGGGACTTTGGGGAGCCTTATCTTACGATGGATGGGGAAACTGAGGCCCAGGCAGAGGGAGTGATCCGCTCGAGGTCAGGCTGCTGTGCAGGGTGGAAGTGAAGGACCAGGTCAGGGATCACCGAGGCAGGACACTGTATGGTGAGGTAGACCCCAGGCTCTCCTCCCCAGGAGGACCTCGGCCTGACCCACCAGGAGTCTGTGGAATCCTTGACCCAAAAGTTCATTTAGTTCATCCTTTGCTTCCAGGAAAGGCCCTGTTTCAAAGCTTTCCATGAAAAACAGTTGTCACTTTAGCCCTGTCTCCTGTGACTGCTCCTGGGAGATGAAGACCCGTTGTTTGTCTTCCTTTAAAGCCTGGAATTCAGTAAATGCATTATCAAGCCTAAGACGTATTTTTTATTAACAGCTTTATTGAGCTATAACTCACACGCCACACAAGTCACCCATCAGCGTGCACGGTTCGCTGGCCTCTCGTGCACTCACAGCTGTGGACCACCGCGGCGGTCCTCCTCACAGCACTTCTGTCACTCCAGAGGGAGCCTCTGCTCATTAGCGGTCATGCCTTGTCTATCCCAGCACCCCCACCAGAGGATTTGGTCTTCAGTAACAGAATTTTCAATGTTATTTTTAATATTCTAAGACACATTGGTGAATATTAAAGAACTTTAATCTACTTTTAATTGGTGGAATGAGATCTGAGCTTTATTTTGCTCATAAAAGACTTGGGGGAGACCATGGATGAAGCCACCAATCCATTCATTTCAGCTCTTTCCATGTCCAGGACTTGGTGGGGGGACCCCGAGCTATTCAGGTGTGCTCACCTATACCTGGTTTCAGGCACAAGAGCAAGGAGTCAGCTCACGGGGGCCCCTGGCAGCCTCCAGGGCCAGGGAGGGCATGACTTTCTGGCTCCTTTTGGAGCTGAGACTTTAAATAAGATGCAGGCTACACAGAGCCTCTTGCAAGAAGCCGGGCCCCCTGGGAACACAAAGACAGAGGTACAACGGTAGACTGCAGCTAGCAGCCCCTCTGGAACCCAGGGCCTGCGCACCTGTGCCATGAGCTGGGCCCAGACTGCCTGGATTTGGATCCCGGCCTGTAACCCTGGCAATTTGGTCCCCTCGGCTGTAGAGATGAGAACGGTACCCATGAACAGTTGCATTAACACCAAATGATTCCCCTCCTAAAAGTCCGTGTGGGGTCTGGTGCTAGGGAGGGTCCACTCTGTGTGCCCTGGATGGACGTGCATTGAAGGCCACCACTTGTCCGGTGGGTAAGAGCAGGGACGGCCTGGGGTGGAATCCTAGCTTCACCTCCTACCAACAGTGCAACCCTGGGCAAGTGATTTGGACTCTCCACCCCTCAGTTTCCCCATCTGTAAAATGGGAATGATAATAGTACCTGCCCGTGACTATTAAACCATTCATCATGAACCATTGCCAGGATTAAATGAGTTAGTGTTCGCAGAGGGGCTTACAAAGGTGCCTGGCCCAGTTGAGTTCTCTGTGCTAGCAATTAATAGCTCATTTAAAATGTAAAATGAGTTAATTTTTAATAGTCTGTGTATTAAAACTACAGTTAATGATGCTGTTGCTGTTAGTGTTGTCTGTTCTAGAACCACCCAGAGCTGTGCTAACCCGACGCTCTCTGTCTCTCCTCGGTTTCCCCAGCGGAGCCCCTGCCGCTCATGGACCTCTGCCGCCGCTCAGTGCGCCTGGCCCTGGGGAAGGAGCGCCTGGGTGAGATCCACGCGCTGCCGCTGCCCGCCTCCCTCAAGGCCTACCTCCTCTACCAGTGACGCCCCGCCCGGGGCCGCCCGCACGACAGCCCCCTGGTGCCAACTCACTGAGCCACCGCCGCGCCCCGCATCTTGGACCGGCGTTCTCGGCGTGGGAGGAAGTCCCTCTCTTCCTCTTCATCCTCCCTGGCTGCCCCGCCAGACACAGACAGCTCTGGACGCGGGCCCCTCCGTTCCCCTTCCGGACGTTGGCAGAAGTTCCCTGCGTGCCGAATCACGGCCCCTCCTCGGACAAAGACACATAGAATAAACTCCTACCCTGAGCTCTGGTCTGCTCTCCGGGTAGCCTGGGGTACTCCCCCACCTGCCGGGTCCCACAGTGATGGAGCAGGTGGGAGATGCCCTGGTGCCGAGAGCAGATCCCGGGGGTGCTAAGAGGTGCTTAGACAAGGGCCGGGGCCCACCCAGCAGGGCCCGGCCACGGCAGACGAAGCTCAGGATGTCAGAAGCTCACCATGGCCACCAAGGCAGAAACCAAAATTGGACCTTCCGCAGGCACGTGAGCACCGAGCATCAGTCCTGGCTGTTGGTGCCCCCTGTACCCTGTATTTATTCTTTTAACAATAACAAAAGCCATTTATTTATTCCATTTAGAAAGGAAAGCTTGTTTGGGTCACCTCTCTCTGGAGTGTTCTGTTGCTTTTCATCCACCTGCCCCTCCCTGGGATGTGTGTGCCTCACCTGCCCTTCTCGCTGGGTCGTGTCTGTGATGTGTCCCCACGTGGGGACAGGGTGTCTTTGTTTGGGTCTCTTGACCTAAGGTTTCCAGGGGGCACCGAGTTCCCAAGCAGGCCCCTCAGGGAGCATCAGCCTCACGTGCAATATGAGAGTCTTGGGGGACCAGTCGGCACGGGCTGTGGCAGCTCCCTGTGTCTCTCCTGGAAGCCACTTACCACTTGGGCTCATACGTCTTTGCACGTGGTTTTATTTCTTTCGTCTTCTATGGGATTTGGGGTGTGGTTTCGGTTTTACTTTTGCTTTGCTACCTGAGACCTTCTACGCGCATCCTCAGAAGCTTCAGCTTCCCCGAGGGCCACCTCAGCCAGGAAGGGAAGATGTGTGAGTCTCCATCCCCCGAGAAGCCAGGGGCGGGGTGGGGTGGGGGAGACCAGAGTAGAGTCGTGGATCCTAGAAGCCAGTGCAGGTCTCTGCTAAATGCCCCTGTCCACGCTCTGGGCCAGTTCATCGTGATGCCCCAGTGCTAGAGGGGCAGGGTGGGGCGGGGCGGGCAGCCAGCAGGGGACGGACACTCCCTCTCCTGCACAGCTCCCCCACGTAGCAGACCCCAGCACCTGCCACCACATTCACCATTTCTTATGTCTTGAAGTCAACGCTCTTAGAATCTGACTTCTGTCCATTTCTGTACAGGTACAATAGATGACTTTATTTGTTTAAAATGTTTAATATATATGCATATATATTTGTCTGTAAGAATCGTGTTTTAAACAGCTGCTGTAGGGTACCTTTAAAAAAAAGTGTGTATTTTTTAAAGCACAAAATTGGTGCCAAGACTGGGTGAGGAGTGTAAATTACCCCCTTATTATTTAGAGGTGTTTTTTTTTCAGGGGGTGGCGGGGGAGGAACCTTACCTGTAAGACTTTTAAAGATTGTCCTCACTCCGGTTTCAGGTTGGGTCATGTTTTGATGAATGTTGCACACAAGAGGGTCTCACTTATACAGATCCAGCCTTATCACCTTGACCCAGCCGTCTCCCGCAGACGCTGGACAAATCACCGGGCTCCTTGTCATCTCTCTGCACGTCCCGCCCCCCAGCTCCCCGAACCTCAACCCCATCCTTCTTTCCTCTCAGCCCAGAGCCTTGTGGCCTGTACAGTTTTGAAACTCCCATTCTATTTTATGATGGTTGATAATAGTCAGTAACCTTATTAGAATAAAGTAAAGTTTATTAAAATAGAAAGCCACTTTGTTGTTTCTTTTATTTTATTTTTTCAATTGAACTGTCGTTGATTTACAATGTTAGTTTCAGGTGTACAGCAAAGTGATTCAGTTATACATATACATATACATATACATATACATATATATATATATATGCGGATTCTTTTCCACGGTAGCTTATTACAAGAAATTGAATATAGTTCCTTGTGCTACACAGTAGGTCCTTGCTGTTTATCTATTTTATATGTAGTAATGTAATACAAAGCCACTTTGTGCTTTGGGGGAAGGGATGGGGCGTGGCTGACTCCTCCCTGGGTCCATGGTTTTCAACAGATAAGGGGGTGACCCTCCCTGACCCTTTGGGAGAGGGTGGGATGCCAGCTGGAGCCCCAGATAGAGAAGGAGACTCCTGGAAGGGGTGATCCCAGAACCTCCCCGTCCCTTTTCAGAAGTTCGTGAGCCTGCAGCTCAGAGTAAGGGACTTGCTGACCTAATAGGATTCTGCACATCAGTGAACACCTCTGGCTCATGGTTGAGTTGCCAGTGGACTTTTAGGAGCCCAGGTGTGGGCTCAGAGTCCAGGCTCTGGGCACTCAGTGGAAGGAGCTGGAACTTCACTTCATCTTCGTGTACCCAGTGCCAAGCGCATAGTGATGCCAAGTGAACTCGTTCTGCCTGCCACTGTGAGCAGGGTCTCCCCTCCCCACACCCCAGCACAGCAGAGAAGACAGGAAATTCCGGCTTAGAGAATTGGTGAGAAAGTGAACAGTCAAGAAATTTACTAGATATGATCACGTGTTGTGACTAGTTTCCAAAGAATTAACAAGGGTGCATTCAGCTCCCTTTGGGTACTTTTCATTCTAAAGGCATGTCAGAATCCGTGGTGCTGGGAAAAGTGCCCTGGTCTGAGGGTCCAAGACCCCTGGGACCAAAGTCCTGTGTCCCTTTCTCTGACGGCCCCCTGGCCAGCTTTTTTCAGACCACCTGCATCGGCACCACCTGGGAGATGTTTGTTAAAGTGCCCGTCTCAGGGCCCCACCTGGGATGGGCTGAATCAGCACCTCTGGGGACCAGGAATTGGCAGTTTTCTCCAGCTACGCAGGGACCTTGTTGAAGAGCATTTGGAGACCACTGTTGGAGACCGTGTCAGCTTTTTCTCTGTAAAAGTTGCAGGGTAAGGGGAGATTCTTTCGGTGTGTTGGTGGGCTGGTCCAGCGATGAGCACGTGGCCTCCTGAGTCAGACCTGTTCAGATGTTGGCTCTGACCCTCACGAGCTGTGTGATCTTAGATGAGCCTCCGCAAAATGGCAGTCATCACAGTGCCCATCTCGGAGGAGGGTAGCAAGAGTGAAATGAGGCTTTAGAACAGGACTGGGCATATTAACCAGCCTGCAAACAAATGCTGTAATTGCTCACGCACTTCTGTTCTGGGAAATGGCAGTTCCTGGATTGAACTTGGTTTCTGAGAATGGACCAAACGTTCCTAAACCAACTTCCTGACAAATGTTCTTTCCTCCCAGGTAAAGTCTTCAAAGATCAAGGGTGGGTATTGGGAAAAGGGACCCCTGGATGCCTTCCCCAGATGCAGCTGGAAGAAAGGGGTGGGCTGAAATTATTTTTAGGTTGGAGTTCATGTCTGGGTTGCAGTTGGGACTCCAGCTTGCTTAGAAGTGGTGGCAGGGGGAAGCGAGGGGTCAGACGGTGGGGTAGGACGGAGGCGGGGGCTAGAAGCATGGGGAAAATGAGGGCCTTTGTGCTGCCGAGAGACTTCTGGGGGAGCAGGGTTTCGTGCTGAAGGGAGCGGTCTTAATAAAACCATCTTGCAGACTGGCTCATGTGGTTGTAATTAATACCCTGCCTTCAAGCAGGTAGCGGGCTCTCGGGCTTGGCCGTCGATGGGAAGAGCCCTCCCTCCCCCCTCGGCAGACCATCTCCTGCACACGGCTTCCCTCCCGCCCCCCCCCCCCCGCTTCTCCTCGGCGGGGAGGGCTAGATGAGGAATGTGGATTTACTGAACCATAAAGTATGCCGGGGGAGCTGGGGAGGGGGCCGAAGACAGAGCAATTAGTTCATGCTCCAGTCCAGACACCCAAACATGGTTGGAGGCCAGCTGCAAGGAATATTTGAAATAAATGAGCTGCCTGGGGCCAGGAGTTGCTGTGTTGTCTGTGCGGGGCCATGGCAACCAGGGAGGAAATCATGAGCTAGGGACTGGGCTCTAGAATCAACAAATGATGTCCTGGCCGAGCAAACGCAGAGGAAGCCACTCAGGGCTCTCGGAGGGCTTCTCAGGGCTCAACTGCTGGCGGGCAGGACCAGCAACCGGCCTCCTGGTGTCCTCGGCAAAATCCGGTCCCAGCTTCAGGCCTCCGTGTCCTCTGCGGGCTCTGACTTTCCTTTCTTTTTTTAAAGAGAAAAAGAAGCTAACACTTCTCTGGAACCTTTATTCCTGGGCCGGAGAACAGCTGCTGGTCTGATAATGATATTTCTGGGCAGAGAAAATGTTCTCGCTGGAAAAGCCCAGGCTGGGGAAACTAGCTAAATGGAAGGTGGCACTGACCTTGCCCCGGGTCTGTCTTCCCGCCCAGCCCAGCAGTAGCCTCTTCTGGGTCTACTTTGTAGACAGGAAAAGCAGAGGCCTCATGTGTCCCTTCCCTGACTCTTTTGAGTGTGGATCTCACAGCCACCCCTAAGAATGTGTCTCACAGAAGTGCAGGAGTAACAGGACCTAGTTTGGGGGCCTCAATTTGAAGTACAAGTACCTCTTGCATCTGAATGACCAGGTGACCTTGGGGAAAAAACAAAATCCCAGAAATTTTGATGCAGTAGAGGGGTCCCTGGGGCCCCAGAATCACGTGCAAGGTTATACCCATGCAGAGCACCAACCACTTCCCCCGTCCCCCGCCACCGCCACTGTTCCCCACTTCCTGCAGAGGCCCGAGAGGGGCTGTGACCCAGAGGAGCTTGGCGAGCACCAGGGTGGAAGATTCCACGGGAATCAGCTCTACCCGCCCTGCTTCAGACCGTGAGCAAAAGCCCCAGGCAGCTGGGGCTGCGACGGAAGTGCTTGTCTCGGAGGAGTGAGCAAGGTGGGTCCCAGGGGAAACGCCAGGGTGGGGGCGGAGGAGCTTCAGCCTTGGGCTCTTCCCCTGAGCCTCGGTTTTCCCCAAGGAAATTAGTCCCTGGAAAGCCAGACCAGGATCTGAGAGCTGCCCCTGCGCCGTCCCGTAGGGCCGGTCACTGGGGAGCTGCTCGAGGCCACTTCCCACGACCTCAGAGCCCACCCAGGACCATGTCCCCCGACTTCCCCTCCCACCTGTGTCCCTGGGCCCCACATTTTGAAAATTTTCAACCAAAGCCCATTTATGAAGTACCCTCCCAATGATTTCTGTTAAGCGAAGCCGCCATTGGGCTGTTGATGACACAGGCAGAGTAAACTCCAGCCCCAAAGCAAAGATCCTCACCTTCCAGCTGATCTGTGTGTTGGGGCTGCGTGATGGGGACAGGGTCTGGACACCATCCAGAGCCAGGACAGCCCGGGATTCCAGCCCAGCTCCCCTCCTTACTGCCCGGAGGGGAATAAGAACCCCAGGAGCCTTGTTGTCCCCATCTGTGACGTGGGACCCACACTTTCCTCCCAGAGGCCACTGAGCCATCATAGGTTTAGGGCTGAGCACACCAGGATACCGGTACGAGGCACCCCTACCTCACTATTTCCCAACTGGCTCTTTTTGAAGATTGAGGTGAGATATACACATCATCAGATTCACCATTTTAAAGTGTGTCTGTGAAGAACTCAGAGCACTGCCCAGAGCATAGTAAGGGGTCAATAAAAGCAGCCGGTGTGATTACTTGCACACTGCCTGAGACGCCCAGAGACGCTGTCTGTGCTCCAGCCTCCTGCAGCCGCTGCGCAGGAACTAGCCTTTCCCAGGAGGACGTCCTGCAGGAAATTTGCCTGGGCCTGGGAGCTTCTGTCCCTCTGGATGGAAACAAGGTCACTTTTCTAAAAATCAGTCTCATAATCAGGCAGCAGAGTGCCCAGCAGTCAGGAGCTATGTGGTCTTGCTCAGCCTTTCTGACCCCCATCTCCACATTGTACTAGTTTCCTGTGGCTGCTGCAAGGAGTTACTACCCTGCAAGGGTGACTTAACACAACACACATTTATTTTCTTACAGTTCTGGAAGCCAGAGGCCTAAAATCAAAGTGTGGACAGAGCCGTGCTCCCTCTGGAGGCGCTAGGGAAAAATCCTTCCTGCTTCCAGCTCCTGGAGGCTCCAGGCAGTCCTTGGCTTGTGGTCACATCCCTCCAAATTTTGCCTCCATCGTCACATGACCCTCTCCCCTCTATGTCTCCGTGTCTGTCTTATAAGGGCAATTGGCACTGGATTTAGGGTCCTCTCAGGTTATCCAGGATGAAATCATCTCCAAATCCTTAACTCAATGGCATCTAAGACCCTTTTTCCAAATAAGATCAGTCACAGTCCTGGGGTTAGGATACAGATGTATCTTCCTAAGGGCCACCATTCAACCCCCTGGGCACATCTTTATTTTTTAATTTTTAATGGAGGTACTGGAGATTGAACCCAGGATCTTGTGCATGCTAAGCACGTACTCTACCACTGAGCTATACCCACCCCCCCATACACACACACACACATACACACACACGCACATCTTTAGAACAGAGTTCATAACAGTACACTGATAGGATGACCATGAGGATTTATGAAACGATGAAGGTAGAAAACATAGCCAAGGCCAGGCCTGTGATGAATGCTGCCAAAGGGGCAAGAAGTCCCTGCATTATTAGCCACAGTCCCACCTACCCCTGCCCCAGCCACCTACAGCCAGTCCCACGAGAGCAGGTCAGCTCTGGATTGACAGATGTTTTCTACGAGGTGGGTGCCCAGGCTGTGCATGGGAACTTCAGGGCCAAGCTCAGGCCAGGATGTGGAGAGAACTGGAAACTTGTCCCTGGACAGAGGACGTGAACCCTCTCTCCGGGTCTCCCTCTGACCAGCTATAGTGAGTGGGTCCCAGGGTCTGGAAAGGTGCGGGCATTGCTCATCAGAAACCGAGGCTGAGCCAGGGGCAGGAGGCCCCAGGTGCCAAGTTTCCTGTGGAGTCTCACGACTTCCCTCCCTCCATCCTTCTCTGGGACCCAGGGAGGCAGCTTGCCTCCCAGCAGCGTCCCCAGCCAGGCCCGCTCGAACAGATCGTACAAGGAAATGGAATGTGAACCCCAGGCTATTTAAAGAGCACAAGAAACTGGAGGCGCGGCTGGGACTCGGCCAAGCAGGGTGCCTCAGGTCTGCCCAGGGCTCCTCTCTGCACATGGTTTGATTTACTGGAGGGCCACGAGCAACTCCAACTTCAGACAGAGAACTATTTGAAGCCACTGCCAGATGTTGTGTCTGAGTTGGGTTTTTACAACTTGCTTACTGGTTAGCAGCCTGCCTCCCGCCGGAGTTCATCTTGCCCCAAAGGGTTTGGGGCCCTGGCATCGGCCCATGGGCCTTTGTTCAGCGGCCTGGATGCTCCCTCCCGTGCAACCCAAGCCTGCTCTGCCTTGAGTGGAGCCAGAGTGGGAGACTGCTTTCCAAAGCATCCGACTTGCCTGGGGTGGCAGCCTGACCCTGACTTCAGAGCATCTTGCAGGCACCCTAAACTTGTGGAATGTTCTCACTGCTGGACCCGCTGGGGTAGGCAGGGTCTAAAACCAGCCTTGAGACCCTACAAACAGCTTGGCAAGGAGGCACCCTTGGAGCAGGCCCCACGTGCCAGGGCTGTCCCCTGGGAGGTGTGGACACAGACTTCATCATTTCATTCCTGCTCTTCCATTCTGGTCCCACTTTGGCCGGCCTCTTCAAATGGGGTGTGGAAGGCCACAGGGCACCGGGGATGGGACCACAGTTCTTTGGGGGAGGGCAGTTCTGGAAGGTTCCCAACCCCCTGGAAATCCCAGAGAACAAGGGAAGTTCCAGAGAGGCACCAGTAAGACCAGGCTTGGGGTCGAGGCCACCACGTCAGGCCAGAGGCCAACCCCGTCTAGAGGGCCATGATGCTCCAGCATGCTGGGGTTCACAGGATGCAGGGTTGTGGGGGGTTCTCAGCCTCTCTCCCCACCAATGAGGCCTGTGGAGAGAGACACATGATTTCAGTGTTCACTTCCTGAGGCCACTTGGAATGAATTCTCAGAAGTTTGCTCTGGAACAGAGCAGGCAACCAGGGAAGAGGGTGGGGCAGTGAGGAGCCTGGGCTGGGGGTGGGGAGGTTGTGCAATTAATCTTGTTGCATGTGAAACACACTTGTGTCCGTCCAGGAATCCTGAAGTCCGCCAAAGTGGACAAAGTGTTCAGTCCCCTCCTGGAAGCGCCAGAAATGTTTTGTCCACTGGGCAGGAAACCTCCTGGGCCAGCACGCCCGCGTCTGGCTCTCCTTCTGAGGGCCGTGCTGGGAGGAGCGGGGCTGTGGGGAGCAGCTCATGGGGCCTTGGAGGGCCTGCTTCCCTGGGGTACAAGGGGAGACCCCCCTAGCCTGCCTTTTCTGACAGCCCTCAGCGACCTACTTCTCTGCATCACCCATTCCCAGCCCTGCTCCCTTTTAACTTCTGAATCCTGCAGAGAACCAGAGAGAGATTACGACCAGGGCGTCCTCTCCCACGTGTCTGTGTTCCCAGTCCAGAAATGGTGGTGGGACTTAGGGCATTCCCAGGCCCTCCCACCGCGGGGTGTATGATGCCCCCAACAGCCTACAGAAGTGCAGAGAGACACAGGCAAGGGAGCAGAAAGGCCGGGGTCTGGGGTTTAGATCAGAACGTCAGTCACCAACCCCATGGCTCTGGATACCACCTACAAGAGCCTCAATTTCCTCTTCTGTGAAGTAGGACTAATGATACCTTCCAGCCAAGCTCGTGGTGTTGCAAAGATCAAATGAGGTCTGGGTATGGGGCAACGCCGTGAGAAGTTGTGAAGTCCAAGCATGCCCAAGGTCTAGTTGCTATAATGTCTGTTTATGAGCAAGTAGGGAAGATAAGCATCCATGCCTGGCCCTCCCGGAAAGCGCCCCTCCCTCTGGTCCTGGGGCTTCCCCTCACGCCCCCTGTAGCCGTCCCCAGAGGCTGGGGACCTCCTCTGAGTACCCCCACCCCTGGCTTCCTGGAAGGGTGAGCTGGGGATGAAGGGAAGCAGCATCCCACCCAGACCCACCTCCGGAGGACCGGTCCTTGAAGTCATCCTGGCCACCTATGCAGGGGACAAGTGACCTCTTCCTGCAGGAGGCCCCGTGGGAGTAAGGAGAAGAGGTGCCACAGCCTCCGTGGTCCCATTAGGCAAACACATCTTGACCCCTTTTCTGTGCCAGACACATGGAGATGCCAGGGATTCAGACTCAGAAAACCAGGCTTCTGAGCAAGACCAATGGGTGGACACAGAGCAGCAGATGTGGGAGATGGGGCTCCGCATCAAAGTGATATAAAATTAGAAGTGATGGGCTCCACCAGTTGATCAGGGCAGGAATGCCCTAGCAGGGCTTTGAAGGATGAATAGGAGTTTTCCAGGGGGAGGGAAGTGAGCCTATTTGTGTAGGTTCCACTGTAAAATGGGGATGGTGATAGGACCTGCCTCATTGGGTGGCTCTTTGTAAGGTACAGGGAACACTGGCTGACACATAGCGAGTGCCATTTAAGGGTTGGGTAGAAACAGTAAACTACTGTTATGAATGATAATAATGTTGTCTAAGCTCACAGCCTCTCTGTCTCCCACAGGCAGCCTCTTGAAGGAGCATTAAACCCAGAACTTCAGGTATCCGGGGTCGGTCATTTATTCTGTTTACATACAAAAGTTCTTCCATCTTTGGGCAGCTCCCGGCGCAGGCTCTGGCTGTGAATTCTCCTGGGTGCTCTAGACTCAAAACTCACCAGAGTCTATACACCTAGAAGAGCCCAGGCCCATCTGTGTGGCTCCTTTAGCTCCACCCTTTGGTGTCTGGCTTTTCTGGAGCATCACGGTGGCTGTGTGGAGCCCACTCAGCGCATGCAGTGCAGGGGGTCCTGGGAAGGTGGGGTCCTGTGCTCCTGGACCTCTTCTGTGCACAGTGATCCCCAGGCCTAGGGGTGTCAGTGGGGCAGCCCAGCAAAGCTGCTGCTGCTGTGCCGTGGGGCACGGTGGGGGGAACAGGGCCCAGCATCCCCAGGGAAGTTGAGCCTGCCTTCCCCAGGGTCATTCCTGGGCAGGAGTCCTGGAGGAGCTGGCGTCAGCTCCTCCTAAAGGTAGTGGGTTCAAAAAAAGGACTCAGAGTTGAGACCTGGGTTCCAATGCGATCTAGTCGGCAGACCTCCATGGCAGGTGCTGCCATGACCTCGGATGCTCAGAGGCTCATTCACTTGCCCAAGGTCACACAGCTGAAGTGGTGAAACCGGAACTCAAAACCAGGCCTCACTGGCACCAAACCCTGGGCTCTTGACCCCAGGCTCTGTCACCTCTCTCAGGCTGTTGGGAGATTTCTGCCACCTGGCAGCCACGTGCTCATTCATTCAGCAGGTGTCCACCAAGCCCTGACTTTGCTGGACACTGTGTTGGACCCTGAGTGTAGCCCCAGGACGGAGTGGACCCTACCTGCCACAGGAATGGGAGGGTGGGTGTCGTGCCTGTCTGGTTCCCACTTTATCTGGGCACACAGTAGGTGTTCAGCAAATGCACATGGGGTGAATGAGAGAAGAGGCTGAGAGGGAGGGGCTTAGCTCTTGAAGGCCTGGAGGGCTAGCAGGAGAAACCCTCGGGCTTTCTGAAGGTGAAGGAAAGGCAGCCAAGGCGTCTCTGACCACTGAGGCCCCAGGCCGAGGGACGAGGCAGGGAGCTGTGTTAGGATGGAGGCCTTGACTTTGAGAGGCCAAGGCATCCGTTGGGCAACCAGAAGAGGGAATTTGTACCTTCAGCTGGTGCCGGCGGGGGTTGGGGTGGGAGGCAGGGTGTGCTTGGAAGAGCACCAGATACCACAAGAGGCTGCGTTACTTTCTCCCAACCCAGCGGACCCCTGGGCCCAGTCTGCCTGACGGGTTTATCTGGCGAGGGCTGTCATGTCCTGGCCTTCGGTGGACACAGGCGTCCACACAGCATCCAGTGCTACCTGAGCACTGGGTGCCCTGTCCTGGGCAAGCCCATAGGGGAGATCCTAGCATCCTCCTTCCCCAGAAGTAGAAACCGAGGCTCCGAGGGGAGCTGGGACTGTCTGCTGGGGGCAGAGCTGGGCCCTGCCAGGCTATAACCCTGCAGGAACCCTCTCCTGCCCAGACCTGGGCCCCGCCAGCTCCGCCTGGCTGTGTCCACACAGCAGCCGCACCACAGCAGACTTGTCCCTCCGGAAGGACTGGGTCAAGGCCACTCTTGCTGCCTCCTCTTTCTTCCCCTTCCCCAGAACTGACCTTTTTGTGTTTGGAGCTTAGAAACTGATCCCTGAGCCGCTCACAGAAAGGGAGACTTCCCAGAAAACCTCCCTCTGTCACTTGGCTCACGCCACACCCAGCTTGCACCAGGTTTGGGGCAGGTCTCGAAGGTAGAAAGTGGATTAAGTGACAATGACAGAACAGTAGCACGCGTTAGCATCGGGAAATCGTCACGGTGTGCCAGCGCTCTCTCATCCATGCCGTCCTCCCCCCAGGGTGGGGGGGCCGAGCTCATCCGCGCTTCGCAGATGAGGACACTGAGGCTCAGGGCAGCTGGTGCGCCATCCGCACAGGACTAGCAGGTTCCGGCCCCGGCCCGTAGGGCTCACACGCACATGTGCTCAGCTCCCAGCCCCCACCCCCAGGACCTGCAGGGGTAGGGGGAAAGTGAGGCTTTGCAGCCCACAGAGGTGGCCTCGAGAACCCTTGTCTGGGGCAGGGCTGTGAGGGCTTCTCTGAGGTGGGGAAGTCGGGGGGGACCTAAGGGAACGCCATCTAGAACAGAGTGAGCAGCCCGTGGAGAGGCTCCGAGGAGGGGAAGGGGGGCCCTGGGGAGGGTGGGTCATCAGCACTGGGATGAAGGGTGCAGACAGCAGGCTGAGGGCAGAGACTGCGGAGACATGACGCTGGCATTGAGGAAGACTGGGCTGGGGTGCCAGCCTCTCTCTCTCGTGGGCACCAAGTAGCCCTTTAACTAAGGGAGTGGTGAGGTCAGATCATTGGCATTCCACGCCAGGACCCAAGTCTGTGTTTTCACGTCTGTTTCCCCTGGAAGTATCTTGAAGATAAGACCCAAGTTACTGCCAGGCATGTTATAAATGCTATAAACATTTGTGGATTGATTGACTGAATGAATAAATGAACAGATGAATTAGTGAATAAATGAATGAATGAATGAACATATGAAGTGGTCAATGTGCGCCCAGGACACTTGTCTCCTTGATCAATCACCCAGAGTCTGGCTTTTCCTTGAAGCCCAGATAACAGGATGACAGCAATGGCCTCTGCGCTGAGGGCAGGAGAGGGCAGCTGGGTGCTTGGCAGCCCTGCGGAGGCCAAGGTTTCTACAGACAGAGCCCTGACTGCTCCACAGGCCTGTCCCCTTTGTCCCTTCCTGCCCCCAAGGGAGAGACTCTGCAGCCTGCCCCCACGATATCTGCCTAGGGCCACAGGCAGAGCTGCTGGCTTCCCCGGGGCCACATCACTCTTTGTTTTCTCTGAAAATGTCCCTGGGTCCAAAACAAACAAGGACAATTGACCTAGCCAGGTTACCTTGCTCTTCCCGGCCCAGTGTTGTTCCCAGCTTATTTTTATGAGCTGTTTAATCTGCACACTGTCTTCTGTTCTCAATAAATGGGGCTGCGCATTCCAGGATGGCCTCGAATGATAACGCCAGCTGTCTAGACAGAGGCCAGCCCACTGACACTATCATAAATAAAAATAGCTTTGTCTTCCAGCCTCTCTACAGAGCCTGGGGTGGGGTGAGCAGACTCCCCGCAGGCTGGCGGGGACAGAGCTCCCCCTCCCTCCCTGCCCACCTCTGCCCCTGCCTCCAGACCCCAGCCCCACACCTGGGGGGCCGGGAGCCTACGCTGCCTGTGGGAAGGAGGAAGGAGGAAGGAGGCCAGGCACTCCTGGACGGTCCCCCTGGGGCCCTGGTAAGGCATCTGCCCCATCCTGGGCACTCACCACTCCCCGGGGCCTGTGGTGACTGCTGGACCAGTGGACACTCGGGTGGCCACTGGGTGCTTTAACTTCAGTTTCCAAAGTCAGTGCACTGGTCCCTGGGCCCGGGTCTGGGCTGGGAGAAGCTGCGGACTCAAGCCCAGAACCACTTGGGGTTAAACTGAGAGAAAGCGCACTCCCTCCACCCAGCAAAGACCCCAGAGCCTGCCAGGGTCCAGAGCGCTGCTCAGCCCACGAAGTCAAGGTACAAGGTTGGAATTTTCAGCCGCCTGCCCTCTCCTTTATGCATTCGTTTATTTGGTTTCTGCTTGTTTCTCAAATCCTGTCTCAGGTCTGCCCGCGGGGAACCCGGAGAGGGCAGAGATCAGTCTGAGAGCAGCAGGCAGGGGGAGGGACCCTGGGGCATTTCCTGAGCTCAGCGGGGATGGTACAGCTACATGTGTGTACATGTGTGTACGTGTGCACACAGGAGTGTGCAGTTACCTGCCTCCCTGAGGGTGTTCTGGCCTGTGTGAGGGTCACGTAAAGAATTACCTGGCTCCCTAGGAGCACAGGCCCAAATTCACACACTTGCCCACACAGTCTCATTAAAGTAACTTTATGTTTTCATCAACAGCTGCTCTCACAGGCCAGGCACCTTTGTGCAGTACACAACCTGAACACCTGTGCAAGGCAGCCCTGTGCCACCTCCGCTCTCTCCCGTCAGGCCCAGCCAGACTGAATCTCTGTAACAGAAAACCTAGATCCTCCATGGTCAGTGGAGTCTTCATTCTGGCCTCTGGTGTGCGCTGGGGGAGCCCTGGAAGGTCAGTGGGCGAGCAGAAGAAAGACTGACACAGAATCAAGAGGCAGATGGTGGAGATGGACCCCGACCTCAGGGAGCTGTGGGCTGGATTCTCCAAGGACACACGTGTAAGTGCCCAGCACAGCACTCTCCCTGTGGGTGGAGTGGAACTTCTGCTTTTATTACGGGGTAACTGGGGACTAGACCCCACCCTTCAGGCTCCTAATCTGGTACTCTGGCCCATCCTGGAGGCGAGAGCTTCCGCTGGTGGGATTCAGCAGAGCCATGCTCACTCTCTTCTCCAAACCTTGCCCCTCCATCCACCCAGGGCAGGGCTCCTAGGAGCCAAGACAGAGGAAAATGAGGGTCACAGGTAGGATGGGAGGGGTCAGTGCCATGGGGTTCATGCACCTGGGCTGTCCCCCATCTCCCCAGAGCAACGGCCAGAGTGGAGGCAGGCGTCCTTTCTGTGGGGTCTCTCTGACCCATCTGATCTAAATGGTACCATTAGTCCAGAATGTTCAGGGAGGAACTCCCCAAACCATGCCAAGCAGCTCCGCAGTGGGGAGGGACCATCTCACTGGTCCCTCTGGCTATAGACAGGCCTCTGCCAGGACCACCTCAGACAAAGGAGGCCCTGCAGACCCTCAGGAAAGGGACTGCACACTCCTGAGATTTTTTCCCCCTCCTCCTCCTCTTTCTCTGCTCACATCAACAGTGTGCACAGAACAAAGAAATTTCTGTCCCAAGCATTCAGTAGTATTGACAATGTTATGCAGGAGAGGGAGTGAGACACTTCCTGTTGCCCCAGATTATACCTGCCTCCAGTAACAGACTCCGGCCACCAGGACCAGCGTCCCCTCGCCTTACTGGAGGGCACCCCGCCAGGCATCTCCCTTCCCCAGCTGCAAGGAAGGGCGTGCACCTGTTGATGCCGGGTAAGCAGGAAGGGAAGAGTGAAGGAAGAGACTGGAGAATTAGAACGCACAGGCCTCTGCTTTTTAAAATTGAAAGTGATTAAAAATCTGCAAGTCAAGGGCCAGGGAGCAGCGGTTTGACCGAGCACAGCTGGGAGGCAAGTGACTGGAGCAAAATCAAACTCATCCAGGCTGTTTGATAAACTGTCCACGAAGCCTGCGGCTCAGGGACCAGGTCCCGTGCAAGGCACCAGCCCCACTTAGAGCTCACAGAGGAGGAAACTGAGGCATGGGGGGAGGTGGGGAGTAGGTTGCCCCAAAGTGAAGCTCGCAGCTGGGAGGAGGCGGGGTCTGGGTTCAGACAGAGGCAGCTCTGATTCCAGGCCTCCCAGCCCCTCCGCCTCCCCGTGTCCCCCGCCGCCTGGCACCATGTCGGCCCAAGACATTTATTCAATGCACGACCCAGAGAAAGCAGAGCCCTCCCTTCCTCACTCCCGAGACCCCCATCCCTTGCACCTGCCTCTCCACAAGCCCTTACTGAAGACACCGGGGGTGGCAAGGACAGCAGTGGACCAGTAGCCCAGGCTCTATGTGCCTTCCGCCTGGCTGGGCGCAAGGTGAACAGAAGGGACACTGAGGAGACTGGAAACACAGGCCCCAGCTGCAGAGCACCGGCCCCACCGCAGGGACTCGGAGGAGGGATTTTAGACTCAGACAGGGTGCTTGTCGAATGTCTGCTGAGGCCCCAGGCAGCTGTCTCTCAGCTGAAGTTCCGCTCAGTCCTCCCAACAAAGGGAGCAGGCCTCCTCTTACAGCAAAGGAAACTGAGGCCCAGAGAGGGAAGGGGCCGACCCAAGGTCACACAGCTAGGATGTGGCAGTCAGGGCTCTCTCACTCTAGCAGAGCCTTTGTGGGGAGCAGCCAGGGAGATCTGGGGGCCTGTGATGTCTGGGGACGCAAAGGCAGACTTTGAAGATGCAGCCCCGTCCCTTGGGAAGTTTTGTGGTGTTGAAGTCCTGGGACCAGATCGGCTGTCCATCTGCACACCGCACCCAGGTGCTCGCACACACCTCCACCCCATCACCACCATCATCCCCCCTGCCTGCCCAGACAGACTGCCCACCCCCTCCTTCCCAGAACTCTGGCCCAGTAGGACCCTTGTGCTAAGGAGGAAGCCCCAGCCCCAAGTCTGCCTGCCCCATCCCTGCTGCTCTAGGTGACTGATAAAACCTCTGCCCACCTTCCCCATCAAGCTGGAGGCTGCGAACCTGCCCTTTGCCGAAGTCTCAGAGGTACCCTGACTTCCCTGTGGGGAGCCACCTGCCCAGCACGTGATCCAGTCTACCACTGCCTTGCCTGGGACTGCCGCAGGCTCTCTTCCTGCTGAGAACCTTCCTGCTGAGGATGAGCCTGGGCAGAGCTGCCTGCTTGAGGGTGGAGCCAGTGCAGGGGACACAGAGCTGAGACAGGGGAGGGAAACACACCCACTCCGAGCCATCCTTTGCACCCTGAATCCAGAGGCGCCTCAGGCCAGGCCACCCGATAGCTTTTGAGGTGCATGAGCCAATAAATTTTTTTGCTGAAGCCAGTGAGAGCTGGGGTTCTATCACCCACAGCCACAAGAGTCTGGAGCAGTCTGCACAGTCAGGCCCCACTCTCCCTGCGTCTCCACACCCTGAAGGACACCCCTCGGAGGCAGAGCTGGCTTTTCCCAGGATCCTGCAGAAAGGAGGGTATCGCAGGTCACAGTGAAGCCCTGAGGTCGAAGCCGGGCTCCGGGGGTGGACCAGCACCACATCTCAGCCGCATGGCTTTGGCCAAGTAACCTAGCCCTCAGAGCCTGTCTCTTCATTCAGGCGGGAATAATACCGATTGTGGGGCCGGAAGGTGGAGGAAGTGCTCAGTGCCCATCCTCAGCATCCCGATGAGAAACAGTTGGCACCTTTGGATCCTCCCAGAAGGGCTTGTTTACAAGGTGGGATGCAGGGGAACCTCAAGGGAGAAGAGGAGAACGCGGGAACCAGGGCTGGCACCAAGCAGAGCCGTTACCATCGGGGTGCAGGAGAAGGGTGGTGGGAGCCGTCCAAGCCCGGAACGAGAGAGGCGTGCAGAGCAGGACACCTTGAGGGGCAGTGACTTCCAGGCAGGGAACACAGCAAGTCCAAGGGGGCTTTGTGGTAGGTTGAACAGTACCCCCAGAACGCATGTCCCCCCAGAACCTCAGAATGCGAACTTATTTGCAAGTAAGGTCTTTGTGGATGTAGTCATTTAATGATCTCGAGATGAGATCACCCCACACTTGGGGTGATCCTAAATCTATAACTGGTGTCCTCATAAGAGGAGGGGACACACAGACAGACAGAGGAGAGGCCATGTGAAGACGGAGGCAGAGATTGGAGTGATGAGGCCACAAGCCGAGAAACAGCTGGAGCCCCGGAGGCTGGGAGAGGCCAGGATGGACTCTCCCCCAGAGCCTCAGAGGGACCGGGGCCCTACTGACACCGTGATTTCACACACGATGACTTCCTGACTTGTAAGAGGATAAACGTCTGCTGTTGTTAATTCAGCCTGTCTGTGGTACTCCTGGCCGCCCCAGGAAACCAACACAGGCCTATGGGGAGGGGGCCGACAAAATGTGTGCCCCACCCTCAGGCTCCTCCCTCCCTCTAGCTTGCTGCGGGGCTCCCCAGCCAGAAGGTGGAGGGTGGGTCACACCAGCAGCCTCCGACTCAGGAGGCAGGGGATGGAGGGGTAAGCAGATATCAGTTACTATTACAGTGACACCCCACCCAGATCCCAGAGGGAGAGCTGTGGCTCTTCCGTCCCCAGGGATGTGGAAATGGAACCCTGGAGGCCCCGATGGATCCCAGCCTGCCTGAGGGCATGGGGGTCCCGCCGCCCGTGTCTGTACTGACAATGATGATGATAATGTTGGCATCCATGCCTGTTACCACACGGGATTCCATGAGATTAGCCAGAGAGCCACCCTGTGCTTTCTGTCCCATGCCCCGAGCCCAAGCCCTCTGTCCCAGAACACCATGGAATGAAACAATCAGAAAAGAGGGTCTCCATCTACAGGAGGGTGTCCAGGGGGCTTGAGGTGGGGGCCACCTGGGGAGGGCAATGCAGTGAAGGGTGAAGACATCCAAACAGGAAGCATTCTCGGAATTATCACAGAAGCTCCAAGTCAGACTCCTCAAGGAGCAGGGCGATGCGTCCTGATACCCCCGACAAACACTAAAGGGGCTGCTGTCGGGATGAGGCAGGGGGAGGGGGGAGGGGTGACTCCGGAGCTGCAGCTGCGACTCCAGCCCCTTCTCTCCCACCTGAGCAGACTGACTGCAATACAGTGGCAAGGGGCGACATCATTAGAAGCTCTGAGTTGCAAGTAATGGAATCCCACCTCAAACTGAGTTAAGCCAAACGGGGGCTCTAGTGGTTCCTGTGTCACCAAATTCAGGACTGGGTTGCTGGGGCTTGATCGGGAGGCCAGGAGGCACCCAGGTCCCCCCTCAGTTCTAGGCCCCTGAGTCCTTGCATGGGCTCCATCTCGAAGCGGCCCTCACCCCGCAGTGGCCGGGGGCCACCAGCTGCTCCCAGCCCACGTTCATCCTCAGCCACCTCATGGAAAGAGCGGTTCCCTCCACCCTGTGGTTCCTGCAGGAGTCCCAGCGCGGAGCCTTGTGGGCTCAGCCACCTGCCCTGCAGCCAGGGAGACGTGCTGCTGTGATGTTTTTATTTTCTGGTCACCTGCTTCACGCAGGGGCTAGGGGCTGGGGCCAGTTCCACTCAACTCAGAGAGGGACTGAAAGCAGGGAGGAGAGGCTCCCAGAGGAAGGTCCAGGAGCAGCCACCAGGGGACGGGGAAGGAAGCCAGACAGGGCAGGTCAGAGCTCCGACGGCCCCACGCTAGTTTCCTGTGGTTGCTATAACAAACTGCCACAAAATGACTTAAAATAACACAAATGTATTATTGCACAGTCTAGAGGCCAGAAGTCCTAAACTCGAGGTGTCAGCAGGGCTGACTTCGGGAAGCTCTAGGGAAGAATCTGTTTCCTTGCCTTTTCCAGCTTCTAGGGGCACCCGCATTCCCTGGCTCATGACCCTTCATCCATCTCCCCTCTCTCTCTGTTTCTCTCTCTCTGTTCAGCCTGCCATACAAAATACCACTGATGGTGACTTAAACAATAGAAATTTGTCAGTTCTGAAGGCTGGAAAGTCCAAGATCAAGGTGCTGGCCAATGCGATTCCTCGTGAGAACCCTCCTCCCAGCTTGCAGTCGGGCACCTTCTCGGTTTGTCCTCACCCAGCCTTTCCTCAGTGGCAGGGGTGGGGGAGGGGAGAGAAGGAGAGGAGGAGGGGGAGGGAGAAGGGGAGGGGGAGGGGAGAGAGTGCAGCCTCTCCAGCATATCCCCTTGTGAAGACACTACTCCTGCCTGACCAGGGCCCCACCCTTGTGACCTCATCTAACCTTAATTTCTTCCTTAGATCCCGCCATCTCCAAACGCAGCCACACTGCGGCAGGTAGGGTGGGGGGCCAGGAGGGGTTTGGTTAAGGCCTCAACATGTGGACATTGGGGGGACACAAATGTTCAGCCCATAACTAGCTATCCTTCTGACACTCCTGTCTTCCATGTGAGAACCCTTGTGAACACATTGGGCCCACCTGGATAATACAGGCTAATCTCACCATCTCAAAGTCCTTAATTTAATTACATCTGTAAAGTCCCTTTGGCCACAGAAGGCCACAGAGTCACAGGTTCTGGGGACTAGAAAGCCGACCGCTTTGGGCAGCCATGATTCTACCACAGCTTCGTACCCATCCTAATGTTCACGCCCTAACTCCCACTAGTGATGGATTATTCGGTTCTGCCTCAGAGAGGCATCTAGCCTATTAGATCCTGCAGTTGAAAACGCTGCCCCTGACCTTTGACCTAGGAAAACAGGGCCCAGCACACAGTCCAGTGACAGAGAACCTTCTCCAAAAACACCCCGAGGGCAGAGGATCAGCGGCTCAATGCTGGTGAAAGCCAAGAGGACACCGTCCCTGGCGCGTCACTGTCCCCGCTCCCCAGGAAGTCACAGGAAGGTGAAGCTGGGGAAGGGCCCGCTGGAAGGAAGGAGGGAATCCTACACTTTCTCAGACCCACCTACATCAACTCTTGGGGCAGAATTCCAGACCCAATAAAGAGCTTAATATTTAAAAAATAAAAGAAAGTAAATCATTTACAAGAGGAACAGGGGTGGATTCCGAAATGGTCACCCTCCCCTGAGTTGGCACCTGCAGGACTGGCTCGCGCTCTCAGCGGGATCCTGGCGGCCTCCGCTTGGCCATCAGGGCCCCAGCAACGGTGTTTGTGGACATGGGGCTGGGCCCTGCTGAACTGTCCCGGTCTCAGCAATCCCCGGGAAGAGGAAGGAAAGGACAGGGCTCCCCAGGAGAGCGTCCGGCCAAGGCTGTGGTCCTGCTGCCTTCGCCATCCTCAGGGCCACTCCGTAAAAGCTCAGCCTACCCCCCGCCACACACACACAAACACACACACACACACACACACACACACACACACACATATACCAGGTCCTGTCAAGCTGGATTCCAGGGGACTGAGGCCTCCACAGCTTAGTTACCAGGCTCGGGCAGGGCCCTGCCACTTCTTTCCTGGGGAGAAACAGGTCCTGCAGGGCAGGGGCTGGAGGCTCCCCTGGACCCAGCAGGCTTGTCCCCTGGGATGGATTCCAGAGCCCAGAATTCTCTGTCCAGGCCTTAGTGACCAGCAGCTGGAGAGATTTAAAAGGACTCTTCGGTTAAGTCTGTGAGGTCGAGCAGCAGCCCTTGTTTGGGGTAGACGAGCCAGGGCACGGCGACGGCCGCTCGGCTGGCACAGGGCCCCTGGCCAAGGCCTGCCAGCCACACCCTTGGACAAGCCAGGTTTTTCCTGAGTGGAAGCAGGGTTCAGATCCCATGTGCTCTGCAGGACCCAAGAGCCAGGCAGGCCATCCGGGTCCTATAGGAAAGGTGAGGAATTCTGGCTGGCAGCCGGGGAGGGGATGGAAGAGGATGCTGAGATGCTTCCAGGCTGCTTCTCCACCCTCCTGAGTCACACGGGAACTTTGAGACCAGGAGGCAGGTGGCCGGGGGTGGGGAGGGCCCTTTTCATCGCCCCTGCTGGGATCACAGAGGGAACAGGAGGAGAGGGGTCGGCAGCCAGCGAGGGAACCTGGGAAGAGGCTGGGAGGAGGGTCCCACTACAGCTTCAGCCAATTCACCACTTCCTCTCCTCCACCCCTCCCTCCTTTCCAGGGACATGGCCCACCAAAGACCTCATTCTCTGGACACACTGGCGGGCCCCACCCACAAGGACGGGGGACTGGCCTCCCCATTCCCAGCAGATCCCAGGGCAGCCCACAGCCTGGACTCACCTCCCTCCCGCTCCCTCCCGCCCCTGTGGGGTGCCCTCCTCCATTCTAGCTCCAACATTCAGCACCAAGCCAGGCAGGCAGTTGGTGGGCAATAAATGCCAGTTTCCTCTCCTCCTTAGCATCATGTCACAGTCTTCCTAGTCCCCGTTTTGCCCCTGGTGGATCTTTCACGAATCAGTACCTAGATAATCAGCAAAAGCTGGGTGACATGTCCCCAGAAGAGGTGACCGAGGACCAGCCAGTTCCCCCCTATCCTCCACCCAGCCCTAAAGAGATGCGGGTGGAGACCCTGTCTGTGCCTGCAGCCTGAACCACCCTCCAGCCCCAACTCCTTGGGAGGATCCCGTTGTCACTCTGATTCTCTGGGCACCATCCTTGTTTGCTGTTTGGTGCTTCGAGCAAGCAGAGCCCTGTTTTGCCAGCTGCCGGGCTGGCGGCTCAGCCCAGCCTGCAGCTGGAGGCCCAAGCGGGGAGCCCAGAGGAGCACTTTGAAGTCCCTGCCTCGGCTGACAGCCCTTCCCTCTGGCCTCCCACCAGGGGATCCCACTGCCTCTGGTGTGGACAAGCACCCCCAGAGCTCGGAAAAGAGCAACCATCTTTCCAGAAAACACGCAGCCAGGCAGGGCCTGCTGGAGGCCGCCGCACACAGTCCTCGGGGCCGGGAAAAACCCTAGGGGCCACGGCTCTCTGCATACTGACGTGGGCTTTGGGGTGCAAAGGGGAAGCAGAAGACCTCAGGGCGTCAATCCAGCCCCACCCTGGCCACCTCTCACACAGACAGGGCTAGGAGCACCTGGGGAGGGAGCTCAGTGCCAGCTGCTCCCTTGTACCCGGGGGCTAGAGGTCGGACAGCGGGGATTAGTCAGAGGTTCCGAATTGGGTCCTTGGCCAGCCCAACCATGGGGATCTTTTCCAAGTGAAAATCTCGGCCCGGGCTTGGATAGAAGTTGGCTTATAAGCTGGAATCAGCCTGGTCCACCTGGCCGGGGACATTGATGGCTTAGGCTGTGCCAGCTTCTGGGGGTCTGTTGGGAGAAGGCTTTTGGCTTTGATATCTCTGGCCCCTGGAGGAGAGGGGTGGGCTCCTTCCTGCCAGAGCCGGGGGACCCAAGAGAGGTTTGGAAACCAGCAGCTGAGCCTCCAATCAGCCACTCAACAAGTGACCCTGAACTTTCTCTAGACCCAGCCCCGTGGTGGGTGCTGAGATGTAGAGATGGACAAAACTCAGCTCCGAACTTTGAGGAACTCCCAGGCAGACAGGTAAAACAAAGGCAACACAGTATGTCTGCACAAGGCCACCAGGGAAGTGCCCCCAAGCTAGGCCTTGCAGGATGGGGAGATGCCCTGGGGCAGACGGGGTCAGCAGGAAGGGGTGAGGATGCTGAAGGGAGGCCTCTGCAGGGGTGAGGAGGGCGGGGGCTCATTGGTTCAGCAATCCCTTCCCAGCGCCCACAGCGTGCCAGGCCCACGCCCTGGAGCCGTAGCCTCTGCCGTCCAGGAGGCCGGAGGCCGCAGCTGCACCTGCCCGGCCCGAGGCCAGGGGAAATGACTCGCCTCCCAGGCTCCTGCAGGCTGCATCCCAGGGGAACACACAGGAAAGAGTTTGCAAGTTTTACGGCCACTGAAGTCAGCCTGGGCCTGGGCCGGGTGCAGGCCAAGCCGGCCGGTTCTAATTAGGGGATTGGGCTCTGTGCAGCAGCCCTCGGGGCTGGGGGCAACGCCAGGTTTGCAGAATAGCCAGCACTGTTTTGTACCGATGTCTCCCAGCAACGGAGGCCACTCTGATGGGGAGGGGGGCACCCGAGGAGCCAGTGAGAGATGAATTCAGCCTGGCTGCATTGCCTGTGAGCGGCCAGGCCTGGACGCCCTGGGCTAGAAGTGGGTCTCCCACTCTGGTCGCCCCCTCAAAGGGCTGACTTTAGGGAGGGCAGATCCCTGTCAGGCTGAGGCAAAACTGCTCTACCCAGCCCAGGGTGGCACTGCCAAGACCCAAAGGCATGAAGACAGGGCCTGGCTCTGGGATTTACTTTACTGCCTTGAGTTGCCCTGGGCAAGCACCTGCTATGTACCTGGCATGCACATAGTAGGTGCTCCAAAAAATGAAGGACAAATAACTGGAACCCAGTATCTAGATAATGCCTAGCACATAGTAGGTACTCAAAAAATGTAGATGGAATAGCCAAATCCAGCGCTTAGAACTCTGCCTGGCATACAGTAAGTGCTCAAAAGTGGTACATGTTGAACAAATGAAGGAATGAATTTGTCTTCAGCACAGTGCAACAAGCTAGAAGCAGGTACCCTGCTGCATTCACCCTGCCCACATAGCGCCCGATCTGGGGCCTGATGGGCCCTGGTGAGGTTCCTGCCCCACTGCTGGGGGTGGGGGGTGGGGATGAGGGAGGGACGCCAGCAGGCAGCTGGTCAGACAGTGTGAGTCTGGCCTTTGAGTGCTATTCCCGGCAGTTCCTCTGATTCACAGCTGTCCCAGGAACAGTCATGGCTGTGTCAATAAATATTGGTGACTCTGAATGACCTCTCCGTCTCGCAGGGCTGTTTGGGCCTTCCTGCCCCTCCAAAGACCCAGTCCAGGCCATTGTTATTCCAGCTAGTGTGTAGCTCTTCTTGCCAGTGAGAGGGCCTCAGAGGATGAATGACCCCAGTGAGCTGATAATCCAGGAAGCGTGTGCTGCGTCCTAGCTTTGCACTTGCACGTACCCAGCACTCCCTGGACCGCCTGGGAACTGGTGAAACCAGGGTGCAGAGGGATGGGCAACACAGGGAGGCCCAGACTCAGGAAGAGCCAGAAAGATGCTCAACTTTGACCCTGCCCTTCCCCCTACACCGCCGCCCCAGGGGTCCCTAACCTCCCTCTCACTATAAAAGGACAGTGTCATGTCTCACACAGACACCAAAATCAGGCACAGACAAGCTGCCTCTGCTGTTTTCAAGGTTCACACCTTCCACGGTTTAGAGTGAGAGTTTGAGTTCACAGTGTTCTCCCAACCATGCCCCCTTTGCAGGGCACCGATTTTATCACTGAAGGATAGGATAGTTGGGAGCCCACAGAATTTTGTGTCATTGCCTCTATTCAACTTCAAAAACTATTGAACCAGGAACAACCAAACCCAAGACAAGCCCCGCCCCTTGGAGAGCTGGCGGTCGAGAGGCAGAGCAGATGGTTAAAGCTGCCTTGTAGAGAAGGGTTAGGGCTTTGGGGGGCAAGTTCGGGTGGTGCCGGGGGATCACAAAGACAACAGGGGCACGCGACCAGACACCATGCATAACACTTGGTTAGATCCTGGATTAAAGCGAAATCAAGGCAGCCACTAACTTTAAGGATTCTGGGAGAATTAAATTATGGGTCACATGTTGTATCATCTTCCTGCATCAAAGTAAAGTTCCCAGGCATGAAAATGGGATTTTGCTTATGCAGGAGACTGTCTCTGATCTTAGAAGGCTCTTGTCTAAATATTCAGGAGGGAGTGTTGTTGTGCGTCTGTGATCGACTTGAATATTTCTGTGTCCGTCAAGGAGGCAGGCACCTGCGGGCTGAGTAGGAAGTAGCTAAGCAAAGCCGGGAGAAGGTGCACGGGACAGAGGGCAGCCTGGCCAAGGCCAGCACTCAGGGATGGCCGCCAGGAGAACAGGTGGGAGGCCAGGACGTTAGGGCGTGGCAGTGATTACTCAGTGGTCGGTGATGGCAAGGCAGTGACGGTGCTGTTGGGTGTGGAGAGATCAGGAGATAGCTGGGGGTAGAAATGACAGGACCTGGTGGGAGCTTGTATGTGGGGAGAGAGGGTGTGGAAATGTGGAGAGACCCCAGGATCGCTGGCGTGAGATCAGGAGAATGCCTGCGGCAGAGACCCAGGGAGGGGCGGATCCCTGGAAGAAGGTCAGAGCTCGGTTCAGACAGACTGAGTCTGGGGCTTGCAGGGCATCTCGATCAGAGTCTCAGGAATTTGAACGCACCTCTGCCCAAATATTGCGAACCAGAACTCGGACCCCAGGCATGGGCTGTGGGATGCTGCATCCTTCCACAATGCCAGCCAGGCAGACTGGACACTGAGGAGGTGGGGACAGACACAGGGACGTCTAGAACAGAATCTGTGGCTGCCCATCCTGCATTTGTTTTCCCAGGTTCCTCTCCATCTGCCGGGAGGGCTAGACCGTGACATCCTTCATCCCCACAGGGCTCTCAACGGGAGCCAGGCTCCTGAGACGCACCCAGAGACCACCCGCCTCCTGTCACAGGCCTGACTTCCCAGAACTCAATGGAAACAAAGCTACACATTTCAGCCTGGATTTTCTATGTTCCCACGTGCCTTGTTTATTTATCATTTGGGCGATGCCGGCTGGCTTGGTTAGGTGGGAGGAGGCTGGGCCAACCTCAGGGATCAGGCTGGGTGCCTGGACCACTCCCGGCTACCTGGAGGTGAAGGCCTTTCCCACATTATTTACCCACTCAGTACATAATAACTGAGTACCCACTCTGTCCCAGGCATCATTCTAGATGCTGGCAATATAACAGTAAGCAAAACAAAGGACCAGTCTAGAGAAATCATAATTTCTTATTGTGAATAATTAACAAAATATATAGAATAATGGGTAAGTGTACAGTCATGCCCACCACTTACTGAGCACCCAGCATAAGCCAGGCACTATGCCGAGTGCCCTCCATCCCCCGTAACCTTCACCACCACCTGTATGTGGTATTAATATCCCCATTTGACAGAGGGGACAACATGAGCTCAGAGAAGCCGGGTGCCAGCCCGCCCTTTGGCAGGTGGGAGTTACGAAGTTTGGGACCCCCAGGGGAGGGTACAGCTCAGTGGTAGAGTGTGTGTTTAGCATGCCAAGATCCTGGGTTCAATCCCCCAGTACCTCCACTAAAAAATAATAATAATTTTAAAAAAATAAGTGAACTTAATTATCTCCCCTAAAAAACAAACAAACAAACAAACATACAAAGAAAAACAAAATAGGAACAAAATATTTTGGGGGAAAGTATAGCTCAGTGATAGTGTGTGCTTAGCATGCCAAGGTCCTGGGTTCAATCCCCAGTACCTCATTAAATGAATGAATGAATGAATGAATGAAATAAAAATAAATAAATAAATAAAAACCTAATTATCCCCCCACACACACACACACAAAAATAAGTCTGGGACCCTCAATCCTGGTTCAGGTCCAGGTCTGCCCTCAGAGTTCCCGCTGGACACCTCACTCCTCCGTGTCCTCCAGCTCCTGGGCCTCTCCCTGCATCTGCACCTGACTTCAGCGCTGACTCAGTCCACCTTGCGCCGCACCTTCCCCGCCCAGAGGGATGGCTGGAGACGAGAGGAGGCCCCCGGGACCAATTCAGGGAGGTGCGGGTGGCGCAGAGTTGCCAAACGTTGCAAGGAACATACATCAACTAAAATGTTATTTGTTCCTTACCTGAAATTCTAATTTAACGAAGAGTCTTATTTTCACTTGCTGAATCTGGCTACCTTAGGGGTGGAGGCGCAGAACAATGAGGGGGTTCCCAGCAGGAGCGGGGCATAGGAAGGGGGTTTGGAGGAAACACCCCTGAAAGATTCACCTTAGGGGCCTTTTATACAAAGTCTGAGAAGCTCACTCAGCCACCCTGCTGACCTCACCCGTCCCCCAGTGCCAGTCCTGCCAGGTAGGAGGTGTGTGATCTTAGTTAAGGACCCACTGCACCAACCATCCTACCAGACGGTCTGGTCCTACCATCGGGAACATCATTTCAGCTTCTGCCTGGTCGGGGATGGGGGTGGGTCCTTGCAGGCTTTGAACCTCCTGCCTGGCTTATCCTCCCAGAATGCTGCTCACACAGATTCTCAGACATCTGAGAACCTTTCCTTCCCGCCCCCTAGAAGTTTAGTGTGAGCTTCCCGTCTCCTGACGGTTTTCATTCAACCAACATTTGCTTATAAGCTTTACTAGTAAAATGGTGCCATGTGAGCTGGGCTTAGAGCTCACTGTTTACATTGGTCTCTGTGACACTTCTCCCCCATCTGGCCCTGAACATGCTGTCACCACCCCACCCCTACCAATTCCAGCCGTGCTCTAGAGCTGCCGGGGCCTGTCCCCTCTGCCTAGAACACTCTCTCCTCAAGAGAAAGAAAGATAAATGAGCTGGATGACTAGCACGCAGCCAAGGGCCAGCGCAGACAGGATGTTTTTCAAATGGTGTTTGAATCAATGAATGACTCAGTGTAAATGGCTTGCTGCCCAGTATTTTGCCGGCAAGGCTGGACTCACTCTGAGTGTGGCCCTTGAGGTCACCTCCATCCCATCCCCCAAAAACCACTTAGGCCCACGTCCTGCCCTTCCAACCTGCTCAGTCTGGGTTCTCCTGGAGTTTCTAGGCCATCTCCTGAGGTGGATGGGCACTGGACCCGCCCACACCAGGAGGCGTCCACCTTGGGTACTCCGATCCCTCACCTGCAACCAGGCAGGCTCAGCCTGTGTGTGCACCTGCTAGAGCCAAGGATGCCCACCCAAGGTAGCTTGATGGGCAGGGAGAGTGGGCCCTCCAGGCCACGGTTCACAAGAACCAGTCCCCGCCTCATCTCAGACGCACACGTCATCTTCCCACAGGGCTCCAGCTGCAGGGCCGTCAGCTAAGCTGACACTGCGATGGAATTCTGTCTCTGCATTAAGAATTTTAATATCTATGCTCACATCCCTCGCTGTGCTGGTAAATGTTTAACAATCGGCTCTCTGACGGGAAAAGGGCCCGTATGCATGCGAACATACATTTAGTCTAAACTACAAATCAACGCTCATCACTATCCACCTCGGTGAAAGAAATAGCCCGTATCATTGAGCGGGTGCAGTTCTGACCTGAAGGTTGATTAATATCTCCATTTACCTGAATGAGCGAGGGAGAGTGAAACAGCGGAGGTGCGCATGGCAACTGCACTTTTTTGCTGAACTGAGTAACGGTGTTTGAATATGAAAAGAGTCTTATCTTCAATTTGGTATGCTGTTCACAGTGTAAGGACCAGAGACCTGACTCGCTTTCAGGTTTAACCTGCGTTATTACCATTCTTCCCCTTCACTTTCAAGCCCCAATAGTGTGTACCAACTTCCATGGTGTGAACACTTCCACTGTGGCTGATTCCAAGCTACCGAGGTGGCGCCACTGCCTGCGGAGTTGAGAAGAAATATATAGCGGCTAATATTATAGCATTATATAACATTCACAGCACGCAGATGCAGCAGACGTAAATAACCATAAGATTTCAGGCAATAGCAAAAAGTAAAAAAAATAAGGAGGAAGTGTTGAGTTGGGGGTATTAGCATTGTTTTTGATATAATTTGTAAAACTGAATTATTAATGAGGGCCATATTTAACCACCGACACACAAAATTCCTGAAAATTGATCATTCAACCCCCATGAGCCGGCACAAGCCGGCTCTAGCATTCCAGCAGACGCATATCTCATTCCCCTACGATCCCATAGGACAGGTTAACCATCCCTGTTTTACAAATCAGGGAACTGAGGCTCAGAGGCCACAGGGCAAGGGCTTGTGCCCAGGATGGTCTGATACCATGTGATTTTCAACACACACCTGTCACCGGAGCAGGGCTGATGTGAGCAGAGACTGAACCACAGGTGTGTTTGGGGGTTTGCTGTTGTGTCAGGAATCAGTAAACACACTTCTCTCAGTCTGGTGTGGCCTCCAAATGTCCCAGCCTCAGCATGTAGAATCCACTAGAACAAAGTTACAATGGGAGGCCTTCAAAAGAAGATAACACAGTGGTGGACTGTCTCTCAACAGGACACCACCGTTAACATGATACAGCAGAGATTTGCCCATCTAGTCCTAAAAAGAGGGGCCAAATCTCATAACCCAAGTGCTTGAACTCTCCAGCCAAAAAGAGTCCAAAAGAGTGCGGTTAAGCCTCAGGGTTCTTCAACCTCAGGACTACTGACTTTTGGGGCTGGACATTTCTTTGTTGCTTTGGAAGGGAGCTGTCCTGTTCATCAGATGACGTTCAGTGGCATCCCTGGCCTCTGCTCACTAAATATCCATAGCACCCCTCCCCACCCAGAGTCATGACATCAACTAAAAATGTCTCCAGATATTGCCAAATGTCCCTGGGGCAGGAGGCAGAGGAGAGGAGGGAGGAATCACCCCATGTTGAGAACCGTAGGGCTTGGAAATGAAGGGGCAGGGGGACCCAACCTCAGAGTGGACACACTGAGGGCACAGGCTGATGAATGGGCTACTTGTGCCCTTGGCCCCAGAGTTGGCCTTGGATGCTGGCTGAGCAAAGAGAAGGCTTAACAAGTGTGGGAGGACCCAGGGAACACTCAGAGCCAGGAAAACACACTCCGGCTGATCCGCCAGACTTGAGACTTGAACTCTGGGCTTTTTCCAGAATGGCAGTTGTAGGGATATGTGCGAGGGCGAGGCCTGGGGCTGTGGACTTCAGACTCACTCACGGTCTCTCATTGATTTGATAGCGCTGGGGTCCACCGTGTGCCTAACACTGCTAGGTGCTGGGGATACACAGGTGAGAGGGGTGGAGATCCTGCCCTCTGTCCCCTGCTGGAACAAAAGCTCCAAGGGGGTAAGAACGTTGGGTTTTGTAGAGTCCATAGGATGTGCTCAGTATATACCTCCCGAATGGAGGATGGGGATGGGAGTTTTCCGCCCGGCTAGGGGACAGATACATAAACAGAGGAAAACTTCGTGGAACAGGAAGCTGAGTCAGGAAGGACTGGCAGGAGCTGGCCAGCTGAGAGTGACAGGCAGAAGGCACAGCACGTGGGAGGACATGATGGTGAGAGAGAAAGAGCATTGCCGACTGGGTGTGTGAGCCTGTTGCTGCTGTACAGGGTACCACACGTGTAGTCACTTAAAACAGCCGAAGTATATTCTCCAGTAGTTCTAGAGGTCAGAAGTCTAAAACCAGCCACACTGAGTGTTACAGTCTGAACTGTGTTCCTCCTCCCAGATTCATACGTTGAAGCCTTAATCCCCTGATGAGACTATATTTGGAGAGAGGGCCTTTAAGGAGATAAGGAAAATCGAATTTTCTGGCACCTTGATCTTGGACTCCTAGCCACCGGAACTGTGAGAAAATAGATTTCTGTTGTTTAAACCACCCAGACCGTGGTATTTTGGTATGGTATACCAAGCAGACTATACACTGGGCTAAAAGAAGGGTCAGGAGGGCTGTTCCTTTTGGAGGCTCAAAGGGAGAATCCATTGTCTTGCCTTTCCCAGCCTTTAGAGTCCACCTGCATTCCTTGGCTCACAGCCTCTTCCTCAGTTCACACCAGCTTCTGTTCCCGTTGTCACGTCTCCTTCTCTGGCTCTGATCCTCCTGCTTCCTTCTGATAAGGATCCTTGAGATTACAGGGGGCCCCCGAATAACCCAGGATAATCTCCCCATCTCAAGGTCCTTAACTCTAGTCACATCTGCAAAATCCCTTTTGCCACGTGAGGGCACATAGTCACAGGTTCTGGGGACAGGGACGGGGACATCTTTAGAGGGTCCTTATTCTGCTGACCACACTGAAGTCAGCCAAAGAGAAGATTATCTGAGAGGATTTTGGGGGTTGGGGGCTGGGGGCCTGAGAGGGGCATGAGGACACAGAAAGAAACCTGGATCAAGACCTTGTATATCAGATGTAGTTGTTAAAAAGATCAACTTGATGGGGGAAGGTATAGCTCAGTGGTAGAGGGTGTGCTTAGCATGCACGAGGTCCTGGGTTCAATTCCCAGTACATCCTATAAAATTAAATAAATAAATAAACCTAATTATCTCCCCTCCCAAAAAAAAATTATAAATAAATAAATAAAATTTAAAGATAAAGATCAACCTGAATTGGTTCCTCCTGAAGACCCATGCCATATCCAGGAGAAGCAACAATAACCCCTGTGGGCTTGTCTCTTCCTTAATAGTACCAGAAACCCAATTCATACTAGCTTAAGGGGGGAAAAAACCCTATGAGCTTTTATCTGAAAACTTCCCAGATGGGCCAGCTTCAGCTTCAGGCGTCCATGTTTCACCACATCTCTAAGACAGTTTTCTCTAGGAGTGGATCTTGATGGTCGTTTGAAACCCAAAGCTTGCTCTGTTGGTCCCTGGCCCAGGAAAAAGAGCTCCTTCCCCTCAGTGAATGCCTGGGAGGGCTCTGATTGGCCAGCTTGGAGCATGTGCTAATTCCTAAGCCAATCACTGCAGTCAGAGGTGTGAGGAGATTGGCGGGCTCTGAGTCATGGGCCCTCCCCCGAGGAGAAGAGGGCGGGGTCTTGGAAACGCTGGCAACAGCCTCTCATGCAGTAGTCGGGGGTGCGGCTACCAGCGGAGGGAAGAGGGGCTGGACCTGCAGGAACAGCTGTGCCTCCCGGTTGGGGTGGCCTGGTTGAGGCCCCTCCCAGCTTTGGGTCCACAGTTATCCTTCCGGTGGACCCCCAGTCTCCAAGCAAACCCTGAGTGGACCTTCCCTGCAACTGGAAGGGTCCATCACAGTTCGTAGAGGGGTTCGGGCCTCCTCTGTCTGCCTTCTCCCCCCGGGCGAGCCACCGCCTTGCGAGTTATGCTGTTGATTATGGGGCACCTTGGTGTCTCAGGCCCCTTCATACCATCAACAATGATGTTAGAAGTACAACCATAATAAATGTCTAATGGATTAAAGGGAACGTTGCTAAGAAGTGCCACTTAAATTCCAACGCCCCAGGCCTAGACAGGACGCCGGGTCTCCAGAGCACCATCCCGGGAAGGGCCTGAGATGTGAGACAGCCTCCCTCCAGGTCTGAGTTGGAAGTGAGCAATGGGATGACGGAGCTTTCCTTTGAAAATAGAGCACATGTTCTGCACCCAGTGGGTGATTAGCAGGTGCTTTTTTCAGGGATTTAGACTGAGAATGGAGCCAAAAAAATTCCCATCATCGAAAGACAAAAACATGACCAAATCTTTTGCTGCATCCCCTACAGGCTTGGGGAAGAGCATCTATTCTGCAAAACTACTCTGAAGTGGTCCTGTGCGCCTGGCTCTGTGCAGGGCGCTGGAGGGCAGTGCAGACGGCAGTGCCTGGGCACCTCATCCCACCCTCCCATGCCTGCCCTGGTCCCGAGCCCAGCCTCCCCACCCTGTCCTCGTCCTGACCCAGCAAGCAGGGCTGGGCCAGCCTGACCTGTTTTGTCTTCTAAGTGGAAACAGGCTGCTGAAAAGGAAAGTCAGCTCAGGGCAGAACCTGGTAACTCTTGATTCATGTGCATCTCTGACCAAGATAGAAACCCAGCTGTGGTTATCAGAAAGCGACTCAGGCGGGCATGGGGGACGGTGCAGAAGAAGGAGGGGGTACGGGGAGGGATGCTGGGGGAACAGAGATGTTCTGAATCACAGGGTCTTATTCTTAGGGCCATAGGATGGGACGGGGTGAGGGTGGGGAGCGGAGTCCTATGCTGAGGGCAGGCTGCACAGAGCCGGGCTGCCATATCCCCCACCTCCCTCGTGCCCTCCTCGCCAGAGTGCATGGTGCTTCCTAGGAAGGGTGGAGGCAGCAACTATCCCCCCGGTCAAGGGCGTGGAGATGGTCCCAGGCCTGGGAGGGGTGAATGAGTCAACAGCCACCTGAATTCTGCTAGCAGATTCCCAGGGGGCCAGGGTGGCAGCCTTGACAGAGCCCTGGAGCAAATGTCCCCACCTGAGCAGGGCGAGGCAGGGCAAGGCCCAGCAGGTCCTGGCACCACCAACCTCTGGGGCCAGACCTGCCGTTGATTGGCCAACCCGTGGAACTGAGGTGGAAAGCCCCAAGCCGTGGCCAACAACTGCCAAAACCACTTGAAAAGGGAAAGTCTCTCACTAGTAAGAAACTTCAGACTTTGGAAAGGTCAGGATTCATTAGCAAATTGGTTGCTGAGAGGTCCTTAGAAAGGCAGTGGAGGGGCAGGACCAGGACTTGGGGACTGGAACAGAGAAGGTAAGTCTGAGGGACACCCGTCAGCAAGCTGGTTCCTGGGGAGCAGCTCTCAGGTTGAGGGTAGTGGGCTCACCCTGGCCCAAGGCTCCAAGCAGGGAGCAGCTCTCGCCCCAGGAGCCTGACTCTTCCCACAGCCGCAGGAAGCTTCCAGGGAACTGGGACCTCCAAGCCCAGAGAGAACGCCTCCAAAATTCCTTGGGATTTTTCTTTTCTAGTCAACTGAGCATCTATTTATAGATGTGGAAATATGCGTGGAGAAAGGACTGGAAGGAAATACACAGCATATTAACATGCTTGTTTCTTCTCATTTTGGTGTTGTTTTATTTTTTTTTAAGACTCTCAAGATAAGAAAAAAGATATTTTTAAGTATAATTAATCTTGATATAAATATTCATGCTTGTTAGAGAAAAGCAGAAAGGAGAAATTAGAAATCACCGTAGTACTGTCAACACTCACATCTCCCTGTTTTCTTTTGCAGTTTCTCCCACGCAGACATTTTGGATGTAAGGTTGTTGTTCGTTTAACGTAGCCATGATCATCTTACATTATTACGAAACTTTCCCGTGGGACCACAAAGTCATCATAACCATCTTTTAAAATGTCTATCTAATATTTATGCATTTAGCCATTGTCCCATGTTGGCATATACAGGTAGTTTCCAATTCTTCACAATTATAAATAACACTGTTGTGAACATCTTCATATGGAAAAGTCTTTCATTTTTTGGAGATTACTGTCTTCAGTCAAATTCTCGAATTTCCAGATGTGGGATTACAGTGTGAAGGGTTGCCACACATGAAGAAAAGGGTGACTTTAAACCAAGTTCATCTCACCCCAGACTCCCCAGTCTTTAATCTTAACAAATGGTATTAAGAGAAAAATGGGAATGAGGTCTCACTGGGGACAGAGCAGGGGTGGGATCCCTCCTGCCTCCCATATTCCCCCTCCCCAACCCCATCCACCCAATATGGTTTTTGCATGGTTTTCATCGTGAGTGGTGGTGTCAGCTGTGAGACCGGCCCTACCACATTCGACAGGATGCTGCAGACGCTGAAGAGAATTGAAAGGCTGCCCCGTAGGGTTGGGGAGCTGATGTCTGTACAAATGAGCAGCTCGGGCCACAAGGGAGGAACCCCTGTGCCACGGGAGGGAAGGCTTCTCAGAGGTGAAGCACCAGGTACATCTTGTCTTCCAAAGTGGGCAGGGTTCCTGCTGACAGAGCTGAGGGAGGCATGTCCCCTGGCCTGGGACCCCGGGGCCCTGGGCTGGCAGCTGGGGCCCAGGCAGAGGAGCCCAGGAATTAAAACAGCAGTGCCAGTCTGACGGTGGAGCGAGTCAGTTCCAGGGGGGACATGCTTCACTTGTCCCCCAGTACATCCCTGAGGACATGAGGCAAAGATCTGCCCTCCTCCCTTTCTTCAGTGTCTTAGAGCATTTCCAAAGTCTCATCTTTCAACCATCCCAGCCCCTGGTATCCCCCCACCCACCTCCAGGCCTCCAACCCTATCTCCCACCTCCTCCCTCTCAGCCACTGCCTCCCTCTGCTCCCTCGCAGGTTCCCGTTTTTCTGCAGAGACCACAGCATCCTGTCCCAGCCCAGGAGGGCTGCTGGGTACACCGAGGGTGAGTGACTTCCTGTCACAGCCAGACTCTGTGGGGGCTAATGTCCCCTGGCCAGCCCAGCCCCTCACTCACACTCACCCACACACACTCGCTCCCACCTTCACACACACTCGTCTTCCCCGACACACTCACTCATTCTTATCACAGGCTGTCCCCTCCTCTCCACCCTCCTGGTGGCTCAGAGCACCTTGCCCTCGCTGCCTCATGAAAGGAGAGACAGAAGGGGGAACTCCTGGCCAACGAGACAAGCTGGCTGGTGACACTGTCCCCAGCAGTTCTAGCCCCCACCTCGGCTCCCACCCCCTCCACTGACACAGGGTGACACGGCCAGAGGAGTGACCCAGGTCCCAACCCCAGTCCCACCACTTGTTACTTCATATGAGACCAGGCTCGGAGCCCTGGGTGATTAAATGAGAAAACTGCTGAGCGTGCTGAGTGCTGCGCCAGTCACACCAACTGTAAATGATCTGTAAATGGAAGTGGTAAATACGAGCATCGTTAGGACACCTCGGACGCCCAGGCCAGCTCCAACGGGTCCTGGGGCTGAGAGCCCCGTGGCTGCTGTCTGCACCCCACAGACACTGAAGCCCAAACCCAGTGGACCTGGGCCCTGCCCAGCTTCCTGCCAGCCAGACACACCCAGACAGCACTCATCCCCAAACTGGGGCAGCTCCGCTCTTGATCTGGGGACCCCGCTGCCCCTCCTGCCTAACAGCCTTCATCAATAATCCTTTTGTAATTCCACTCTGCCCTTTCTCAGGGCTCTAGTTACTCTGGTGCTTTTCCTCTCTCCAGCCCTGGGGTGCACACTGCCCCCACTCCCCTTTCCGGCCTCAGAGCCCCTTTCTGCTTCATCTTTCCCCCTAAGCTCACTGGTCTCCCCTGTTCTCTGTCCACATCCCACCCCGACAAACCCACCACCTTGCACCCACCCCGTCCTCTCCCTCCCCCTTCACATCTGGCTATCCACACCACCCAATCAGACCAAGTCAGCCTCCTGAAACCCAGCTAAAATCTCAGCCAAAGTGGGTCCTTTGCTCGAAGCAGTCTCTCTGCAGATCAGGGCTGCAGTGGGGAAGGGGGTGACTTCAATCGGGATGATTCAGGAGACCAGAACCGGGTGTGATTTGAGTGAAATGGGCACAAGGGCACAAGAGCACAACTATGCCTACCCTGCCAGGGGCCCCAAATGGCTGTAGAACTCTCACTGGCTCTGCACAGCCTCTCTCGAGGGCCTGGTGGTCATCAGAGAGGTGTGTGTTGGGCAGACTGGGCTGAGAACCCCTACCTGTTCTGGAATAACACTCCTGCCACACTTGGGGAAAAGCTCATGGCCAGGGGCAGCACCAGTGCCCAGCCCCTCCTGCAGAGTAGTGAGCCGGACCCAGGCTGATTCTGGCCCATTATAGCTGGGTGGCCCAACTCTGCCCCCAGCCATCTCCCCAGGACTTTCCTCTGGGGTGCAGGTGGGGATCAGTGCCCTGGCTGGGAAAACTCTACCGTGGCCCGGGGGCTCGGGGCAATCTGACACGCAGCAGGCGTTTGAAATTCATCTTGCCCAGCTGGCTCACCTTGTTGGGGCTGGCTTATTATGAATTCGGTGCCACCAAGTGAGAAAGGCAAATGCAGTTCACTCTGCTTTGCACTCTGTACAGATGTGGAAGCCAGGTTCAGGACCAGAAGGATGTGAGTTTGAGGCCCAGCAATGCCTCTTCTTAGCTGTGTCTAGCTGTGTTCTAGCAGGTTACCTAACCTCTCTGAGCTCTGGCTTCCTCATCTGTATAATGGCGACTGTCAGAGAACTTACCTCTACGATTTGGAACATGAAATTGGCTCAGGGTGGACACTCAAACAGTCTCACAAGAAAGAAGCAGCAGTAGCTGCCTCCGTCAGTATTATTTCTCCACTCCACTAGCGACTAAGTTGGCTGCATAGGAGACGAGGTGTGGTCCCAGGCGCCCAGGGAGAAAGTAAGCTGGCAGCCTCGGGGCCCTGCGCCAGCACCAAAATGGTGGGATTTGAGCTCAAGGCCAGGTTCTCTTTCTTTGCAACCTGGAGCCCACTGTCTCCCAGACCCCCGAGGTGGAAGAGGGGAGTGGGTGCACGCCGGGTTGGTTTCATCCCCCTCTCAAAGGAACCCCAGGCCAAGCTCGCTTTTGTCAGCGGGGCTGCTCTGTTGTCACTGGATGAAGGACAATGGTAACTTGGCTGGTTTCCAGGGCTTGCGGGGGAGGTAACACCCAACTTCAGCTCTGCTTCCCCGACTTCCAAGAGGGCTGTTTCCTTCCGTCCTTCCTTCATCCATTTCTTCTCCAAGAAGTCCCAGGTGGTCAGTGATGGGTGGATAAAAATCATGGCACTGGTGGAAGCAGGAACCAGTTGATGGGAGTGGTAGAACCATCTAGATTCACCTTTTCCTGTCTGAGCCTTTGCGTGGCAGAATAAGATATGAAAAAGCCACTCCCACCCACCACACCCCCCGCCCCAAAACCTGTTGTTGTTGTTTATTAATTTGTAACATCTTAGTTAAGATATCATTTACTTACAATAAGCTGCGCCCACGTAAAGTGTACGATTTGGTGAGTTTTAGCAGATGCATATCCTGTGAAACCACCGCCACAATCAAGATAAACACCAAATCTACTTAATTGGCTTCCTATGGGTGACCTGTTTGTATTATTCATGGCATTTTTATTGGTAGCTGGCAGGAGCTTAGCTCACACTGCCTAGACAAAGAAAGGGAAATGCTGATTTGTGTAACTGGATAGTCAGAGATATACCAGCTTCAGATACAGCTGGATTCAGGTGTTCAAATGGCATCATGAGTGTCCCCTTGCTTGCGGGCTCTCTCTCTAACAAATTCTCTCTGTGACTGGGAAGATGACTGCTGACAGCCTCAGACTACATCCTATCTATCTGGCAATTCCAAAAGAAGGAAATGGTCTTCTCTGATAGCTCCTAAGAATTCTGACAGGGTGCCTCTGGGTCATCTGCTCATCCCTGGATACGGCAGAATCAGCACCAGAGATGTGCTATGGGGGTTCAGTACTGTCATGTTTGTAGCTTGAAATTGGCCATGGTGGGAGTACAGGCAGACCTCGGAGATATTGTGGGTTCAGTTCTAGACCACCGCAATGAAGAAAATGTCACAATAAAGCAACTCATGCGATTTTTTTGGTTTCCAAGTGCATGCAAAACTTTCCATAGTGTTTACACTACACCGTGGTCTATTAAGTGTGCAATAACATTATGTCTTAGAAAACAAGGTATATGCCTTAACTTAAACATGCTTGATTGCTAAAAAAATGCTAACCATTATCTGACGGCATAGGGTTGCCACGAACCTTCAGTTTGTGAAAAACACAATATCCAGGAAGCCCAATAAAGCAAAGCACAATAAAATAAGGTGCGCCTGTATTTACACCAGGGAAACTGGCAAACGCTGCGCGTCAGGGCTTCCCCACGCCACCCCCCCAGAGCCAGCTGTCAAACACACAGGCCACAGAGTCAGCCCTACCTAAACCAGGGAAACAGTTGTCCTGAGGAAAGACACATTCTGTTACCAAGAGAGGGGAAGCAGAGGCTGGTCAGACAGAAATAACAGAGGAACTCCACTCTGATACTGCAAAACTGCTTACAGCGGATCTCAGACGGGAATCTTCCAGGGTTCCTCCCACCCGAAACGCCCAAGGGGACACTGACCAGGTCAGCGCCGAACCCGCCACAGAGACAGTCCAGCCAACCTGCAGGAAAAAGGTCCAGGCTCTGTTCCCTACCCCCTACCCCCACCATCTACTGCCAGTCACATTCTACGGAAAATTCAGGAACTTCCTGAGCCTGCTGCTTTCTGCAAAGCCATTCCAGCAACTTAGACCCATGATTTTCAGCTTGTTCAGCTATTTTAAAACAACCCTTTCAAAGCAGCCCAGAAATGGGGTCTGTGGCTTGATTTGAGGTTAAACAAATAAGTGCCATCTATCCACCAACGCTCTAGGAATGAAAGATTTCTTCAGGCAAATTCCCAAGCTGCATGCTCCAGAATCACTCCTGCCCCAAATTGCTGGGTTCCATTCCAGCGTTCTCCAGCTCCGAAGAGCTTTGGGTTGCTTTCGGCTGTGCTCTGCGCAGAGTGCTCAGGCCGATAGTGGAGCTGGCGGCCGGGCACAGAGCCTCCTGGCTCTGTGAGCCTCCCACCCAGCGCCCACAGGACCCTGGGAGCTCCGGGGTATTTCTTGGCCTGCTGAGAGATGGCCCCTCTCCAGATGAGGGAGCTGGGCCAGACTGCTGGCTGTTTGAAGCAGACTGCTTCTCTTCCCATGTTTTGAGGGTAGGCAAGAATGAGAAAAAGGAAGAAGAGAGAGAGGGGGAAAAAAAAAGCCAACCACATTAACTAACAAATAAAACTCTGCTCTACCAGACAGGAAAGCCGAGCTTCTCAGCACATAGGATGCGGGAGCAACTCATCAGAGAACTCTTCCTCTCTTTTCTCTCTGAGAGATACTGGTCTTTGTGCCCTAGCTAGAAATCTGGACCAAGAGTTTTCAGAGCCCCCTACACTATGCAGGAAGCATCCTGTGGCAGGGACAATAATGCTCCCCAAATATGCCATTTGCTCCCGGTCTTTCCCAGCCATGCCACGTGACTAGTTTTGGCCAATGAAACTGAGCAGAAAGGATGCAAGGCACTGCCAGGCTGGGGCAGTAAAAAGCCCAGTCCCTGATCTCTAGTCACTCTTTCCCGGCCACTCTGACTATGGAAGCCGTGTGTTCCAGACGGTGTGGTTCAAGGTGGTGGAGCTTCTGCCTGCTTGGGTCCCTGAGCAAGTCTGTGGAACAGAACTGCCTGCTGACCCACTGAGATGTCCAGCTTGACCAAGAAAGAACCTTTTGCCGTGTTCAGCCACTGAGACCCAGGGCTGGTTTTTCACTGCAGCATTACCTGGCAAGCCCTGGCTGATTAATGCTCCTGGCAGACTCTCACACACTTTGCCATGTTGTGCAGTGGGAGGGACCTGTGCCCAAGAGGTGGAAAGCAATGCTTCCGCCCCTTCCAGCCAGCAGCCTTCACCCAAAGGAGTGCTTACATTCAGGGGCCCATGGTTCCCTATCTCATTAAAGATTTCAGGAACTTCTGAAGCTTGGGCCTGTGTCTACGCTTTCCTTTGAATTTCTCTATAGCACTTGGTTAAACATTAGTATAGTAATGGTCCTCTCTCACAGTCTCTCGCTGAACAGGGAATGAGGCATTTTCACTAGTGATCCCCTATGAGGTGGGTGGGATCGGCTTAATACCTATTTTAAAGATGAGAATAATGAAGCTCGGAAGGAGTTAATGTCCTCCTGAGGTCTCTCAGCTAATTAGAGAACTTGAACCGAGGTCTGAGCCTCTTGCTGCAATACCAGCATTTCTCAAAATGTAGTTTACAGACTGAGATGGGGCCCAGGAGTTTCCATGTTCAAAGCTCCTCAGGCAATAATTATGCTCATGAAGTCTGAGACCCTTTGCATCACCACGTGTTGCCTCTTCCATCAGACGAAGCCCACCACCGGGGCAGTGGGATTTGAGGGGGCAGCAAAGGACCACCTCTCCAGCTAAAACAGCAACAGAATGTCTCCCCTGCCAGGCTTCTCTTTGTGGAATTCTCTCCAAAGAGTCATTTCTTTGGGTTAAAATATGAACAGTCCTAGAAACACTTGAAATCTTCTCGTGAATAAACTCAGGTGATCCCCAGGAAGGAATATTTGCATGTAAGAAGTCACTCTGCAAGGTAAGTTCCTGCAGGGAAACAGTGAAGAGTCAAGACCTTGACCTGAAAGCAAAAATCCAGCTGGAGACTGCAGAGGGTGAGGTCCAGGACGGCAGGGAGAGGCTGAGCATCATGGGGTGGGGGTGGGGGTGGGAGGAGGACTCCAAGGAGAAGAAAAATATGCAACTTGGGGAGGTGGTTAAAACCTCATGCACGAGAAAGAGTCAGAAAGACCTGGAGTAAAGTCTCAGCCTGACTATTTACTACCTGGGTGAACTTGCAAAAGTTACATCTCTCTCTGAGCTTCAGTCTTCTCATCTGTGAAACAGAACTACTAACAGGACCTATTTGCAGTTAAGAATCAAACACGATTGCGCATCTAGTGGTTAACACTGATCCACGGAGCCAGCAGCTGTTCAAAGTGCTTTACATATATTCACACATTTAAACATCACAACTATTCTATGATGTGGTTATTATTTGACCCATTTTATAGATGAGGCAACAGAGGCACTGAGAGGTGAAGTAACTTGCCCAAGACTGCAGCGCTTGTAAGTGTCAGAACCAGCATGTGAACCTGGTCCGTCAGACTTCAGAGGCGATGACCCTCATGGCTACACTTAGCTGTGGATGCCTCATTTCAAAGAGAGGGATGCGGCTGAAGGAGGGCTGGAGTGGAGACTGTTGGAGGCTGGGGCTCAGGCAGGGGTCCCCCATTGCCCACGTCCAAATGCAGATTGAATAGGAGACATCACTATTAATATCACTCTGAGTGAAGGGGTGAAGGGGCACTCTGCCTGCTCTTCCCTCCACCACCTTACTCCACGCCCAGAGGAAGACATTGATGCTGCCTCCAGGGCCTGGAGACCCTGAGACAGCCCCGCCCCTTCTCCCAGCATCCTCCCCACAATGGGCACCGACACAAATACCAGAACTCCCACTCTATGGCCCCACCAGGCAGTTGTCCTGGGGTCAATATTTTGCTTGTTGTTTTATCTCTTTTGTTTTTTTAGTGCATCTCCTTAAATGAACAGCAGTGTTGCAAGTAGAAAAGGGAACCAGCATCTATTGAGCAGTTACGATGGGCCAGACTCCACCTCAAGCAAATCCATGTGTCTCATCAGGCCTCACAACTTTGTGAAACAGATAATGTTGTCGATGAGGACAGTGGGCCTAGAGAGATTAAATTACTTGCAGCCAATCGGTAGCACAGAGCTGCTTCAAACCCTTATCTCTTTGAATCCAGAGATGCTTATGAGAAGCGATGGCCAGCTGGGGCTTTTAGATCCAGCCGCTGAAAAAGAAGTTCCCTGTGCCTCATTCATTCCTTCGTGCACTGAGTGTTTTTGAGTGACTGCTCTATGCCAGCACTGGCTTAGTGACTGGAGCAACCCGGCCTCATCTTCATTCTCTTCAGCAGGGATGGAGGTCTATATTAGTAGTATATTTGGAGAAGTTTCTATCGTCCCCAGGATCCGTGAGGGCCGGCTATCCGCCCAGGGGCTTCTTCTTAGGGCTCGGGGATTCAGCTTCCTCCTGGGAGAATCCAGACTCTGGGTGTTTCAGGAAATGTCTGACCTGCCAGGTTTCCGTGTGACTGATCAGTTAGAGCTGAGGAAGGGGGGCCGGGAGGGGAGGTTTCCCGTCAGCCCAGCTTTTGTCTCTCACATGAGCCCGAGACAGACAAACCACAACCACAGACTCGACCAGCTGTGGAAGCATCGAACAGGAAACCCAGAACATCTGGTCCTCCACTTCCTCTGAAGGCTGTGCAAGTCTGCGTGCTTGTGTGTGTCCGCCTATGTGCACGTCTGTTTTCTCTCCCACTGTCGTTTGATGGGACGGGGATGCAGACAGGGTTGGAAACCACAGGCCCTGTGGTGACAAGGGAGCCAGACACCCGCTCCCCAACCCTGTCAGTGCCTCATTCCCCCTCAGACAGTGACCCAGGATCTGACCCAACCTCATAGGCCACCCTCCAACACCTGGCTTCAAGTCACCATGCACTTCAAGAAACGGATTTTTTTTTCCTTCTGGATTTGGGTGGTTTTAGAGGAACTTGTTTGGGGATGAGGTAGGACAGTTCTGCTTAAGTATAACTTGGCCTCAGCATACAGACCCACAAAAAACAGCGTCTGGATGAAAGTTGTTTTTAAAACAATTTGAGGAGAATCTGTGGGTGACCTCTGAGGGCTGTGTGCTGCTCAGGGCGCTGTTTTCCCACTAGTGGTGCTATCCGCTGTGTAAGACCTGAGAAAGACTCACCGAGAAGGGAAGGAGTGGAGAGAAAAGGCCCCCCAAACCTCAGCACAAGGTTTAACTCTCACATCTGTCACCTTTAGGAGGTAGGATTATGTGCATTTTTACAAATCATGAAATTCAGGTGCAGAGGGGGTCATAACTCACTCAAGATCACTCAGCAAGTAAGGAGCCAGGGCCAAGGTTCAAAATCAAGTCTGACTCCTAGCCACATGCTGTTCTAGGTCTTACTTCATTCTTTCATTGAATAGTAATCTAAACCATGCCTAGCACACAGCTGTTGTTCAATTAATGTTTCTTGAATGAATCAATGTAAATGAGCTGTCATTGAATGGCAGGGACTGTCGTTATCATCACTGTATTCCCAGGACTCAGCACCAGTGGGTGCTTTCTACGTTTCAGAACAGTGACATTTCATTCACCTGGAGGTCATTTACTTAGCCAGGTCGAATGTATGTATCCTGGGTAAAAGTCTGAAAGAAGGTAGAAAGAACTACAAGCTGTCAACAGAAGTTGCCAAGTCCTTAAAAGTTCAAATACTTGACTCTGAGAACTTCTCAGGCCCTCGGTGGGAGTCTGGTTACCCTTACTTTACAACTGGTGCTAAAAAGTCTGCTTGCTGACCTTACAAGCATTGGTTGAGAAACAAATGGCCAGCCAGAGGAAGCTTGCTGGCAACAGCAATTTGGGAATCCAACTAGCATTTTCAGACTAGTCTGTGACACTGTGGATGAAACGCACCAGGAGAGGTAAGAGACACACAAGATGAAGTGAAGGGACTGTCTGATTCTTCGATATCCGCCCTTAAGCTACTAGCTCTGACAAAGCCAGATGGAACTGTAAGCACCTCTGACGATATCTCTGGCCAAAACGAAAAGAACAGCAGCGAAGGCGGGCGGACCTCAACTGCGCTCGCTCACGACTTGGCGTTTAAGAACTACTCAGGAGTCAATCTGAGATGACACATGCTTGGTGTCCGAAGCCGTGCTTGTTTTTATACGTGCGGGTCGGCGGCCCCCTCTGCTGAGCTAGGAATGACGTCATACAAGCGCCGCGGGGCGCGTGACGTCATCCGAGCGCGCCTCCCACGGTGCTGAAGCCCCCGGCTCGAACTGACGAAGGCGTTGCTGTGGAGACGGGGCGTCTAGCCCCGCCCACGAGGCGGGATTGGAGGAGAGCTGGTCAGCTGACGTTGGTGAGGTTTAGAAATCGCGCGGGAGGCGCCGTGAGGCGCGCTCTACGCGAGTTTTTCTAGGACCCCGTACGTCTTCGCTCTGTTCAGCCCGGCGAGTTCCAGGAAGCCCCAAAGTTAGAGTCAGAGTCCAAAATTCAATGTAAGGGTTTTCTTGACTTAAGGTAGTACATTTCGGATGACTTTCTGATCCAAGTAAAGTAAAAATTCAAACTGCCCTAGATCCGATTCTGGGTGGGGCAGGAGGCCCGGATAAGGCTTAAATCTGTCACTTAAGCAGCGTAGGGATGGGACGAAGGGTCTAGACCAGGAGACTTAGTGCTAGGGGTAACCTAACTTTTTTGTGCCTCAGTTTCTTCTCCACAAGATCTTTCCCATAAGCATATAAATATATTATTTCTTCCTTCCTAAGAAAACCTTTCCTTGACTCCACTTCTCCAGCTCACACCTCCTCTCTCCCTCCCTTTCTCTGAATATCAGAGCTTCTTGAAAGTGTCTATAGTCGCAGTCTCCAGCTCTCTCCGCTCTTTGTTGACCCCTCTCCTTGCACACTCCGTTTCTTCCCTGCGGTCCTCCTATCTGCTCTATCAGCAACATTTGAAACAGTTTATCTCCTCTCCTCCGTGAAACACTTTGTTCATTTGCCTTGCAGGACTGCACACTCTTGGTTTTCTTCTTCTGTCCCTGGCTTCTACTTCTCAGTCTCAATCGCTGGTTCCTCCACATTCCCCTGACCTTTCAATGTAGCAGTGCCTCCAGAGCTGTCTGCTTGGATTTCTCTCTTTTAACTTAGTATCTTGGTGACCTCATGTAGTTTCATGGCTCTGAATCATCTAAATGCTAATGAGAGCCTTTCCCCTGAATCTCAGTACTTGAATATACAACTATTTGGTATCAAAACTTGGATACCTAGTAAGATGCTCAAACTGATCATGTCCAAATGCAATTCCTGAGCTTCTTCACCAAAAAGTGCTTCACCCGTGCTCTTCCTCATCTCAGAGAATGGCACCTCCATCCTTCCAGCTTCTCAGGCTCCAAACCTTGTGATCTCCTTCATCCCACATCCAACCTGCCAGCAAATCCCCTTGGCTTTTTCTTTAAAATATATGTAGAATCCTACTTCCACTGACAGCATCTTAGACCCAGCCCCTCGTCCCTCACGGATGATTGTAAATGGGTGATTATAAATGCCTTCCAAACTGCTCCCAGAGTCTACCTTTACCCCTCTCTTCCTCAGTCTATGTTATGTAACTGCAGCCTGAGTAATTCTGTTAAAAGTCGTATCATGTGGCTCCTCTGCAAAATCTTCCAAAGGCGTCCTTCTCAAGCGAAAGCCAAAGTTGTACCATGGACAGAGATGTCGTCCACCACCTGGAAGCTTGCTGAGCCCCTCTCCTAACTTGACTCCCTTACTCATTTCACTCCAGCCGCATAAGTCATTTTGCCAGGCTTCCTTCTGCCTCCAAGACACTGAACTTGCTTTTACCTCTGTATGGGGCTTGTCCTCAAATATCCCTGAGGGTCCCTCTCTCACCTCCGTCAAAGCCTGACTCAAACATTCCTTACTCAAAAAGGCCTGTCTAATCTCTGACTTTAAATTACAAATCCGACTCCCCAGCCCCAAATTCCCATTGGGCTCCATGGCATTTATCACCTTCTAATATACCACACAACTTACTTCCTTACGAATGTGACATCCCTCTGCCCAGGAAGGCAGCGATTTTGTCTGTTTTGTCATGGCTGCATCCCCAGTTCCTAGACAGAAGCCAGAAAGTGATAAGTGCTCAGGAAGCACCTGTTGAGTGAACCGTTGCATTTCAAGATCAGAGGGTTAAGTAGTGGTTAAGAGCCAGAGCTTTAGGGGCTGACGTTTCAGTCTCCCTTTGCCACTTAGCTGCTTTGTGACCTTTAAGAAGTTTAACTGAGCCTCAGTTTAATACTTCAGCATTTCAGTAAACAATACAGAACACCCATGCCCCCACGTGACCAGCAAGCACTGTGCTAGCTGCTGGAGACACTATGGAGAACCTAAATGCATGTCTCTCTGCTGCCCCAGAGTCTAGATCCTGAGGAAGGAATACAGACAATAGCCATGTAGTCCTCCAGATAAGTGACTATTCACAAACTGGTAAGTGTGACGGGGGCGGGGGGGGGCAATATAGTGCTGCAGATGGGGAGGAGGGTGGGAAGAACCTCTCTGAGGGAATGACTTCTTAACTACTAGTCTGCTTGGGCTGCCATAACAAAATGCCACAGGCCAGGCGGCTTAGACAACAGACATTTGTTTGCTCACAGTCCTGGAGGCTGGAAGTCTAAGGTTTGGTTCCTCCAGAGGCCTCTCTCCTGGCCTTGCAGATGGCCACCTTCTCCCTGTGTCCTCACATGGTCTCTCCGTGCACTTGCAAGAGTAGTGTCTCTCCAGGCGGCTTAATCTCTTCTTACAAAGACACCAGTCAGATTGGATCAGGGCCCATCTTAATGGCCTCATTTTAACATGATTACCTTGTTAAAGGCCCGGATCTCCAAACTCAGTCACATTCTGAGGTCCTGGGGGTTAGAACTCCAATATATGATTGGCAGGGGAGACACCATTTACCTCATAGCGTTAATTAAGAATGCATAGGAAGAAGAGATGGGACAAGAGGGAAGATTATGTGTAGAAAAACTGGCTGGAAGGAGTGTGACAGCTTGGAAGAAGTGACAGGCCCATGTGACTTGAGCTCAAAGTGAAGGAACCTGGTAGAAGATACACTGGGGTTCAGGGGGAGCAGCCCATACAGGGCCCTGGAGGCCACCTAGGCCTGTGGTTGGTGATGTGATAGGTGTTGTCATATGTAAAGATTACTCTGGCCACAAATGAGTGGAGGGAGGCTGTGCCCAGTCCCAGGGTGTGTGCCGGTGAGGACCACCTGATAGGGTACAGGGTGATGTCTCACTCAAGGGCTCAGTAAAGTGTTAACTATGAATATTTTTCTTAATTATCACCTGACACAGTTGATGGGGAGACTGAAGAAAATAAACTCAACAAACTGAAATGATAAATATGCAGGCACACTTAAGAAGAAGCATCAAAAAGAAGGGAATGTGCACATTTGGAGGTGCTGCATAAAATGTGGCTGAGACAGGTGTGATTCGTGACTAAAACTGAAAGTTTTAGATGAAACTAACACAAAAGAGAAAAGGTGTAGACAGAGTAGTTAAACACTTACCCCATATGTCTGTCTCCTGGAAGCCAAAATACAGTGGAAATGATTTGGTGAGAAAGAGCATTCATCTTTTATTTCTTTTCTTCAGGCCTAAAAGCTAAAAGTCCCCCTGAGGTTTTATCTTTGGGGAACTGATACACAGCAGATAGTCCTAAAAGATTAGGGGTGAAGGGGTGTGGTCATCTCCCTGAGGCTTTCAGTAAGGGTGATGTTGGGGGCCAGGGGTTTATCATTTTATTCCTAAAATTCAGTATCAGGAAGTAAAACCCAGTATCACCTCCCTCCCACCTTCACCTTGAGTGGCGAGTCTGCCCTTTGTTGATTTCATACAGTAAAGACTCATTGCCCCTTTGCATTGGGAGGAACCAAGATGAACATTTCATCCCAATGGCTAAAGAATAATAACTGTCCACTTCGACACCCTGGACAGAGGGCCATCTGCCAGTGACTGGAAACCTACAAGACAGCCCATCCTAATTTGGGGCAGAATTGATTGTTAGAATCTGCTTTATAATATTATGCCACACAAATCTCTTTTATGTTCTGGTCTGGCTTTGAGGAGCTACACAGACCCTGACCCCTCCTCTTTACTGTGTCCAGTATTTGACAAGAGCTTTGCGGTACCCTTCTGAGGCCTCCAAGATTTCTGTTCCCAAAGTGAACACCACCCCCCAAAATGTTCTTCTCTTAACAGTAATTTTGTGACTATCTTTGTACATAGATCTTAACATAATTGTCTTTGGATACATTTCTACAAGCAAAACTTTTGGGACAAATGGTACATTTTATAGTTTTCGCTCTGTTTCCAGATTACCCTCTAGAAAGGGTGATTTTGTTGGTACTCCCACAAGCGGTTTATAGGGGGGCCTATTTCCCCACACCTTAGCCACCAAACTGGAGAATTTTCATTCTTTTAATCATTGCCAGTCTGATAGGGGAAAGTGATTAGCTCATGGCTGCTCTAATTTGCATGTCTTTGATTACGGGTAAGGTGGGACATGTTTTCCAACCACATCCTATACTTTTGCAATCGGGTTTTGGAGTTAAATGCAGGAGCTGACATGTATTACAGTTCGATTTTATCTTGTTGGATTCCACCAATCATTCCTTCCTGTTGAGATCATTTGGATCGAGATTCTGTGATTCCAACACACTGGCCTTCCCACCCAGCCTTGTGTTATTTGCACAGTTGATAAGCAGTTATCTTTGGCTTTATCCAAGTTGTTGATAGAATGTTAAAGAGTTGAGCGCCAAGGATAGAACCGTTTGGCATGCCACTAGGGAACGCCTTGGGAGGACAGTGTCCCATGTACTGTTAGGATTCCACCTGACCACGCCCAGGAGCCACAGCTGCTGGGTGGGGCCTTCATCTGGGGCACAGGGCCAGGCCCAGACTCCAGCCTGGACACTAATTAGCTGTGTGACTTTGGGCAAGTGGTGTCACCTTAATGGGAGATGTGACACATGACTAGCTAATGTCCCTTCAACCTCTAGCAGACTTTGGTCATGATTTTGTCCATTTGGATTTCATGAGAAACTTTTAAGCTATTGTTAAAAGTCATCACACTTTGGCAAAGCACTCACTGGATTGACTAATCTAATGGAAGTCCTTCGACCATCAAAATTGACCCTAAAGATCCCTCTTTCTAAGTGCTGGTCAACCACTCATGTGATTATCTGCTCCAGAACTGTGCCCAGGATCAACACCAAGCTCATTGGCTTCAGTTTATCTAATACGTAATGTTTTTTTTCACAGAGATCCTCCTCTGCTCCCAGCATGGACAAAGGGGCCAGGGTGCCTGGAAGAGGGTCATAAACAGCTCGGGCAGCACTGGAAGGAAACAGGCAGGATGGCTCCATCTGAGGGGAAAGAGGGCCTTTGTGAGACTGGCATTTACAGACTGTTCTCGGCATTGGGTGAAGAAACAGCTCCAGTGGGCCCGGGAGGGGAGATTCTGGGTGTCCAGCTCCAGGCATAATGAGAAAAACAGGCATGAACAGAATCATCTTTAAATGACACCTTTCTCTGAGTTACTTCGGGATCAAAAATCAGACAAGACTAAGGAACAGTAAACACTTCCCTGCAACAGATAAAGAAACTAAGAGAGAAATCAGGTAACTGAGTTCAGTGACACAGTGAGTCAGTCATGCCTCTGGCCGCCTGGCTTCTTGTAGCCGGGCCTGTAATGTAGTTGTTGATTTTCACCTTGTAAATTTACCACTAAACTATGTAAAAATGGCCATTCCCCGCTGTCGGTTCTTGCTCATTCAGACTGATAATAACAGTAAGAATGCTAATAAAAGCTAAGACTTGGCTCTCTGGTGTGTGTGCCAAGCATGTTTCTAAGTGCACCCCACGAGTTAACCCTTTCAGCCCCACAGCACTCCTGTGGGGTAGGCGCTGTTTTCACTTGGTTTTTCACAGATGATGAGACTGAGGTGCAGAACGGAGTGTAAGCCACCTGCTCAAGGTCACCCATCCTGGAAGGGATGGAGCTGGGGTCGGAACTCGGGCAGCCCGGCTCCCTAAGTCAGTGAGGCATGGCTTACGTAAGTAAAGGAGGATGAAAAAGGAATTGCTATTGGAAATTATTTCTCCCCCACATCATGCAACTGTCTTGCAAACAGTGGTCTCAACTACCATAGAGGGACAAGCCAACTCTTTTACCCCTGAGGGAGGAGCCAGGTAGAAACGGGAAGGCTGGTGCGAAGAACACGCCAGGTGGGTCCAGGAGGTCTGAGTAATCCCGAGTGGACAGCATCACCCGACAGCAGGTGGGTGTGACCGCGAGGTGGAACACACAACCACAGGGCCCCAAGATTACAACCAAGCCTTGCCCTTCGGCCGTCTTCCAATAACAGGATCCCGAGGCCAAGTGCGCTAACCGCTGGCACAGGGAAGTGCTGTGGGCCCGGCCAGCACTGGACGCCCATCGACGGATTCCCAGTATTGTCTTCCAGTTGCTAGACTACGCTGCTTTCCAGTACATTCTTTGGGCTGTAAAAACTAAAATGTAAGGAAAGCACTTTCATACAAATAAATTCAACCGCAGCAAGGCAAATTGGCTTCTGATTAAGTTGGCGAGAGAAGGTAATGAACTCACTCCGATTGACATATTGAGAGTTTCTCTCGCCAAATCCAATTGGCAGCTCCAGAATTATGGAAATGTCCGGATTATTTCCACTTACCCAGGGCTAGGCCTGCTGGTATCTGATTCAGTGTTTACTTCATGAATGAGGTCAGTTCCCAGCACAGCTGGGGTTTCAGCAAAGGAATCAGAGCTGCTGGTCAGCAGACAGCGTTCCCACTCGAATCTGACCGTGGACGTCAGGGCGCCCTGGGGCCACCTTCTCGCAGCTTGCCCAGGTTAGGCACTCTCTCTCTGGCATTTTCTGGGGCTTGGCTCTCCTCCCTGCTCTGCCAACACTTCCCTGTAGAAGCAGACGGAGCCCGGGCTGCAGCCTGAGCAGGATGAGATCATGTCCAAGTTTCCCACAGCACAGCGCTTCCCTCTCCAACCTGCCCCCCTGGTATTGCAACATCGTGCCCCTTATGAATTTCAGAGCTGCCAGGAAACCAGGGTCGGTTTTTTTTTTTTTTTTTTTTTGGAAAAAAATTATTTATTCCAGGATGGCTCTACTTGTGTGGTGTGAGAGTGACTCAGAGTGCTTTGGAAGCCACCTCCAAAGGTAACTATGTCCCACGGGCCAGAGTGTCCCCTGAGCCAGCTCCCTACGTGGGTAAAAACAAAAACAAAAGCTCACAAGGGGCTCAAAACACTCATGTACAGAGTGACATCCCCTAAGTTCACAGAGGTGACTGGGAAAACCTGAGGACAGAGAGGACAGGTGATGCACCATGGCAGGGACAGGGTTCAGCTCCACATGACTTCAGAAGTAGCAAGGCTCTTAAATGTCATTGACCTGTTCCTCTGCGCCCTAGCTGACACAACGGGACAGCAGCAGCTGTAAAGCCTGGGGTCCAAGTCTGCCCCTGGCAGCAATTTCTTTATCTCAGTGAGATGAGGTTGTAGGAAGCTTAGGGAGGGTGATTTGGTTTGGATCCCAAAATGATGGGGGGCATTATATACTGGAGCAGTTTTACTTAACGAAATCTGGGGGTGGGGGGAATCCGAAGTAGGAGATGGCTCAGGGGCTGGAGGCAAAGGCAGATTCAACAGGGAAGCTTCTTCTCTTTCCGCATCGGCAAGGCAGAGTTCCCATCTCCTAACAGAACAATGAGACTAGCGGCTGCTAAACGTAGGCATGAGAGAACCACGTAGAGGAGACACGGTTCAGATGTAAAGACACAAGCTCTCTCTTCCTTCAACCTCAACAGAGGTCATTTTAGGATAAAGACTCCACTCTGTCTTATCCAAAGAATCAGTCCAGCTGCCCCGGGAGATTTCAAAACATCTCTACCCACCTGAGGATCTTAAGAGTTTGCTCCAGTCCGATTCGGAACACAACCTGTCTCAGACCCAAGATGCTCCTCCATCCACCTGTTCCTGTTTCCCAAATGCCCGGTACTTGCTGTCAATTCTGTTGCCTGTTTTATCCCTCAGTCATGTCAGTCTCTAATCTAAATGACATTTTCCCTTGAATATGCCCCTGGAGGTTTTTGAAGATGAGAGCCTAAACAAAATTCATTCCTTCACATCTCTGACCTCATCCCCTAGGCTCTCTGTCCACTCAGCTGCCACCATGCCAGCCCCCCAGTTGATGTCCTGCTGATGCTTGAACTCACCAGACACACAGCCACCTCAGGGCCTTGGCACATGCTGCTCCCTCTGCCTGGAACACTCTCTCTGGGTCGTCCATGTGGCTCCCTCCGTCCCTTCCATTAGGTCTTTATCCACATGCCTGCTAACCAGTGGGATCATCTCAACCGCCCTCCTCCCCAGGCCCTTCCACGTGTGTCCTCCTTCCACTCATGACTATCCCTGGAGCTGCTATCCCCGCCAAAACAGCACCGGCTCCTCGTCTGCCCTCCACCTGCCTCCCTGGTTGGAGCACCAGCTCCACGTGGGCAGACATTTTTGACTCTCTTGCCCACTGTCACAGCCCAGTCCCTGTAACAGTGCTTGGCATACCCACTCTGAAGTATTTATTGCATGTCCTCTGCACACCAGGCACTAGTCTAGGCACTGGATGTTTTTGCAAAAGTTTTGCCCAGCAACTGAGGAAATGACTCTGCTTTAAGGTGCTAAGTAAGTTCTATAAGCTGAAGGAAACTGGTTCTCCTGATTCCTCGGAGAGATTGAAGGAGATGAGCCAACACTTTCCTCTCTCCCTCTACCTCGCCGCCCCCTTGAGTCTGTACATTCTACTTTCCCAACAGACACAGGAAAGGGGGATCATTCCAGAGCAAAGGCAGAACCGTTTATGATTTAGGAACATGGGTGTTTGCTCCACTGGGGCCAACCATCCCCACTTTTGACGAGCTCCTGAGGAGGAAAAGCATCTGATGTGTGGTCACCTCCCCTGTTGTTACAGAGCCATGGGGCGGGGAGAGCTGCAGACAAGGCAGCCACATGCAGGCAGACGGCCATTCCAAAGGCTTTCCGGAGAGATCGGGGGAGCTGCTGCCCCAGCCACGGGGAGAGGGACGGAGCCTGCAGCCAGCAGCCCAGCTGGAAAGTCTACGTAAGAGACCTGGAGGAAGTGGGGCCTCCATCCCTCTCCGCCGGCCTGTAACCCTGTCTTTCTCACCCACTCCCCACCCCAGAGATTTGCCAGCCCCAGAGGCTCTCCACATCTTTATCATTTGAAAGCTCACTGGCTTCTCCCCACAAGTCAGAACTTATTTTCTTTCATCCCTTTTGAAAAGCCTTTTGTGAGATTGAGAGTTGACCCAAAAGTAACCTCTCTATTCCTGTCTGGAGGGAAAATATTTCCAGATCAGAGCGATCGGTCTGCAGTGCCAAGACTGGGCATATATGAATACTTGATTATGCCTCCTAGACCCCGTGCCAGCCACAGTTTCTGAAACGGATCATGAGTAGAGCAAAGAAACTGAGAATCAAGGGGTTTATTATTTTCTCCATTAAGTATTTTGAAACCGAAGTTTCCACATTTTTAAGGGTTTGATGTCATAAAATTCCCATGTATGACTGCATTTCAAAAAATGGAGTCATTGTGTGTGTGTTGGAATGTGAGCGGTTCAGCATACAACTGAGAACCAGGAATTTGAGATGCACAGACAGAAAGAGCCACTGAGCATTTGCTGTCATGAGTTCATGTGATGGTAACGCTGTCCCAGAACCGTCTGGAAGTTAAATGTTTGTCTTCTGAAAAGACCCGGGACCTCCAAGGGCCAGCTGTTGTCACCACGAGTGCAGCGTAAGCACGTTTCTATTTAAAACTTTCGCACCTGGTACTGGACTATTTCTTGTTTTCCAAAGGGTACCCTCTCTCCCTCGGATTTTTTTCCACCTTCCCGTTTCCGTGCTAGTTTGGTTTAACCCAACCTGCTGGGTTTCACCCAACCCAAAGGCAGAAAAAGAACGACATTTATAAAAGGAGCTGGTAAGTTGTGACCTTTTGCCTTTGCTGCCAAAACCGGGCTCAGATGGAGACGGGGCAGCCCCGGCGACAGTGCTGGAGGGTGAGGGCTAGAGAGGGGCCGAAGAAGGGAAAAGTGCTCCCCTGTCCTCAAGTGACAGGGAAGGCAAAGGCGGGCACTCAGTGCGGTTACCTCCACAGCCTCTCTAGTAAGGCCCTCAGGTGCCCCCTGAGTCCCGGGCACCTAATCTAAATAAACTCCAGATCCGTCAGCATCAGTTGCCTGTCAGGGGCAGGGGACACTCAAGAGAAGAAGAAAAAGAATTCAGAAAGGGGATGAGTGGGGCCGGAAACCGGGGAACAGAGGAATTTTCAGCACAAGCGATCAAAGGCAGAGACTGAGAATGGCTGAGTGTCAGGACGCGAGCCCAGAGGTTTTACCAACATCTAAGTCCCAAATCTTCCCTGCCTCAGTTACGGAGTGAAGAGTGGTGAGGTTCAGATAGTCAAGGATGGAGAGTTTAAGGCTTTGGATTGTACTCCTAGATTTTCCCCAGTTGTGGATGTCTTCTCACTTCTGACCTTCAGAGGGTCCTCCTCCCCTGCCTCCTCCCTCCTCTACCCACCCCCTTCTCTTCCTCCTGGGCTCAGCCAGTCTCAGAGGGGCAGGAGCGGCTCGGAATGACACCGGCGGGGACAGAAGGGTTCTGGAGCTGGGCCTGAGGTAGTCAGCGCAGAACAAGGCAGCACTTGTGTATGGAAGCCCTTCAAGGCGGTTTCACAGATGCAGGGACCCTGGACAGAGAGGAACAGAGAAATTCCAGAGATTTTTCACGTGCAAGTGGATATTTCCTTTGAGAGTTCGTAGACTAAATAATACTCCTGTGTCTAAGGGACGGTGTATCCTGCTGACCTGGCAATGTTCTGTGCGCTCAGGGCCAGCACAGGGAGCCCACGGCGGCCTGGAGGGAGGTGGGAGCGGAGGAAGGTGAAGCTGCCTGAATGGATGTCTTTATGGAAAAACATTGGTGATGTTCTCCCTCGGCCGGACACGACGTCCATCTCAAATATGGAGGAAGAATTTGTTGGCAGACTTTGGGAATGAAATGGGTGGACTTCTAAAAATAAATACACCCGGGTCTCTTTATTAACCATTTTCAAATATATATATTTTAATAGACTTTATTTTTTACAGCAGCTTTAGATGCATAACGAATTGAATGGAAAGTACAGAGGTTTCTCGTATACCCCCTGCCCCCCGCTGCACGCACAGCCCCCTCACCGTGAATATCCCGCACCGGAGCGGTACCCGCAGCGAACCGACGTCGACACGTCGTTGTCACCCAAACCTCACATTAGGGTTCATTCTGTGTTTTGTATACTCTGCAGATTTTGACAAATGTATAATGACACATATCCATCCTGAGAGCGTCATGCAGAGCCGTTTCATCGGCCCAAAATCCTCTGTGCTCCTGTATTCGTTCCTCCCTCCCCCCAGTCCCTGGCAACCTCTGCTCTTTTGACTTCCTCCATAGCTTGGCCTTTTGAGAATGTCCTGTGGTTGGAATCACACAGAAGCAGCCTTTTCCAATTGGCCTCTTTCACTTAGTAACGCGTTGACGTTTCCTCCACACCTTTGCGTGTCTTGATGGCGCATTTCTTTTGGGGACTAAATAATATTTCACTGCTTGGATGTAGCCATTTTCATATATATTTAAGCAGCCAGATTTTTTAATAGGATACTATAATTTGTTAATAACTAGTATTAGAATAAACTCTAAGAGAAGATAAAGGCAATACTTGGCTTAAACACAACAACCTCTACATCAACCCTATTAATATGAAGCCCTTGTTATCCTTCTGGTTGTAATAAGTAAACTGAGGCACAGAGAGAACCTGTGGGGAGATTCATAAAAAGAACAGAAGAGTCTAGAATCCCAGCTGTTTGCTCCATCTCAGATTAGAGCACAATGTATGTTTGTAGTATTTTAAGTTTATAAATTTGGGGAGGGGATGAACTCTTACTCCCAGCTCCTGGGGTTGCCATGCAAAGGGAATTCCTTAAAGTGACACTCCTTGCCTCTCCCCCCCACCTTACTTCCTCCTTTCGCCCCTTCCTTTCCGATGGGAGGAGGAGCCACTTTCCCAGTTGGTCAGATGGGGAGGAACTGGGCATGCTCAGAGCATCCCCCATCTCCTCTCTGGGATGGCCTGGCTGTAGAGCACACACTGGTCAGCTGGTCAGCTCTCAGCTGGCCTGAGTAAATCAGCATGTCCAGTTCAGGAGGGCAACATCAAGCAAGCCCGCTCGCCCACAGACCCAAGCCATGTCCTACAAACAGGTTCATAAAAATAATGACACTAGCGTCCCAGCCTCATTTTCTCTGACTCCTACACCTGATTGGTTATCCTGGTTTCAGTGGGGAGGACACCCCCTTCCAAACCTACAATGTCATCGAGTGGCTTTTGAAAGGCTCTCCTCACCTGATCAGCCAGATCCTTACTGGTGCCAAGCTGTCTCTACCATCATCACTGAGTCTGGTAACTCTGAAGCTATTTTAGGCTCAAGGAATATTTCATGAACTTACATTAAAAGCACTGAACTAGCCTAAGAGCATAGCCAGCCTACTTTTAGGCAATCACTTGATCCCTTAGAGAAATCCAACTGAAAAATTAATTTTAGACCAAAAATTCAACTACTTACAGTCTTGACAACAATTCTATTTAGAAAGGTCTACATAGAACCAATTGCAAACTAAAATTTCCATGAAAGAAGACAGATATGAAGGCTATATCCAATTTTTTTTGAAGGGGGAGGTAATTAGGCTTATTTATTTATTTGTGTATGTATGTATATATTTTAATGGAGGTGCTGGGAATTGAACCCAGGACCTCATGCATGCTAAGCATATGCTCTACCACTGAGCCTTCCCCTTTATATCCAAATTTTTGTCAGGAATTGCAGAGAACCTCCCTTTTCTGCATTAATGGTTTGATTCACATTTTCACGTCTTGAGTCTGTCCCAGTACATCCAGATCACTTTGTAACATCTGAGTTTTCTTGAGCCAGGGTTGAAATACCACCATGACTTATCAACATCGAGAGCAACAATAAAAAAAAAAGTGTAATGTTTGAGATGTATCTGCTGGTGGAGGGACTCCACAAGCATCAGGACGAGCCCCTTGAGAATGGAACCTAATTTATCAAATGTAGTGTCTTATCCACACGGCATCATTCATGACAGCCCATCTGTATTTGGTAATTAGGAGGAGGAGGATGGTGATCATGGTGGGAAAGATTTTCCTGAGCACAGCCACCATCTCGGTTGCAGTGGGCTGCTCAACGCTGACTGTCACTGTGACTAACAAGTTATCATTCCCAGCCCCCCCTCCTCCCTCGCCCACCTCAGCTCAGGCTGGAAGAGCCAAATGCAACCTGGCCCAGTCCTACCAAAGGACACAGGCATGGATGTCTTCAGGAAGCCTCTCTGGTAGAGGTTTTGCTTTTCTTCTATGAAACAGATAGAACTGGTGTTGCCCCTTCCCCTTCTTCCTGCCTTGACAGTGGGCATGATTCCTGGAGCTGCAGCAGCCATTTATGACCATGAGGTAACCAACCAACTCTGTGAAGCCGCTAGCAGCCTAGTGCACAAAAGCTACTCTAGCTTCCAACCTTCTCTGCCCTGGGTGTCACTAAGACCATTGGAAATGCCTGGAGCATCATTAGACCAAAGAAGACAAGCTGTACGATTAAAACTAACTGCTGGCCTACTATCCTCAGCTAATGTCAATGGAACAAGATGTTAAAAAGCAATTCTGTTTCAACTCTGGCAAAGGTCCTGAGGCAGAGAACAAACCAGTAGGTGCCAACTACTGTGTCCCAAGCAGGTACTAGACCACCACTGCATGGCCTGCAAAGAGCTGTGGCCACCCACAGGTTGGAGGTGGTAAGGCCGAGAGGGAGAGATTGGAAATTAGATGATTTCTTTAGAGAGATTGGTTGGATGCTGTGGCCCCAATCATGGATGAGAGGAGGGGGTCCAGTAAGGGGGACTTCGAGGAGGCCATTCAGAGAGCTGACATACATACCCAGGGGCTTGGGGGACCAGACTACTGGTGTCTGTCACATACGCGGGAAATCTTAACAGCAAGAAGCCCTAAAGTCATTACAAGGGGAGGTGGCTGCACAATTAGGGACAGAGTCCCAGCCCCTGGTTTTCCTCCTGGACCAGATATGGACGATGAGAGAGAGCTGGCCCCGGAGGGCTGCTGGGAAAAGGGGGCCAATCCCACTAAAGCCCCAGCTGGGTGTATCTCCATCTCCCTCAAGGGAACAGCAGGCGAACAAGCCCCCAGCTCATGAGGTGCCTCCAAGGAACCCCAAAGCCTCTCACAGGAGAAAAGTCAGCTCAGAATATTTGCCATGACTGACAGCATGGGCCCCCCTCGCCCACTTCACCCTGGAGGGGCCCAGGTACTGGGAGGGAGAAGAGCAGAAGACAACGTGGAGGAATCAAGTGTGAGGGTTAACATTACATGTCTCAGACACGGGGTGCCTGGAGATTTGACCAACCACTATTTCTGGGTGTGTCTGTGAAGGTGTTTCTGGACGAGATTAGCATCAGAGTTGGCCGACTGAAGCAGGTCGCCTCCTCGGCGGGGAGTGGGCCTCAGCCCATCCACTGAAGGCCTGAGTAGATCAGAAGGTGAAGTAAGAAAGAAAGCTTTCTCTCCCCCTGACTGTCCTCAAGCTGGGACGTCCAACCACTCCTGCCTCCGGACCTTCGCTCAGACAGGAGCCCGAGCCTTCAGCTCTCCGGGGTCTCCTCCGGCTTGCCCTCTGCAGGTCTTGGGCTGCTCCGCCTGCATCATGCTTAGAGGCCAGCTCCTTAGAGCACATATATAGCTCTGTCTCCTATCAATTCTCTAGAGACCCCGGCCCAAAACATAGAGGGGGCTTTGAGAAGTGACCCTCCACCACTTCCCACTGCAGGCTTGTGGCTGGACGCAGCCGAAGTTAGGTGGGAAGAAACTTACCTTCTATGAATTTTTGTAGACTTGAAGTGACTGAAGCCTTTTTACTATCCTACAGCTGCCAGAGGGCACTGGGGCTGCCAGAGATTGCACTGGGGGTGGTTGGGGGAGGCTGGAGAGAAACCAGCCCCCCAGGCATGTGGAATGGGCCCTGGAGAGTAAAGAAGAGAGTTTTACTGTTGCACAAACCCCGTCCATGCCACGCCCTGGTTTCAAAACATGGTGTGTGATGCCTGCAGTTGGTTTGTGTTTGTGGGAGGAACCGGAACAATCAATTCCCTTTCCCCTCCTTGGCCATCTGTGCAGGTTCTAAAGCACAGGACCATGTGGAATTCAGGCCCTTGGTTTATTCAGTGTAAAAAGTAGCTTCAAGGAGCATCGAATTACATGACCCTTTTGAAACGTGCTTGAAAAGCAACTCCTTTCAAAGCCATATCGTTTCCCATCCTGCAAGAATCCCGCTGGAATTGGGAGCATTGCCTCAGATTGAGTTCCAAGCTGTGTCTCAGCCGGTGAGAGACGCAGCAGACAGTACGTTGAAAACCACCAGACCAGGAGGAGCTGATGTTTCTCTGTCTCTGCCCAATTCCCAGGAATACTTTGGGGGTTTCCAAGCCCACGTGGGAAGCCTTGTCAGCCTGTGCCTGGAGGTGCAGAAAGAGCAAGGTTGGGCAATTTCTGCGTCTTCACTCCCACTGCCCTCGTCTTGCTGGGTGTTCGCCCTGTCCAAGTTCTCCTGGCCCCCGTGCCAAGGCAGGCTAGGTCCAGCCGGGGATATTTATAGCGCTGGTACACAGCTGGGCAGCTAGTAGGAGCCACTGTTTTCTGATATGCGGAAAGGGAGCTATTTATACCGGGAGTGGGACGAAATTTAGTCCAAGGGATGGCTACAGTCATAGTTGGTGTTCCTTGTCCTCTGGGGAAAGTTCTCGGGATCCTCAGACAAAAATATCTCTCACCCTCACTGCCTAGACAGTTAAATTCAGCCGACGCTGGTTGAATGCCAGGTGCCTGGTGGGCGCTGAGATGAGTAAGACCGGCCCCTCTTCTTGTTACAGTCCAGGAGCGAAGACTCTGTCAAAGCAAATCGTGATGATCTGGTCCATCTCTGCCCATGGAGAGCACCACGGGGCACCAAGGGAACCATGATGGAGGCTGCTGGGCCTGAGGGAATGGTGCCGGGGTGGGGAGAGGGGAAGGAGTGGTCAGGGAGGACCACAAGGCCAGTGATCGCTCACCTGGCTTGGAAGGATGGACAGGATGGACGGGAAAGGTCCAGGTGAGATTTCACCAAGGCAGCAGGAATAGAATTCGGGGTATACAAGCTTTGCAGCCTGGCCTGATGCCTTCTGGGAACATCCGGGAATCAGATGCAGCCTGAGGGCAGAGGGGCTTCCTGAGGGACTTCGGAGGAGAGCCTGAACAAGTAAGCTGGGGCTGGGCTAAAAAGGGTCATCTCCCAGGCCCAGGAATGTGCACTGACGCTGACTTTGCCTTCAGGCAGGAGGAGCTGGCAAAGCTGTCTAAGCAAGGAAGCAGTCGTGATTCCAGGGAGTGATGGGAACTGTGGAGCTGCGAGCAAGTTCCCCCTGTGTCTCTGTAGCATCATGCCAGGCACACAGTCGGTGCAGCAGAGATGCGAGTTGGCAGAGCAGACCCCCCACCTACCCATCCATGAGATGCGTCCAGGCAGACTTGTTGAGTGCTGGATGGTGGCTTCAGGCTCTGTCTTCCTCCAGCCCCTTAGGCAGGTCCAAGCCTCCCCAAGATTTCCTGTCATGTTTGTCCCGGCCACTGCTGGCCCCGCAGCCTGGCCCTGCCCTGCTTCCCTCCCCGCCCCACCCTGACTCTTCCTATTGCTTTATCTCCACCTCGGCATCAACCCCGGCGGATGCGTGGCCTCATGCCTTCTCTTTGAAAATCAAGTAATAATAATAACAACAAAATTCTTGCTGAAGATTTGGAGGCTTGAAGCAAGTTTACAGATGCTGCCAACTTAAAAGGGAATGTTAGCCTCTGCGTGTTCTGAAATATCCATGAGCCATTTCTGCCTTCACCCCCACTTTACTGCTTCTGCTTCCAAGCTTCTCCCTTCTCTCTCTCCCCAAATGCTTGTTCTCTGATTATGCAGAATAGTTTAAGGTATGTGGGGTCTGGTTTGGTTTTTTTGGTCTCTTCTGCGAACTCTGAGGGCTTCACCTTCCACCCCTTAGCGAGGTATTTTCCTAAACAAAGACCTTTTGTTCCCTAAGAAGAATGCTGGTCCCATAAGGTAAAAAAAGTCATTGTTCCCATCTCACAGCATTCTCAAGCAGCTGTGCGAGGCACTATATACCTGGAACCATCGGAGATGAGAAAAATACTGTCCTTGGGGCAAATGTTAGAAAAGGACCAAGATTCTTTGCTTGACCAAACTTTTTAAGACTTCTGAAACTTCTAGGCCCATCTTTACCCTTCCTTGTAAAATCTAGTTTTTGGCAAGAAGCCTGCTGAGTCAGTTCAGCAAGAACCACCCCCTTCCCCACCCAGCGCTCAATATCTGATCAGCTCCTCATCCCCCTCCAGCCCCCAGGGGATGTCTGCCCACCCTGGCCTGCCCTCAGCAAGAACCTTGTGAGGTCTGTTTAGCCAGAATCCCCTTGCCCCCAGTGTTTCCTCTTAGGAATTTTCCACCTACTGACCCCACCCCTGGTCCTTGACTCTAAACTCCCATCTGCCCAACCTGTATTTGGAGTTAGACCCAGTCTCTCCCCGACGGTAAGACCCCACCACAGTGGTCCCTGCACCCACTGCCATGGTCCCGCTGGAAAATCTGCCTTCCTGTCTGCAGCAAGTGTCACTAAATAACTTTTTCTTTAGCAGGAGAAAACCTTAACCTAGACTTGGTGTTGAATCACTTGCTCAGCAGGTGGCTACATTGTAGAAAGTGTAGAACGCAGAGGGGAAACCTGCCTGTGGGTGGGGCTGGGCACAGACCGGACAGGAAGAGGGCGCTCCCACCGACCCTGTCACGGAAAAACTAACGCTCCAGGGCAGCGATGGAGCTGATGGAGGTAAGAGAGGAGAGGCTCGCTGGGTAAGCTCCGAAGATGAGGAAGATTGGAGAAGGGGCAATGACAAAATGAGGAAGGTGGAACGAGAATCCATGTGAGGGAAGGAGAAAATGTAAGTTTTGAATGTACAAAGTAGGAGGAGACAGAGGCCGAGACGCACTCACCCAGGCTGAGATGGTTTTCTGAGCTGTGAACAAGAGCCCGGCAGAGGCAAGGCCAAGAGGATACTCTGGACCAGCGGGTGTGGGCTGTGCTCAGCAGAGAGCGTTTCCAGCGGCAGTGGCCTGGTCCTCAGCCCCCCGTGGGTGTCAAATTCTTGGTGTGCTTCGTCTTTCTAGAGGGATTGGGAACTTGCTGAAAGCTCTAGTGTGTCCCTGACCCTCCAGTGTTTGACTCCAACTCTTGGTTTCTCCTTGGAATGCTTCAAAGGTTTTCAGCACAAATCTAGACTTTTTCCCCCCTCACTTGTGTATTTCTGTCCTGTATCCATTTGGCTCCATCAGGGGTTGGTGGAGGAAGCTGGGAAACACGCAGGCGGGATGCCACTGGCTCACCCACTCTGAGCAGCTCCCCATCCACCGCTATTTACAGTGATGAGGCCAGTTTGGTGATGCCATCTCATGAGCACTAGGACAAGCACATGGAGACATGCAAAAGGCTACAATGCAAGGCTTTGTGAAAAAGCAACGTCGGTAGAGGGAGGGTTAATAGTCAAGTGGTAGAGTGTGTGCTTAGCAGGCACGAGGTCCTGGGAGGTCCTGGGTTCAATCCCCTGTAGCTCCATTATAAATAAATAGACCAATAAATAAATAAATAAACAAACAAACAAACCGACCTCATTATCCCCTTCTCCCCCTCCAAAAAAATTGGTTATTTGATCAAAGACCCCTTTTCAGGTCAGCTGAGTTTTCTCGTAAAATCATCAAGGTACCCAATGTGACCTGGGATGCCTGTGAGTAGTTTGCAAAGTGGTGATTGTGAGAATCTGGAAGGCACGCCCACCCCCTTTCTGAAATCTGGAGGCAACATCTGGGGAGCAATATAGGCGTGTGGCGCCCTCTGGCGAGAGCGGATCAAAATGTCTCTTCCAAGCGCCCAGAGTGGGCTTTTCTTGGCGATGGACATCTCCAGTCACCCGACATCCCACCTTTGTGCAAAACGCAAGATTTCTAGCTTTGCACGTGGCCTTTTGGGGCCTGCATCCTCGGGCAGCATGGAGTTAATGTGGCTCAATCTTGGAGGACTTACTTGCGATTTTGGCCAAGTGGGGAGGCAGGTGTTTATCCCAGGGTTGATGCACAGACCATCAAAGGGCTGAGGTCAGGGAAAGCCAGACAACCAAGGGGTCCAGGCCTCGTGGTCCCAGAGGCTGCCCCAGGTCTCTGGGAAGGAAGCCACGACCAGGTAGCCAGGGTTGTCCTCCAGGCTAAAGAGAGACCAGGCTAGACACCAAGAAGCCTCTAAGTTGAACCAAGCATCTCTGTCCCTCTGGGAGAAATATCAGGTATGATTCTAGAAAGTCCCTGCAAAGGGTAAAAACAAGCACCCCACGCTTGTAAGAGGGCTTGGTCTCGGAACCGCCCAGCACCAGGACTAGTCTTCTGGGTCACGTGGGAAAGTTTGTGAAAGGCCAAAGAAGATGGATTCTGTGCTTTCCAGTCCTCAACTTTAAGCCTAGAGGAAGTTACAGGGAGTGAGCTCTGGACGGAGCCCCAGCGCTGCAAGAATCTCTCCAGGCTCAGATTTACATGCCTGACGTTTCCAGGTTCCAGGCCAAGATTCCTTCCAGGGGCGGATGAGTTGATTCCGGTAAATAACATATGCGGCTGCGCAGCCTTGATAAGGCGCTCTGAGCGTGCGCCCCGAGTCGCTGAGGATCCAGCAGGTGTTTCTCTCTCCGCCATATGTGTTACTCAGGAGCTGAGTTCCTTCCAAGCACTCTGACATTTCTTGGAGGGATTAACCACAGACTCTGTTGGAATCAGGCGAGAGGGATTTCAAGGCACCCAGACACCTGGAGGAGGCCGGTGCCTGTCTCCTGCAGAGGGTTTGAAAGTCCTTGAAGCTGGGCTCTCAGAAGGCCCAGTAGGGATCCTGAGAAGGAAACTCAGAGGATGCCTTCACGATATCAGCCAACCCACGAGAGAAGATCTGCAGGTTGCATAAACTCTCTGGCCTTAACTTGTCAAATTTTAGATAGATTCCGCGTGTATGTGTCGAAGTGCAAAGACACCAATGACCAAACTTGAAAACACCCTTGTATTTTCAGAGTGGACCAGGGAAGGAGGAGCTTTCTTAGCTTCAGAGTCTTGATGGCAGTGAGGAGGAGTCTGCCCTGCAAGGAGGGATGTGGGCCTGGGGGAGAGAGTCCTCGCTGAAGGTTCTGCGCCAGGCCCCCTTCCTCTCTCTGATGGGTCCATATCTTTGTAATGCCAGCAGCTCTCACCCCATTCACTTTGTTCTTATTCTTACTTTTGTGGCATTTACATTTTATATTGAGATAGAATTTACACACAATACAGTTCACCCTTTTAAATTTGCACAATGCAGTGGGTATAGGTCAGTGGTAGAATGCATGCTTAGCATGCATGAAGTTCTGGTTCAATGCCCGGTACCTCCATTTAAAAAAAAAAAGTGGTTTTTAGTATATCCACAGGGTTGTGTCACCATTACTACAATCCATTTCAAAACATTTTTATCACCCCAAAAAGAAACCCTGCAGTCTTTAGCCATCATCCCCTAATTTTCCCATCCCTCCCAGCCGTAGGCAGCCACCAATCTATTCTCTATTTATGAGTTTGCCTATTTTGAGCATCTCATAAATAACAGAATCATACAATATGCTGTCTTTTGTATCTCGCTCCTTTTACTTACTGCAATGTTTCAAGGTTCACCATGCAGTAGCGTATGTCATTGCTTCATTTTTATGTATGAATAATTTTCCATTGCATGGATAGACCACATTTCATTTATCCATTCACCAGTTGATAGCCATTTTGTTGTTTCCACTTTTTTGGCTGAGTGATGCTGCTTTGCACATTTGTGAACATGATTTCGTTTGCACACACGTTTTCACTTTCCTTGTGGGGGCCCCCAAGAGTGGAGTGGCTGTATTATATGGAAACTCCATGTTGAATCTTTCTGGGAACTGCCTTGATGGTTTCTACTCCTATCAATGTTCAGATGTCTAAGAATTGGTCAGTCACATTTAGCAAAACAATAAACAGTATCACTGGACCTTTCCAGAAAGATTCTAAACAAGTATGAGGGTTCAAGTTCAATGTTAGCTGAGAAAGTTGGCTAACTGGCTGCTTTGGTTAGACGAAATTAATAATAATCATTTCTTAATGTCATTTTAACTTTTACTGAGAGGTCTTCTAATTCAAATTAGCACATTATAATTACACCTTAGAAAGAAGGGAGCCGAGGAGCGTTGGAATTTCCTTGGTGGTCAGGCTGCACCATCTTCAAGGATCATTTGTCCATCCACAGACACAAATCAAGCACTCGTTTCAGGTCAGGCCCGGATGCTCTGGATCCACAGGTGAGCAGAAGAGACAACGTCTTCCCCTTCATGGGCTACGTTCTAGTATAGGAATGCGTCGGAAAAACCAAGCAAAACTATTGCTTTGCAGGTAACAGAAGGGCTGTGAGAAAATTAGAGGTGTAGGGGGGTGGGGGCTGCTTCAGACAGGATGGTCAGGGAATCCCCCTGAGGAGCTATGTTAGTTTTGCTGCCATAACAAGTCACCACAAACTCAGCAGTTTAAAAACAACACCCATTTATTAGTCTCAGTTCCTGTAAGCTCACCAGGGTTCTATGCTCAGGGTCTCACTTGGCCAAAATCGAGGTGTTGTCTGGGCTGGGGTCTTACCTGGAAGCTCTCAGAAAGAATCCTCTTCCAACTTCATCCCAGTTGTTCACAGAATCCAGTTTCTTGCAGCTGTAGGACTGTCTTAGTCTGCTCAAGCTGCCGTCACAGAATACCACAGACCAGGCACCATTTATTACTCAGGATTCTGGAAACTGGGAAGTTCAAGATCAAGTTGTCAGCTGATTCAGTGTCTGGTGAGAGGCCGCTTCCTGGTTCTTAGACAGCTGTCTTCTCGCTGTGTCCTCACGTGGCTGAAACAGCAAGGGAGCTCTCCAGGGTCTTTTTTATAAGGACACTAACCCCATTCATGAGGACTCCACCTTCCCAACCTAATCACATCCCTAGGACTTCACCCCAAACGGCACCACACTGGGAACTGGGTTTCAACATCTGAATTTGGAGGGGATGCAAACATGTAGCCTATAGCAAGGACTGAGGTCACCCCTTTTCTGGCTGGTGTCAGCAAGGACTTACCCTCAGCAACTTGGGGTCACCCACATTCCTTCCTGTGTGGCCCTTCCATCTTCAAAGCAACCGCAGTGTCTGATTTTTCTCACATCTTGTGTCCCTCGACTTCTCCTTCTGCCACCAGCTGGAGAAAACTGTCTGCTTTTCAGGGCTCGTGACTTCCCATCTTAAGGCCAACTTTGTCATACTGCATCACCTAGCCGCAGGAGTGATCAGAGGTCTCTTCGTGTTCACAGTTTCCAGGGATTAGGACATAGAAGGGGGAAAGGCATTTTTAGAATTCCACCAAGCACAGAGATGACACAGAGACCTGGAGCAGGAGGAGGAGGTGAGGATACGGCATGCTGGGGGCCACATCCTCCCTGGGGGAGGAAGAAACTGGATCTGTGTGAGGGACAGAAAGGCCGGTGTGAGCTTCAGGAAAGCAAGTGATGTGGAGTATGGCCTGAGAGGAGGCGAGCGAGGGGGGAGCCCCTCTCAACCATCAGGGTCCTCGTGGACAGCCACGGACAGGATGGAGCTGGAGGTACACCAGGCCCAGGACACTTGGAGAGACTGCCGTTTAGAACTAAACCACTGAGACTGCTTCATTAAAAATAGCTTAATTAAGACATAATGTCTAGTTGACATGCAATAAACAGCACGTATTTTTTTTTTATTGAGGCATAGTTGATTTACAATGATGTGTTGGTTTCAAGTGTACAGCAAAGTGATTCAATTATACATATACATATATATTATTATTTTTAAAAATAATTTCCTTTATTATTATTTTTTTATGTTTGTTTAATGGAGGTACTGGGAATTGAACCAGGAACCTCACGCATGCTAAGCATATGCTTTATCACTGAGCTATACCCTCCCCCTACATTCTTTTTCAGATTCTTTTCCATTGTAAGTTATTACAAGATACTGACTATAGTTCTGTGTGCTATACAGTAGGTCCTTGTTGATCTATTTTATATGTTGTAGTGTGTGTGTTAATCCCAAACTCCTCATTTATCCCTGCCCCCACCCTTTTCCCCTTTGGTAATCATAGTTTATTTTCTGTGTCAAGCAGCCTGTGTTTAAAGGGTACAACTTGATGACCTCTGGATATATGTACACATCCATGGAAGCATCTCCACAATCGAGCTAAGGAACGTATCATCACGCCGAGAAGTTCCCTCAGGCCCCTTGTCACCACTTCCTTCCTCCCCTTCTGCTCCCCCACCCTCAGGCAGCCACCGATCTGTCACTCTAGATCGGTGTGCATTTTCTAGAGTTTTCCATAAATGCAATCATACAGTATTGTTATGGGATGGTTTGTGCCTTCCTCCCCAAATTCATGTGTTGAAGCCCTAACCCCCAGGACCTCAGGATGCGACTGCATTTGGAGATGGGGTCTTTAAAAGGTAATTAAGTTCAAATGCGATCATTAGGGAGACCTAACTCAATATGCCTGGGGTCCCTACCAGAAGAAGTGATTAAGACAGACACTCCAAGGGATGAGCATGTGAAGACACCAGAGAGAGATTCATCTACAAGCCAAGGGGAGAAGCCAGACCTGCCAATGCTTCGATCTCAGGCTTCCAGCCTCCAGAAATGCGAGGAAGTAAATACCTGTTTTTTGAGCCACGCAACCCGTGGCACTTGGTTACGGCGGCAGCGCAAGCAAGCTGATACAAGTGCTGGGGGAGGGGTGCGTCTTCTTTCATTCAGGATAATTATTTTGAAATTTGTCTATGTTTTTTCCTGTATCGCTAGCTCACTTCTTTCTATTGTTGAGAACTGTTTCATTGTGTGGATTTATTTACCCTCTCGCCTGTTGATGGACATTCAGGTCGTTTCCAGTTTTTACTTGTTATAAGTAATGCTGCTGTGAACATTTGTCTTTGTGTGGACATGTATTTCCTTTTCTTTTGAATATTCTTAAGAATAGAATGGCTGGGTCATATGGTCATATGGTATACTTTAACTTTTTAAAAAACTGCCAAACTCTCTTCCAAGGTGGTTGTACTATTTTTCATTCCCACCAGAAATAGATAAGACTTCCGGTGGCTCCACATCGTCACCATCACTTGACATGGTCAGTCTTGTTCATTTTAGCTATTCTAATAGGTGTGTAGCGACATCTCATTATGGCTTTAATTTGCATTTCCCTAATGAGTAATAATTTTGGGATTTTCTCATATGCTGTTGGCCATCCAATAAGAAAAATATAAGCTTATTAAACAAAATAAGCATTTATTTGTTCAAATATTTCACCCATTTTTAAATGGGTTATTTTCTTATTAACTTTTGAAAGTTCTTTATGTATTCTGAATACAAGTCCTTTATCTGACATGTGATCTGTAAGTATCTTCTAGCAGTCTGTGGCTTAGCTATAGTCTCTTAAGACTGTCTTTCAAAAAAATAGAACTTTTACATTTGGGTAAGTTCGGTTTATCAATTTGTTCTTTTATGGATTGTGCTTTTGGTGCCATATCTAAGAAATCTTTGCCTAACCCAAGTTACAAGGTTTTCTCCTGTGTTTTCTTCTGTAGTCTTATAGTTTTAAGTTTTACATTTAAGTCTGTTTTAATTTAATATTTTTGTATGATGCAATATATGGATCAAGTTTTTTTTGCATATGGATATTCAGGTGTTCCAGAACATTTGTTGAAATGACTGTCCTTTTCTCATCGAATTGCCTTTTAACCTTTGTTCAAAATCTATTGTCTGTATTTGTTTGGTCTATTTCTGGGCTCTCTTTTCTGTTTCACTAACCTATTTGTCTTTAAATAGACCTGTTTATTTCTAGAGGACTGTTGATTTTTTTTTTAATGGTGTATAGTCAGTTTACAGTGTTGTGTCAATTGCTGGTATACAGCCTAATAGTTCAGTCATACATATACATACACATATTCCTTTTCATATTCTTTTTCATTATGGGTTACTACAAGATATTGAATATAGTTCCCTGTGCTGGACAGTATAAACTTGTTGTTTATCTTGATCTATTTGTCTTTATGCTAGTACCACACCGTCTTGCTTACTGTAGCTTTACAAGTCTTAAAATCAGGTGGTGTGAGACTTCCTCCTTTGCCTTTCCTTTTCAAAGTTGTTTTGCTATCCTATGCCCAGTGCGTTTCCATTTGAATTCTAGAGTCATTTTGTTAATTTCTGACCCCAAAAGCCTGGCTGGAATTTTGACTGGGATTGCATAAAATCTATAGATCAACCTGAAGAGAAATGACAACTTAACAGTGTATATTTTTAATTGAGATATAATTCACATACCAAAAAGTTCTCCATTTTAAATTATACTATTCAGTGGTTCCTAGTACTTACAACATTGTGCAACCATCACCACCATCAAATTCCAGAACACTTTCATCACCCCAAAGGAAGGCCTGTACACACTCGCAGTTACTTCCCATCATGCCTTCCCCAACCCCTGGCAACCACTGATCTATTTTCTGTCTCTATGGATTTGCCTGTTCTGGACAGTTCATATTAATGGAATCATACAACATGTGATCTTTGGTGTCTGGCTTCTTTCACTCAGCATACTGTTTTAAGGTTCATCCAGGTTATAGCAGACATCTTAACAATGGGGACGCTACAACATCTAAATAAGCAGAGAGAAAGGCAAGCCTGGGACAGTTCGTAGAAACCACTTTTTAGAATTAACTCCCTGGCATCATCTTTTGTAATATGCTTACTCTTCCCCAAAGTAAACCATGTGGTTAATTTCCAGCTAACCGAGGGGGTGGCTGGCTGGGGTTTGCAAAATCATTGAACTGTAGAGCTGACCGGAAACTTAGAACTTGTGCAGTGAAGAGGTTGCAAACCGGTTGCCCAGAGGCCAACTTGGCAACCAGATGTGTTTGTGAGGCCTCTACAGGATGTCCTTAATAGGTGAGGCAATGTTTCAGAATTTGGGGATTTTCACAAAAAATTCTTTAAAAAACTCAGAGGTCTGGCAGCCCAGGGCCCACTTTTCACCTGACTGCAGTGAGGGGAGGAGCCTCTCCTCCAGACCTCCTTGGTCACCACCAGCCCACAGACCCCCCTGTGTCCCCACACCTGCCCCTTTCACTGTCAGCTTACCTGCCCGGCCTGTACACTGTCAAATTTGCTCCTTCCCCTAAGAGTCAAATCTATTCATTTTATAGATAAACCCTGGGGAGGTTACCTGATTTTCCTGGGGGCAAACCATGAGTGCTGATTTTGAATCCTGCGCTTTTGCCTACTCTGTAGACATCCCCTCCACTAGGGTGACCAACTCGTCCTGGTTTTAGAACATAAAGTCCTGTAGCCTGGAACCCTCTTGGTCCTAGACAAACCAGGATGGTTGCTCACTCTACCTCTCACTTCCTGTCTTTCTACCCTACCAAAAAACATAACGTAACAGCGTAACATAATAAAGTAGAGCTGTTGACCTAAGATTTCATCTTTCCTTGGGCCTGCTTGCTGGGCCAGACAGGTAATCGTCAACACCACCATCCCTGGCTTCTTCCCGGTCCAAGCCGTGTGTGGTGCCATCCTTACGGCAGTGACCTGATGGGACATGCTGGGCTCCCTGGGGCTCAGGGGCTGGCACTGGGCCTGGTGATGGAGGACGCCTGGAACTGAAGGGGCCTCGGTCCCAGCTGCCGGCAGCGTACTAACCTTTGCTGCCAGATGGCAGAGTGCGGCCCTGTCTGTGATTAGGTGGCTGACTGCGCTCGGAACCCAGCAAGCCAACGATGAAAGCTGTGCGGAGAACATTGTTACACGACTTTTCATAGTTTCCCAAGTAAATATTACACTCACTGCTGCTTGAATTACTAATGCCTTGGAAGTGGAGGCTGAAATCTGTTCCCAAACAGACTCCTCTTTTTTTTTTTTTTCCTCTGTCACCTAGGCGCTCAGCATTGTTGTCGAAATGTTTTCCTGGGCTCACCCATCCTCCCAGCCCAGTACATTCCCGCGGAGAGAACTTGGCACCCGCTACCCCCGGATCGCTCAGCAGCCTCACTTCCCAGCTCCTCTGCTCCAGCTCCGCATCCAGCAGGCAGCTTGCCGCGGGCAGGTGACCCCACCGTCCTGTGGCATCTCTGCAAAGAGGGAGCGATGGAGAGGCAGCTGCAGCTGCTCTCCAAAGAGACTCGGCTCCGAATTGGCAACTTCAGGAAGAAGGAAAGAACCCTGCCGGACCCGTGACCCCCAGGCCCCGCTCTGGGGCACTTAACTCCATCCTTGGGCCGCCTGGGGACAGCTGGGGAAGGAGCCTAGACCCAAAAGGCTCTTGGGTCTCCACTGTCTTTATTACTGCTTATGAAAGCTAGTAAACAGATGGTTTGGTTTAGAGAAAATACGTAGCCAGGGTTATTAAAAAGAAAAAAAGAAGCAGAAGAATGAGGAGAGGAAAGGGGAAAGCAGGAAGGCTTGTACACAGCAGGGCCGGTGACAGCTCGTAAATCCCAACACCGCTGGTTCTGCGTGTGTCTCTGGCTGGGGTTTTGCGATCCTCGCTGAGCCTATCTGTCCCAAAAGAAGCCCAGATAAAACCAGTCTCACGTAGGAAACGCACTCCGCCCTCCTCACTGTCCCCCTTCCTACATGTGATCCCACATACACCCATGATACTCTGGTCAGATGGGTCTGGTGACACTTAGGGCCAGAAGAGGTGTATGTGGGCTGTCCTCTGGAGAGGCTGGTCACACAGTAGATGGCCACGGAGGAGCTGTCCCTCCTGCAAGTGAGGGGAGGATGAGCAACCTCGGGGGTCTCCCTGAGTAAGAGAAGCCGAGACCACGGATCTCCTGCAGGGAGAGAGAGGACACTGGGGGTGGAGGGCTTGGTCACAGACCTGGTGGTGACCTCAACAGGGATAAAGCTGCCAGCCCACTTGGATCCTGAGAACATTCCCTCAAGAAAAAGCCCAGGACGAGTGGGCTCAGGATTGAACCACAGGATGGAGACTCTTAAGCAAGGAGAGGGCAGAGATGCCTCCTGCCCACTCTAGGTACCTCCTTCCCACTCTCAGCACCTCTCAGAGGGTGACGCTGGGCTGCCGGGATTCAGTGGGTGGAGGCAAAGGGAGGAGAGAAGTGTGTGGCCCCATCCTCTTCTCAGCAGTATAATATTCCAACCCAGCTCCGGGGGGAACCTGTCCCACACCCAAGAGAGAGAGGTCACGAGAGGCCAAAAAAGTTGAGGTGTAATTCCTAAGGATCTATGAGAAACTGAAAAGAGCAAAGCTTCTGTGCTCAGGGTCTTGTACAAGGACCCTAAAATGGGTGGGCAGAGGCTTCTGACTCTTTTACTTCAGCTAAAGCAACATATACAGAAATAGGAAGGAGACAGGCCCTGCACAGAGCTGGGAAGGGGGCCACAGGCAGATGCCAACTGCAGAGGCCGGTCAAGGTCAGCTCAGGGCAGGGCAGAGGGTAGTCTAAGGCGGGGCTGCTCCAAGTGTGGCCCACAGACCTGCTGGTCAGCTAACAGCTTGTCACAAAGCCCACAGGGTACGTGTAGAGATCAAGAGTGAGCCCTGAGAAACCTCTGTACGCTTTTGCCTCTCGTTAGGTGTGTCTTATTATATTTTGTGAGATGTAACTTAATGACCATCGAATCTAGTAATAAAAAAAAGAAATGGGCGCCTGTATTTTGTGAGGCTTTCGTTTCTTCCATTTCATGTTCCCACGTACGTCACAGTTGTTGTATTTCACAAAGGCAGCAGTCTGGGCTGGAAGTGTTGAAAATACAGAGGGCCTGACCAGGCGGCCAGGAGCCCAGGCTCTCCCCGTCTCCGGGACGACCAGCCACTAGAACCCCTGCCCCGCCCCGACCAGGCATAAAAACGGGGGTGATCAGAGCCAGCCCTGCAGTGGAGAGGCCCACTGACCAGCAAAGGGGATGTGGGTGCACCCGGCATCCTGCCAGAAGTGAGGCTTCTGGGGACCGGGGTTCTGGGGACCCCACTGGTCGGGCTTGTTATGCTTCTGCGTCCCACCCCCTTTCTCCATCCCTGTACGTCAGGTAGAAACCTGAGATACGCAGAGGAAAAAGATGCTGGGGCTTTTTTATAAAATCAAGACCTCCGCCCGCCCCATTCTATCTGTGCTCTCCAGTCCCTGTCCTGACACCTGCATGGCCCATGGGACAGGGAAGGTGCCCTCTCCTCCTCCCAGGAGCTGGCAGTGGAAAAGGGCCCCTGGACCCTCCCAGTGCCTAAAACTGCTGTTGGCTTCAACCCAAGATGGAACGTAGCAGACGATTCCATTTATGTAAAGTACAGAAACAGGCAAAACCGAGCTAGGCTGTGAGCAGCCGGGGTAATGGTCACCCTGGGACTCAGTGATGAGGATGGGGGGCAAGGGGGCCTTTGGGGCGCTGCTCATGTGCTGTTTGTTGATCGGAGTGCTGGTGAAAGGGTGAGTTCAGTTTGTGAAAAAAAATGATACCCTTGGAATATGTGGTTTCCCCGTGTATATTAAGCTTCAACAAAACGTTTGAAAAACCTGTCATCTCCAACCATAACAGCCAAAACAAAGCAAACTATTGGGGTAGAAGTCTTGCTCGATTCTGTTCCTCTTGTGTGACAAGCGCTCAGTCGCAGGACCACAGAAAAGTACCACTTCCCTGTAAGAGAAGCTGGGATCTGTTTTTGGGTCACTGTTTTCCCAGGTGGTTGTGGGGTGGGGGATGATTGACTCATTTTCCTTGCTCCCCTCCTGCCCTTGTCCCCACCACGTGGGGCTGGACGGGGGCCAAGGGCTGGGAGAGTTGGGCTGTTGCCTTGGTAATGCTTAAATATTGGCTTCAAGTCATGATGGTAAAATAAATAAGCAAGCGCCATGGGGAGCTCAAAGTGGCCCTGTCCGTTGTCCCAGATGCCCGCTCAGAGCCCCGGCAAGGACATGGCTCGCCCACAGGGAAGCCTGGAGCTCTCTCCTGGGGAGACGGAGGACAGGTTAGGGGCTGCGTGTGCCCGGATACGCCAGAGCCCGTTCTCCATGCTAGATGCCGTCTCCACCGACTCTCCTAAAATTCTTGCTCACTGCCATCTGGCAACCACAGAGGCCCAGGACCCAGATCCAGAGCCTCGGGAAAACTTTACCTCTGATGGTGGGGTGGGCACAGAGGGAGTCCGCAGTGAGCGCACTGCTGAAGGGAGGCATACTCACTTTCAGAAGGTGAGGGCCAAGACAGTAAGAGTCGTTTCTAGACCTCAGGAGCCACAATGCATGACTCGGGGGCACATCCGGGACCCGGGCGCAGGGGTGTGGAGATTTGCAGCGATGGCCGAGAAGACGAGGACCCTGGTCCAGAAAGTAGAAAAGAACTTTGCCCAAGATGAGTTCTCAGTTTCAATCCTAGCTCTGTTGCCAAGAAGATCTCTGACTTGGAGATGCATAGTAGGTCCTTAGCAACTCTGGGCCTCAGTTTCCCCATCTGAAAGCCATTATTTTTATAGATGGAGGCAGGAGAGAAAGGGACTCCAGCCCTGGGAACGAAGCCCTTCGAAGCTTATCCCGTCACACTCTCCCATGCAGCTGTGGCAGATGTGCGGTGTGTATTCCAGGATTTACGATGAGGCTGCCCTCAGGGAAGTGGAAACTGTTTGCCTCGCCCATTCCAAAGCATCCAAATAATAAACCTCCACTGACGTCTTGGCTTAGACGGTTTGCTCGTCCTGCTGTGTGTGCAAGGGAGGGGAGAGCACACACGCTTGGGCAGGGGTGGGGTGGGGACAGCTCCCTCTGGGCAACACTGAAGCACTGGGCGGTGCTGGGAGGGGCCCTGAGTGTTCGACACCCACATTAGCTCACCGCTGTCCTGCCCTGGAGGTGTGATGTGTCAGCAGGCCCGCGTGCCATGATTCACAGCTCCGAGCATTCCGCATGCTGCCTGCCTGCTCCCTGCTCCCTCCAGGCTGTGTTGCCCCAGGGTTCCAGCCTCCGGAGGCCAGGAGGGTGAGGAGTGAGGCAGTGCACCCTGAGCACACTCGGGGTGCTCCTTTTGACGTGTTGGTCCTCCCCAGGGCCACTGGCTGCCCGCCGGAAGACACAGGGTTGTCCTGCTGCTCCGTCTTGGGGGGCGGCAGCATGGTGAACGTCATGGGTGTTTATTGACTACTACTTGCTAACTGTGTATAAAATGCTTTAGGAGATGACTTCCTTCTGGAACTGAGCAGAACCCCGCCCCCTCAAAATACAAAGGCCCTCTATGTCCCCTGCCTCTTGTTTGTAGAAAAGCTTAATTCTCCTGGGCCTCCCTGAGTCACAAAAGCGTAGGCTCAAGCATGTGATGACTAGGACAATGGAGTCACAGACTCACAATCTGATGCTCTTTCCTGAGTTATTTTACAGACACTATAACTGCCACCAGAGGGAGAAAGCTAACTGGACAATGACCAGACTGCGGCCACGACACGGGCTGTTCCATGTTGAGCAGGACTGAATCTGTGGCCAGCACAATGCCAAGAACTGGCCTTAAAAGGCTGGCATTGACACTATTGCCCATAATAATGTGTATCTTTGTGGGCATCAAAATAATTGTAGCTTGTTCTACTGGTATATGTAAGCGGGCAACTAAAACTGTCAGCAAAGAGATGCTTCAAACCCACATCGCTATCTTTCACCCTAAGACCTCGATGCCCTTTCTCAGTGTAAGCAGTCATGGCAGACAGACCTTCGTCCCTAGTCCCACAGGAACAGCATGATATCTGATGGGAAATGGGAGGGGATTTGTAAGGAGCTCTTTGCAGGAAACCACTCTCAGTAGGATGCTCCTCTGCCTTGTCACTTTAGCAAAGCTACACTGTAAACAACTTTGAAACCAGGCCCCCTATGCTCTACTCATCTCTGCCCCAAGCATACCTTTCAAATCTTTTGATCACACAATATCTTGCCTAACCTGTTGGTTCTTTCCATACATCAAAGAATTAGAAATGAAGAATATGTAACAGATGACCAGATCTCTTCCCTTTTTTCCTCCTCTGGTAATCTCTTGAACAGACTGTGTGAATGAGGTAGCACTTAAGGAAAGACCACGAGGAGTCGACAAGCCTGCAGGCAGTGGGAGATGGCTACAACTCTGATCTTGTACTTCAGCAATTAACTGAGATGACATCCCCTTTTCCCTTTAAAACTTTCATGGCTGAGCAGACTCTTCAGAGTTGGTTTTGGGACATGAGTCCACCTTCTCCCCAGATTGCTGGCATCCTGATTAAAAGCAACTTTCCTTTCTACCAACAAGTTCCTCTCAGTATTGCTTGAGCAGCGAGCAGCCTGACCTGAGTTTGGTAACATTTTGAGGGAGTGTTTTCACTTCCTATACGCTGTCCATTACAAATTACCACAAACGAGGTGGCTTAAAACAACAGAAAAGCGTTTCTCACAGTTCAGGAGTCCAGAAATTGGAAATCAAGTGTCAGCAGGCCCAAGCTCCCTTGAAGGCTCTCGGGGAGAATCCTTCCTGCCCTTCCCCTGCTCTGGTGGCTTCAGGCTTTCCTTAGTTGGGGCCACATCACTGCCCTCTCTGCCTGGTCTTCACATGGCTTTTCCACTCTGTGTATCTCTCTGCGAATCCTCTCCTTTTCTTACAAGGACACCAGCCGTCAGATTTAGGGTCCACCCTCCATCCAGGGTGACCTCATCTGGGGCTTCTTAACTAATTACATATGCAAAGGCCCTATTTCCAAATAAGGTCACCTTCAGAGGGTCTGGGTGGACACGGATTTTGAGAGCTCCTTTGTACAGATGATACCACTGGGGTCCAGTGAAGGGAGGTGGTTAGTCCAGAGTCCCTTGGCTGAAAAGGGGTGGAGTCAGGATTGAAATCCAGGCCGCGCTGGCCCCAGGACCCACTGCAATATTCCTGTCAGAACCCGACATCTGCCAGAATCCCTGCCCTACCTGTCCAGACAAGAGGGAAAACAAGTAGAAATTCTCACTTTCAGGAGCAAAACACAGTCCCAGCTGCCAGTCACTCTCTGACTTCAGTTTGTGAAAGCGTCCCTGAAAGGAGTTTGTAAAATCTGTCTCAGAGGTTCTGACCCAGTCGGCTGGTCGGGGAAGGGGAACCATAATCTGCATTGTAAATAGGACCCTGAACCCCACGTGACTGGGAGCAGGCAGTGCAGGCGGGGCCAGAACCATGACCTGAGAATCCCTGAAGCATCACTGAGATCAGACCCCGTTAGACCAGCTCGTCTCTGGCTCAAGGCAGGAGCAGAGAGCACAGCTCAGCCAGAGGGGCCGCTCCCCGTGTCTGTGCCAGATGACCCCAGGGCCGGGCCTGCCAGGGCCCAGAGGTCCTCATCCCGCTGCAGCCAGCTGGTGCCGAGCAACCGAGGAGGAGCGTTTGGATTCAAACGCCCATTCCTGGAGGAGCTAATGCAAGCTCATTCTGGGAGAGCCTCAAGGCAGCTCTGGGCTCTGCCCAAACCCCAGCATGGAGGATTTGGAAAGGCCCAGAGAGTGAGCCAAACCCCTCTCTCCCCTTTACAATTCCAATGCGAATCGCTTTTCCCCAAGACCAGCCCTTTCACAGTGGCGTCATCTGTGCACCTTCAGTGCCAAGAGATGATGGAAATCCGGCATTCCAAGTCTTCACGGCCAGTTGGAGCTGCAGCCCTGCACCCTACGTCATGTAATTCCCTTCCACTACCCAACGCCAGGAGGAAAACAGGTACAGCTGGTGAACAAGACGTCCTTGGCATCTCACCGGAGCCCACTCCACCAGGTCATGAGCTCAGTTTCTGGACCAACCACTCTGGCTCTGCCAGTGACCACGCCCAGAAATACCTCCGGCTTACAATCCACTGCAGGTCCCAAGCCCTCTGAGGTGTAAGGAGGGAGCGAACAGGAGAAAAGGGAAGGAAAGGAGTCATGCCATCCAGCAGGCTCTGTGGGACGAGGAAGCATCCCATGGTTGCCTGGGGAGTAGATACCAACTGTGTTGATGGTTTTTTTCATTGAGGTGAGATTCACAGGACATCAAATTAACCACTGTAAAGTGAACAATGCAGGACTACTTAGTACACTCACCGTGTTGTGCAACCACCACCTCTAACTAGTTTCAAAACATTTTTATCACCCCAAAAGAGAGCCCCCTGCCCATTAAACCATCACTTCCTGTTCCCCCTCCTCCCAGCCCCTGGCAGCCACCAATCTGCCTTCTGCCTCTGGATTTACCTATTCTGAACATCTCATAGAAATGGAGTCATACAATATGAAACTAGACATCTGTTGTTTCTAGCTGCCCAGCACCCCATTTCCCCTGCTGATCGTAGCACCCACATTTTACTTTGGGGAAGCCATCCCTTCCGCCCCTCAACCCATCTGGCTTCCCCACCTGCTTTCTGCAGGTGCGGGCTCGTGACCCAAGCCTGGCAGATCAGTCTCTGTGATTGGTTCAGGGCTGGGCTTGTGACTCAACCCCAGGCAATGAGAGCAGCATCAGGGCTTCTGGAGCACACAGTGCTCTCTGTTTGACTGGAGTTGCTGGCAGCCACCTTTGCCACCATGGAAGGAGTGCCTGCCTGGGAATGAAACCCACCCAGAAGAAAGCAGAGACAAAGAACAGAATCCCTGAATCCGAGCAAAGGGTTGATGTGTCAGTGGCACAGAAAGCTCTGACTGCAGGAGTTTGCAACAAACTGAGGATTTTGTTGCAGGGAGCCAAGCAAGGGAATGGGAGACAAGTCCCAGATCCACTCCACCTTGGTCTCTGAGTTAGGGATTTCTAAAGGGGGAGAACAAAGGAGCTGGGTTAATCATTTCAATCATCTGCGGTCTACGAGTCTTTGGTCCGACGGTCTGTGAACTCCGGGGTCTGTGTCAACGTAATCTGCACAGGTCATCTTGCCCTGGAAGATAACTCAGAACATCACACAAACAGTGATGCTTATCAGGAAGCTGTGGCCCAAGGCACCTGACCTTCACTACTCCTTCTTCATTAGGCAAACGTGATCAAACAGGTATGGACTAGGACAAAGAGGAATAAGAAGATCAAGAACAGAAACCCAGGTATTAGTTTTAATTATAAACTAGTCATAGGACTTGGTTTCAGCAGAAGGCTGAAACGGTTTCAGTGGAAGTTCTTGTCAACATTGTTTGAGCACCTGTATCTGACATACATCTCAAAAATGTTCTCCTAGGGCAGTCTACCCAAGCAATAGAAATAAAATCAAGAATAAACAAATGGGACCTAATTAAACTTACAAGCTTCTGCACAGCAAAGTAAACCATAAGTAAAACAAAACGACAACCTACGGAATAGGGGAAAAATTTTGCAAATGAAACCGACAAAGACTTGATCTCCAGAATATATAAGCAGCTCATATGACTTAATAAGAAAAAACAAACAACCCAATCCAATAATGGGCCAAAGACCTAAACAAGCAATTCTCCAAGGAAGAAATACAAATGATGAATAGGCACATGAAAAAATGCTCAATATCACTAATTATCAGCGAAATGCAAATCAAAACTACAATGAGGTATTGCCTCACACCAGTCAGAATGGCCATCATTCAAAAGTCCACAAATGACAAATGTGGGAGAGGCTGTGGAGAAAAGGGAACCCTCCTACACTGCTGGTGGGAATGCAGTTTGGTGCAGCCACTGTGGAAAACAGTATGGAGATTCCTCAAAAGACTAGGAACAGACTTACCATATGACCCAGGAATCCCGCTCCTGTGCATATAACCAGAAGGAACCCTACTTCAAAATGACACCTGCACCCCAATGTTCATAGCAGCACTATTTACAATAACCAAGACGTGGAAACAGCCTAAATGTCCATCAACGGATGACTGGGTAAAGAAGATGTGGTATATTTATACAATGGAATACTACTCAGCCATAAAAACTGACAACATAACACCATTTGCAGCAACATGGATGCTCCTGGAGAATGTCATTCTAAGTGAAGTAAGCCAGAAAGAGAAAGAAAAATACCATATGAGGTCACTCATATGTGGAATCTTAAAATAAACAAACAAACAAACAAACAAAAACAGACTCATAGACATAGAATACAAACTTGTGGTTTCCAAGGGGGTGGGGGGTGGGAAGGGACAGAACTGGGATTTCAAAATGTAGAACAGATAAACAAGATTATACTGTATAGCACAGGGAAATATATACAAGATCTTATGGTAGCTCACAGACAAAAAATGTGATGATGAATATATATATGTTTATGTATAACTGAAAAATTGTGCTGTACACTGGAATTTGACACAACATTGTAAAATGATTATAACGCAATAAAAAATGTTAAAAAAAAAAAAAAAAACATTGTCTGAGCACCTGGGTCCAGCTCTCCCTGAAGGCAGCACTATCCTCAGACATTTCATTTTTGAAAGCCAGTGACATCCTTCTGTGCCCAAGCTAGTTGGCATTGAGTTTCTGCAACTAAAAGAGACCCAAACAATACATGTGGCAAACATGACTTCATTTCACCCACCAGCCTTTGCGTGCCCCCATCCCTTATGGAATATAATACAGCTCCTTAGAAAGGAACATACAGCCTTCCTGATCCAGCCCTGCCTCCCTCCCTCTTCATCCCTGGTACCCTCTGCCTCTAATTTAATATGCCAGCCGCACAGTACAAACACATACACACACACACATACACACACACACACACACGACACTTTTCCTGCCTTAGGGGCTCTGCTTTCCCAGTCTCCTCAGCCCGGAATGCTCTCATCACACCCACCCAACCCCTGAAAGCTTAATCATCCTTTATCACTCAATTCATGCATTACCTCCTCCAAAAAGCCTTCCCTGACTCAGTGCCCCACCTCTCCTCCAGCAGAAAGCCGTGTCCCTGGGGCTCCCCACAGCCTTGCGTGTGGTTCAGTCATACCACTCGCCTGCACGTTGTTCTTAATTATCTGCCGATGTCTCCTCTCCACCCCACACACACCAAACAGGGCTCCTTCCGGGCTCGGTCTGCGCCTGGCCTACTGCTGACCAACACAGCGCTTGGGCCACTGTGAGCCTTCAATATACGTCAGTTGAATGAATGGATGAATGAAACGTCTTGAAATACTGCTTTAAAAGAGAGCTTATATCCCAAGTGTTTCCCAAAGACATGCAGTTTACATTTATGCAGCAGCCTTCATCCAGGCAAGCGCAGCTCCGTTCTGTCCTGAACTTAAGGATGCAAATTCTAATATTTCAGTGATTGGTCTTTGCTTTGGCTGAGATTGGACTCTGGGGCCCTTCCCTCTGGAGCCATATCCCACCCCTGCCGGTGGAGGGGGGAAGGCGGGGTGGGCGAGAGATGGGACTTCCTCACAGGGAGGCCTTTCACACACTGTGGATGGTGGGGAGCACGGAGTTCTCTCCCCCAGCCTGGGAGGATCCTGATCAGGCCTTTAGATGCCCCCCAAAGCCTGTCTAATGCTTCTGGTAGCGGCCACATTCATGATTTTAAATGTGAGAGCCCAGAGGCTGTCAGAGGGGGTCAGCTGTGGTCCTCACTTCCTCATGGATGATTCTGATTTGCAGACCAGCCAAGGCGATGATGTCGGGGCTCTGCCTGCCCCTGGCCAGCTGGCCCCGTGCCCTTTGATTCAGTGATCGGGCCTCAGTGAGTAGAGGGCGGATCTGGAGGTGGCGCCGGCAGGGTGGGCCGAGGACCCTCCCAGGCTCATTTTCCCTTGTTCCTGGGTCTCCCAGAAGGGACCACCCCTCTGGATGCTAGTTAAGGTGTGAACAGATTGGGTGAGGCTGAGCTGGGTAACCCGAGACTGTTTGGGAACCGGTGATGCTGAGTCAAAGGAGGAAGATCCACAGACACCTTTACCCCAATGACAGGCAATGCTAGTTGGTTCCCAGCGGTCTCCTCCCCTGTCGGTCCCGGCATTTATTTGTCAGGGAGCAAAAGTCATCTCTCTGGACCCTTCATACCTCCTGGAGCTGCTGGTTTAACTTCCCAGGAGCAACTGCACACCTGGGCCCTCGAATTCTAATACCTTAGCCCCTCCCAGGACTTAGGAAGAATGGGTTCCCCTGCTCCGGGCTGTACTGCGGGAACCCACTGCCGGCTTCCCTCCTGGGCTCAGCAGAGCAGGGTCTGGCGTGCCGGAAGCCTCATCCTCTGAGAAGTCACTCACCTGCCACCTGCCCCCATTTGAAAAGCACCTGCATGCCCCATGCGCCCCCACCGGGGTCATTCATCAGCCCTGCAGTTCCCAACCGAACCCAGCCGCCCCGGCGGGACGAGCGCGGGTCCCAGCTGCGAACGTCTTTGGAGGATTACCATTGACAGTTGCTTCTCAGGGAATCACTTTTCCCAGGAAGAGTCACTCGTTACCCTTCATGACAGCCCTGAGGTAGAGCCTGAGAAATAAAGGCACGGGAAGGTTAGGTAGCTTGCCCAGGGCCACACAGCCAGCACTGATAAAGCTCAAATTCCTTACAGTGGCCCCTGGTCACGCCCTACTTTCCAACGTCAGCTCTTCCACATCCGCGTTGCTCCCTTTACCCCATGCACGCTAGTCCTCTCCTTGTTTTTTAAAATACTATTTATTTTTAAATAAGTAATACATGCACACGGCCCAGAATTTAAAATGTATACGAGGGGAATACAGTTAAGTCTCTCTCCAATCCGTGTCCACCCTCAGCCACCCACGGCTCCTCCCAGAAGCGACCTTCTAGAGTTCAGCCAAGCACTGCCCTGGTGCGCGTCCTGGGCGTGGAGTCCTGCCCCACGGCCCCAGGATTCCTCCTGCGAGGTCTGGACGTGCCAGCTGCCTCGGATCCAGTCACTTGCTTTTGGGGGGCTTTGGTTTCCTCACAGCAAATTAGGGGACCGGATGGTGCGAAGGTTTCTGCCGCCCTTAAGGTCGGCTTCAAGTAGTGACAGTGAGCACATAAAGGAGGCAATAGGCACGAAACAGCTTTGACCGCTGGAAATGTGGCGGCATCATGACACAGTTAGAACAGGAACCATACAAGTCAAAGAAACTGGCCCTAGAAGAGCCCGCCAAACGTTTGCTTGGCTCAGACCAGAGGCCAGAAGCGTGTTGGTTGTTTGCCCCGGTGTGCCAACAGCATCCCCCTTGGTCTCGCCCCTCATCCGCCCTTGGCTCCCGGGGCGGATAAAGCTACCCTCGGGCTAGCCCATCCGTCTGCTCCTCTTTGCTAAGCTCTCCTCGGAGCCTGTGTTCATGGCCAGCACCCCATCCGCCGCCCAGAAGACCTGGGCTGCAAACCCGCGTGGTGTTTCCAAACTTATGAAACAGGCAAGGGGCCTGGAGATGAAACATCTGAGGTGAGGAGGAGGCGGCCACTCCCAACAGAGCAGCTTCTAAGACTTTGATCTTGTGCAGTGTTAGCTGTAGCAGGCCACGGAACACATCCGCGGCCCTCGGGAGGCTATTATTCTCCTAAGCAGGCTCCTCGCCCAGAAATCGTCTTGACGCTCGGCCTATCACTTCCTTTTCATAACACCGCATCATTACTCCTCCCACGTCCTTCCAGACTCTCCCAACTTCTCCTTCCATCTGGGACTCTTCACATCTGCCAGATGGAGGCCGGGTCTCCCCTAAATCTGTGCTACGGCCAAGCTGTCATTTCATCTTTTCTCATAACCAGGCCCTCCAGCCTGTTCGTCACTGTTATTGCCTTTTCTCCTCAAAACTCCCTCCAGCGTCGCTGGTGAGCTTTAGGTGGGGAGACCCGAAAGAAAATCCTCCCAGTAGGGGACGCCGTCTTCCTGCCAAGGGGGCTGTCTTTGTGCAGGTGCATCTCACCGGCCGACTGCAGACACGACCTTGGCCGGGTCGAGCGTGTTTGTGATCCTCACGGTTTCCCCCCGTCTCCCGACCTGCTTTTCTGCCCTCGCTGGATCCTCTTTATCAAACTGTGAGAGCAGCTTGCTTTGTATTATGATCTGTTTCTGCCTAAAGCACCTTCAGCCTGGGGAGCAAAGCCAGGGGTCTCAGTGGGTGATCCTGGAGCCCTGGGCTGGCCCTTCCTGCACCCCAAGGCCCTTGCAAATGTCAGTGGAGCATCTTTCACATGACAAGTATTGCCACATTATCTCACTTTATCTGAGACAATCATCCTAGGAAATTTCCATTATGAGTAGGTGCTAGGGTCAGACAGGTTTAGTGACAAAATTAGCCCTGAGGTCAGGAGGTAGCAGGACTGGGGTTTGAACCCAAGGCCTTACCTTTTCTGTGGCCCCTGTAAGCCCTCAGTGCTCATGACTGACCAGCATGGGACACAGTGGGGCTGGTACTTCTGGTCACGAGGGACTTATTCTCCAAGAACTGCCACCTCCACGGTAAACAGCTGATGCAGGTCTGGCCTTTGGTCCAAGCTGAGCAAATTATAGTCCAAAGACTGCACTCATTTATCTTTTTCCCTAAGAGATGAATTACACCACTGGTCCTCACTGAGATGAGAATGAAGGAAAACTGCAGATCTAGGTCACAGAACTTTCCCCTCCTGTACTTGGGCAATTAAAGTTTTGCTCTTCCAGTAGGACTTTAATATTAAACACATCAAACAAAAACTTGTACATGAATGTTCATAGCAGCACTATTCACAAAAGATGAAAACAAGTCATGTGTCCATAGACAGAGGGCTGGATAAACAATCAGGCACAGCCATGTGGTGGAATATTACTCAGCCATGAAAAGGACACACACACAACACAGATGAACCTTGAGAACCTTACGCTCAGTGAAGGAAACCAGACACAAAGGGCGACATATTTTTTTCTTTATTGAAGTATAGTTGATTTACAATGTTGTGTTAGTTTCTGGTGTACAGCATAGTGATTCAATCATACATATATACATTTACATATGTATTCTTTTTCATGATAGGTTATTACAAGTTATTGAATACAGCTCCCTGTGCTCTGCAGTAAGACCTTGTTGTTTATCTATTCTGTATATAGTAGTTTGTGTCTGCTAATCTCAAACTCCTAATTTACCCCTCCTCCCCTCATTTCCCCTTTGGAAACCATAAGTTTTGTTTTCTATGTCTGTGAGTCTTTTTCTGTTTTGTAAATGAGTTCATTTGTGTCACTTTTTAGATTCCACATACAAGTGATACCATATGATATTTGTCTTTCTCTGTCTGGCTAACTTCATTTAGTATGATAACCTCTAGATCCATCCATGTTGCTGCAAACAGCATTATTTCATTCTTTCCTTTTTTATGACTGAGTAGTATTCTACATTTTCTTTATCCAGTCATCTGTCAGTGGACACTTAGGTTACTTCCACGTCTTGGCTATTGTAAATAGTGCTACTATGAACATTGGGGTGCATGTATCTTTTCAAATTAGAGTTTTTTCTGGATATATGCATAGGAGTGGGATTGCTGGATCATATGTTAAGTCTCTTTTTAGTTTTTTAAAGAATCTTCATACTGTTTTCCATAGTGGCTGCACCAAACTATATTCCTACCAGCAGTGTAGGAGGGTTCCATTTTCTCCACACCTTCTCCAGCATTTATCATTTGCAGACTTTTTAATGATGGCCATTCTGACTGGTGTGAGGTGATACTTCGTTGTAGTTTTCATTTGCATTTCTCTGATAACTAGTGATATTGAGCATCTTTTCACGCGCCTATTGGCCATCTGAATGTCTTCACTGGGGAAACGTCTGTTTAGGTCTTCTGCCTATTTTTGGATAGGATTGTTTAGGGGTTTTTTGCTACTGAGTTGTATGAGCTGTTGGTATATTCTGCAAGTTAAGAAGAGTGACATATCTATGATCCCATTTACATGAAATGTCCAGAATAGGTAAATCCATAGAGACAGAAAGCAGACTGATGGTCTCCAGGGTTGGGGGGGGCGGTGGGAACCAGGAACCGAAAGTGATGGCTTAATGGGTACATAGTTTCCTTTTGGGGTGACGAAAAAGGTCTGGAACTAAATACTGGTGGTGGTTGTGAGACATGGTGAATGTACTTAATGCCACTGAAGTACACACTTCAAGATTATTTAAATGGTCAATTTTATGTTATGTGTGTTTTACCACAATTAAAAAAAAATAAATGGGGCCCCAGTCTGGAGTTGCAGACTCCTCTTTGCTGACACAGCATCTCAACCATCCTTCCATGGATGCCATGGCTGGAAGGAGGGAGCCTGATAAGGTCTCATACAGCCCATTTCTCCATCCTGCCCTCCGAGATAAGACGGAGACCCAGGTGTGTTCCCTACCACAACAAAGTGGACTTTGCCTCCGCGGGCTTGTTGTGTGTGGGCAGCACGACATCTGAGGTTGGCTTCAAACTAATGCAGGATGGGGGTGGGCAGGAGGGAGTGGGGATGTAGGCAAAACAAGTCTGGCCATGAGCTGACTGTTGCAGAAGCTGGCTGACAGGGACATAGAGGTGTATCATAACATTCTGTCCACTTTTGTAAATGCTAATCTTTTTCATAATAGAAAAAATGAAAATGGTATTTTTTTAAGTTTTTACAGAAAAGTTTGAAACTATAGAAAAGTTTGAGGATTGGAGTGGTCACCTAGAACACCACCACCTGGAGACAGTCCTTGAATGCCTTTGCTCCAACCCCTCCCAGTCTTTTCCACGTGCACGTGCAAACCATGCTTTAAATACTCTGTCTTATAACTTCAGAAGCTCATCATCAGTGGTACCTGACTTTGGCCCTCAGGACCATTTATTCTCCCCTCCAAGAACATGGGAGCTAAGTAACTGACAAGGTGTGTTCAGAGTGATACTTATAAGTGCCAATGATAGCAGGAAAAGCAGAGCAAGGGAAGGATTTTGGAAGTGCTTGGGGTTGAAGAACAAGGTGGGCTGCCTTTTTAAATAAAGTGATCACAGTGGGCCTCATCGAGGAGGTGGCTTTTGACAGACTTAAGAGCTGGCCATGGGGAGGGTGTTCCCAGCAGAGAGGGCAGCCAGAGCAAACACCCCAAGGCCGGCATGTGCCTGGCTGGTCAGAGGCACCATGAGAAAGGAAGGAGCGGGGAGCAGGGACTAGGCCGTGAGGTCAAAGAGATAAGGAGGGTCTATTAGTTTTCTGATGCTGCCATAGCCAATCACCGCAAACTCAGTGGCTTAAAACAATAGTAATTCATTTTCATATGGTGTCCTGGAGGTCAGAAGTCCAAAACAAGTCTTACGGTGTTGGGGGAGGGGAATTGTTTCCTCCGGGAGGCTCCCAGACAGTCTGTTTCTGCCTCTTCAGCTTCCAGAGGCCGCCCACATCCCCTGGCTCGTGGCCCCTCCGATGCTACCTCCTTCTTCTCTTCTGGGGTCAAATCTCCCTCTGCCTCCCTTTTATAAAGACACTTGTGACCCACCCAGGTAATTCAGGATATCTCCCCGTCTCACGATCCTTAACTTAATCACATCTGCACAAGGCCTTTTTACTATATCAGGTGACATATTCACTGGTTCTAGGCACTAGGACTTGGCCGCCTTCAGGGGGCTCCTATTCGGTCCACACAAGGGGTTCGACCACAGAGGGTCCTGTGAGACTTGCACCAACTTCAGCTTTTTCTCTGCATGAAACGGGGCCATGGGAGGTTTTGAGCAGAAGAGTGATAGGATCTCAAATTGGAAGAGAAGAGGTAAAATTGTCACCATATGTGGATCACATGATACTATATATATAAAACCCTAAGGCTCCACACAAAAACTACTAGAGCTGGGGGGAGGGTATAGCTCAAGTGGTAGAGCACTTGCTTGGCATGCACCAGGTCCTGGGTTCAGTCCCCACTACCTCCTCTAAAAATAAACATACCTAATTACCTCCCCCCATTAAAATACAATAATTAAGTAATACAATAATAAATAAAACAAAAAAAAACAAAACAAACAAAAAACTACTAGAGTTGATAAAAGAACTCAGCAAGGTAGCAGGATACAAGATTAACATACAGAAATCAGTTGCATTTCTTTACACTAACAATGAAATATCAGAAAAGGAAAGTAAAGAAACAATTCCTTTTAAAACTGCACCCAAAAAAATAAAATACTTAAGAGTCAATCTGACTAAGGAAGTGGAAGACTTATATGTGAAGAACTACAGAACACTGATTAAGGAAATTAATGATGACTTAAAGAAATGGAAACGTACCCCAAGCTCTTGGATTGGAAGGATCAATATTTTTAAATGGCCACACTACCCAAAGCAACCTGCAGATTTAATGCAATCCTTATCAAATTACCCAGAACACGTTTCACAGAACTAGAACAAATAATCCTAAAACTTATATGGAATCACAAAAAAACCGAAATTGCCAAAGCACTACTGAAGAAAAGGAACAAAGCTGGAAGAATAATCCTCTCAGACCTCAAACAGCACTGCAGAGCTACAGTAACCGAAACAGCGTGGTGTTGGTACAAAAACAGACATGTGGATCAATGAAGCAAAACAGAGCGCCCAGAAACAAACCCACAGACTTACGGTCAATTAATCTTCAACAAAGGAGGCAAGAACATACAATGGAGAAAAGACAATCTCTTCAACAAGTGGTGTTGGGAAAACCGGACAGCCGCACGTAAATCAGTGCAGTTAGAACACTCTCTCACACTATGTAGAAAAATAAATTCAAAATGGCTTAAAAACTTAAACATAAGACACTACAAACCTCCTAGAAGAAAACAGGCAAAACATTCTCTGACGTAAATCTTAGCCATGTTCTCCTAGGTCAGGCTGCCCAGGCAATAGAAACAAAAGCAAAAATTAACAAATAGAACCTAATTAAACATATAAGCTTTTGGACTGCAAAGGAAACCATAGCAAAACAAAAAGATAACCTACTGAATGGGAGAAAATATTTGCAAATGATGCAACTGACAGGGGCTTAATTTCCAGAATATATAAACAACTCACACAAGTTAATGATAAAAAACAAACAACCCAATCCAAAAATGGGCAGAAGACATAAACAAGCAATTCTCCAGTGAAGATATACAAATGGCCAAGAGGCACAGGAAAACATGCTCAGTATCGCTAACTATCAGAGAAATGCAAATCAAAACTGTAATGAGGTATCACCTCACACCAGTCAGAACGACCATCATTAAAAAGTCCACAGAGTGGGGAGGGTATAGCTCAATGGTAGAGCACATACTTAGCATGCACAGAGTCCTGGGTTCAGTCCCCAGTATCACCATTAAAAATTTTTAAATATAAACAAACAAACAAACATAATTAATTCCCCCTCCAAAAAAAGCATTTTTAAAAAAGTCCACATTGTAAACTGAGAATACTTCATAATATATTTACATATATATATAAACTTATGTAAATAGTTATAAAGCATGAACTGAACTTGAATTGTTAAACATAAAATCTGTAATAAAAGGCATTAAACTTAAAAAAAAGTTCACAAACAATTAATGCTGGAGGGGGTGTGGAGAAAAGGGAACCCTCCTATACTGTTGGTGAGAATGCAGTTTGGTGCAGCCATTATGGAAAATAGTATGGAGATTCCTCAAAAAAATTAAAAATAGACTTACCATATGATCCAGCAATCCCACTCCTGGGCGTATATCTGCAGGGAACTCTAAGTCGAAAAGATACATGCAGCCTAGTGTTCATAGCAACACTATTTACAATAGCCAAGAAATGGAGACAATCTAAATGTCCACTGACAGATGACTGGATAAAGAAGCTGTGGTATATTTATGCAATGGAATATTCTTCAACCATAAAAAAGCATAAAATAATGCCATTTGCAGCAACATGGATGGACCTGGAGATTGTCATTCGAAGTGAAGTAAGCCAGAAACAGAAAGAAAAATATCATATGATATCACTCATATGTGGGATTTTTTAAAAAGACATGAATGCACTTATTTACAGAACAGAAAAAGACTCACAGACATAGGAAACAAACTTACGATTACAGGGGGGGAAGGTGGTGGGAAAGGATAAATTGGGAGTTTGAGATTTGCAGATACTAACTAGTATATATAAAATAAATAAACAACTAGTTTCTTCTGCATAGCATAGGGAACTAGATTCCATACCTTGTAGTAATCTATAATGAAAAAGAATATGCAAAGGAATGTGTGTATGTATGTGTATGACGGAACTATTATGCTGCACACCAGAAATTGACACAACCTTGTAAACTAACTATATGTCAATTCAAAAAAAAGAGTGATAGGATCTGATTTATAATTAAAAGGATCAATCTGGGTGCTGTGTTGAAAAGATTCTAGAAGGACAAAAGGGAGATTCCACTGGGGGTTGTTGCAGTAACTGGGTGACAGAGAAAGCAGGGAAGGTGGTGAGAACAGTCAAATCCGGAACATCTTCTCCTGTCACGTGGAACTGAAAGCATCTCCTGACAGATCCGATGTCAAGTGTGAGAAAAAGAGCCAGGAAGACCCCAATGTCGTTGGCTCAGGCAACTGAAGGACAAGCTGCAGGGCGCAGGGGCAGGAGCAGGTTGGGATAGGGAGGGTGGAACTGGCTCTACAGACATTAGGCTTGAGATTCCTATTGGGCATCTCAGTGAGAGGCAGGTGACAGGGAAGTCTGGAGTCAGGGGACAGGTGGGCAGGAATGATGGCTGGGAGGCACCTGGGAGTGACCAGAGGAGAAGCCATCCAAGGGCTGGTCCCAGAGCACGTCAGCACTGACAGCTGGGAGAGGAGGAGGGACCAGCAGAGGAGCCATCAGAGAAGGAGAAAACCAGGAGAGCATCGCCCATGACCCGGACAAGAGCCATTTCAGCGGAGCGGTGAGGGGAAACAGCAGCCTGGAGCCCATTCCAGATCTCTGCACCCCAGTTCCAGAAGGAGTCCTGAGACTTTCTCCCCACCTCCCTGCTGAAAGACAACCCCTTGGGTTCACTCTTTCTTTTTTCTCACCATTGAAACTATTCTAAAGTGTGGAATTCACTGGTTTTTAGCCTATTCACAATGTTGTACAACCATCACCACAACCTAACTCCAGGACACTTTCGTCACAACAGAAAGAAACCCCATCCCCATGAGCAGTTGCTTTTGATCCCTACTTCCCCCAACCCCCCCCCCAACCGGCAACCACTAATCGACTTTCTGTCTCTATGAATTTGCTTATTCAGCTCATTTCCTACAAGTGGAATCATACAATATGTGGCCTTTTGTGTCTGGCTTCTTTCGCATAGCATCATGTTTTCAAGGTTCATTGGTGTATGAGTCGTTCATTCCTTTTTATGGCTGAATAGTATTCCATTGTACAGCTATGCCACATTCTATCAATTCCTTTGTTGATAGACATTTGGCTGGTTTCCACTTTTTTGGCTATTGTGACTAATGCTTCTAAGAACGTTTGTGTACAAGTTTTTTTGCACAGACGTATGGTTTCAATTCTCTAGAGTATAAAGCTGGAAGTGGAATTGCTGGGTCATGGGGTGACTCTGTCTTCAACTTTTTGAGGAAATGCCAGCTCATTTTCCTCCGGAGCTGCATCATTGTACAATCTCTCTGGTCACGTATGGAGGGTGGTTGGGGCCTTTTTGAACTGTAACTCCTCATCACCCAGCTCGAATTCCAGTGCATATGTGTGTACTGGGGGACGTGATCAGTGGACACCAACCTCTTTAGGCTCTACTTTGGGGGAAGCCAGTTTCATCGAGCAGTCTAGAGAGCAACACCGCAACCTGCAGCTTCTATGTGTCTGGACCAAGGTCACAGAGGGAAGGGCAGGAGGCCCTAGGGACTCCCTTAATGCTGTCGCTTTCAGGGCAGGAGAGGAAGAAGCCCCTCCCTCACTGAAACCACAAGGGAATGTCCAGCATAGAGAAATCTACAGACAGAACCTAGATTGGTGGTGACTTAGGGCTGGGGCCAGGGGACAGGAAGATAGTTGAGTGATAGCTGAAGAGTACACGGT